>NC_089752.1:38920576-39055576 GCF_040412425.1 Macrobrachium rosenbergii | reverse complement strand
AGACTGCGATGCAATGTCGTGACGATCTAAAACGTGAGTTAATTTTACATCTCTCTGTTAGTTTCAGGCCGAATACAAATTAACTTTTACCAAAAATAAAACATCCATAAGGGTCCATGTTTAAGCAGTTAACCTTAGCCATAAGAAAGGAGCGATAATTAATAAAGTTAACCGCTCGATAGTCATGCAAAATACCCTTAAGGAGCAATAAAAAAAATTCTTGCTATAATAGATTCCCTTGGTAGTTGGGAAGAGGCAAAAATGGAAGGAGAGAATCGCAATTTTGGGGGGATGACGGTAGAGAAATAAAGTGGAAATTTCTTTAATTGCGATACAATTTCATGAAATGTTCGGTGGGTCCCCCACACGTTTCGCGGAAATTATATATCTGGATTGACGGTACGAAAATAAAAGCGTCGAAACGGTTTCAGGATTTGCTTTCAGTCATGTTGGTTTGCGAATCCATCAGGGAAGAAGACTGAATTTTGCTGTTGATTTATTGACACAGAGATTGCGGGAAACGGTGTTGTAGAAGCAGATCGAAGGGATTAAATAAGAATGGTTTGGTAGTGCTGTCTGTCTTTATCATTTTCGCGCTTTCTGTTGCGGTCTCTCTTCACATTGCAACTTTCTTTTTCTTTGCTGTTCATTGGTGTTTTGTCGAGATCATATAATGCTGTGAATAATTCATCATTTAAATGAGAGAGAGAGAGAGAGAGAGAGAGAGAGAGAGAGAGAGAGAGAGAGCAATGTACACAACCTGGGAGGTATTTATCAGTTTTTATTAATGCCTCCCATTTTATGTACTTAAGAAAAGAATTTTCTTCGGTACTCTTATGCTTATTTGTAATAAACATATACTTACTTAGTCTTAATATAGGAAAGAGAAGACGGAATATATGATTTTGCTGTAGCGCAAGAATAGGAGACGTTTATCAAAACTAGCAGACAAAATTTCCAAGACCTCTCACGTCGTCTCGTCTTGTTTGTAAGTTTGAGTATTCACCGCATGATATATTGCATGATATATTAAGACCATTTTGGGTTTACTTGATTAATTACTCGTATTCTCTTGTGTGACTATTACGTTGTCGTTGTCGGGGAATATTTTTACAGACAACTTCCTTTGAAGTCCAGCCTAATTGTTATTTGTCGGTGTTGACCTTATTGTAATTGATGCTTATGGCGCTGACAGCATTGCTTTTGTGGTATTAACGCTAACAGCGATCTCATTAAATGTTACAACAACAAGAATAATACATGTCGATGACGTTAATGATGGCAGAAAAGAATGAACCGCATCATATCTTTTGGATTCTTATTGTGATAATCAACATTGTATTGAATTGTAGTTCTCGTTGTTAAATCTGAAAAATGAAGACTGTAAGGATAGTCGTATTGCAATGTAATATTGATTCCACTGTTGATCATTACAATGCAAATTATAACGAATCTATTGTTACTTTTTCAGATGGCGTTTCAGGGACTTTATGCTCATTACTGCTACTGTTTTCTATTATTAAGAAATTCTGCAACGTTATGTCCCGCTCGAATATAGGATTATAGTGTTAAGCGAATCCAAAAAACTGTGAAGAGGTCATTGCTGCTGATAAAATTACATTTGTCATTATTTCGACCTGATGTGAAGAGGCATGCAAATCGAGAGGGACAGCTCGCTTTCCGTCACTACTCCGTCATTCTTTTGTTGTTCATTTTCCCTCGTCCTTCATCTCATTACCATCAGTAGTATTGCCATCATAGATCTTTTGTCGTCAGCCTCTCTCTCTCTCTCTCTCTCTCTCTCTCTCTCTCTCTCTCTCTCTCTCTCTCTCTCTCACTTCTATCCTTTATAAGCATGGCAGTTAATCTTAGCGAACAAAGCACACATCGTTCCCAAGAGAAGTAAGCGCATGTTGTTATCTGAGGAGGAAACACGGAAACTTTGTGCATGTATTATATTCCAGACAAACAAAAACGTATTTTTCGCTATTTTCGAACTTATTTTAAGTCGCACCTTTGAATGATCTGGAGTTGAACGAATTAAAAAAAATATAATCCAAATATAATAAAGATTAATTCTGAGAAATCAGTAGTCAATTGTTTATTACTCCAAGCTAAAGCCTGGGATCCTTTGCTATCAGAAAGTGACCTTCAATAAAAAAAAAATAATTGGTTGTTTCAAAGTTTTTTTTAAATAGTTTACGAAAATTTAAAATGAAAATTAGACCAGTGAGTTATTCTTCTAGCTCAGAGAACCTGTAATCACAGTTATTGTATCAGGAACATAACGGATCCAAGGAAGGTATTGTGTCCATTCGTGCAAGAATCCATTTGAGCATCACGAGAGTTGGTGAGTGAAAGAAAAAAAAAATTGTTTCCTAAGTAAATATGAAAATATGTTTCCAGTTTAGAATAATATTACTGAAGTAACTTACCGTTCCAAGAAAAATGCTAAGTGATCTCATAGATGGATGATTCCAGAAATACATGATATCAGTTCATTAGTGAATCAAAGAAAAATATTTTTAATAGGATTTCATTAAATGGTTAAAACGAGGTCCGAAATATGAGTTTTATTAACATTTCAAGGAGTATCAGTGAAGCGACGCAATGAAAAAATTACGGGGAAATCGTTTTTAAAGTCTAGAATTTCTATAGTTAGTAATGGTGTTCGAACCAAATTAGGACACTTTTATTCAATTTTTTTTCAAAGAATTGACGTGGCTAAAATTTTGGGTCCAAATTTTTATTCATGTCCACTTGGCCATAAAATCATTTGGGAAGTTGGAACCTTTTCGCCGTATGGCAGCTGCAAAACCCGTGTACGTTCGGTATCACTTTCCTGTGGTTCAAGAACATAAACTGTCTTGCTTCCATTCAGCGTTGTTCATACCAATATACTAATTATACAGACTCAGCAGTGACCCAATTGACAGCATTTCATTATATATTATATATATCTGATGAATAAGATATAAATAATCAACACAATCACCTGTGGAACAATCAGAAATAAATTTCTGACTCACATCAGTAGATTGAACCCAGATCTTTCAGTTGAAGGCAAGGGCGCTGCCCACTAGGCCATACAAGTCATAAAATAATTGGAACCTGATATATATGCACCCATATATATTACTATATATATATATAACTTTCTCTGCATCTTTTCCAGCATATTTTAGGGTCGATGTTCTGAAGCTTTCCTCCGCTTGACTTGGTCAAACATATCGTGACAATTGATGTCTCTCAGATCTTCAACTACGTCCATCCACATTATCTTCCTCTTGCTCTCCCACCAGGAACTAAGATCACTCTAATCAACACAATCATCCCTTCTGGAACATGGCCATAAGTTCCTTTCCTGACCTCACAGTCAGGACTTTAGTAACCCTCTTATTCTTTCAGTTGATACAGTCCATTTTGTTACTCCACACATCCACCTGAGCCATTTCAGTCTCTACCGCTTCAATTTCTTTTCTTTTTATCGCGCACAAATCAATGATCTCACACTGTCTTATTTCCACAAACCTTTATGTTGATTCATCAGTACAGGACACATGAGACATTTCTCAATTTTTCCATCCAGACTGTACTCTGTTATTTCTTTTCAAATTTCCATCATCAGCCACTATCTTGCTTATAAATTTTTATAGTCGGTTCAACCTTGTCCCTCCCATACTGCACTTTTGATTAAAACTTAGGTATTCAGTCTCCACTATATTTACCTGTCTAAAAGTACCTGTACTTCCATTGCAGTTTTGACTCCATTAACATTTGTTGGTGCTGCTAACACGATTTATCATTTCCATTCACCAGGGATTGATCTTGCTTCCTCCAGATAGCACATCATTCTTCTCTTGCAAAAGATAGGTTTCCCTGATGTAAACCAACTTTTTATCCGTTCAGTTAACCCAACACTGCTTCTAACCTGCGTTTTTGCTCCTTCATACATATCTTGGACCAACCAATACTGAATCATCTGGAAACAGCAGCCACTCTATGCTCGACTCACAACTCATTGTTTGTATCCGACAGCTTAGCATCTTCAGTTACAGTCCTTGCACTGACCTTTCACATATATGCATTATGTAAAAATGTATTGATAGCATATATAATATATAAACCAGACGCTTTCTTGTGTACATCATATGAACTAATAAACTTTTAATTACCCACCAACTTCTCTTCCACGTCAAGTAACCTTCAGATTCATGTATGCCCCCTAATTTTTCTTTCTTCAAAAGTCTTACATAACTTATTTCGTCACAGACCCATATCTTATTTTGTCTAAAAACCCAATAAAGCTATTCTTTCCTTCAAAGTTCTTTTTATTCAGCTGACGTTTCAAGACTCATCTCCCATTTTCAAAGCTATAAAATAAAAGAACAAACATTAAGAACAGGCTCAGGTTAAAAACAGAAAAGTTTTGACATAAAAAATTACAAAAATTGAAGTACGGTAGGAAGGAACAAAGTTTACCAAAGAGTGCTGAAGCCAAAGACCGAGTGAGAATCAGGGTCCAGTTCGGCTTCAACGGAAACTCGAGAGAGGTATAAATGTGTTGACGTGGTCTGAGTATTTAGTTTGGGAACCAGCTGCTTAATAAGAAGTGATTCCAAAATTGCTAGTTGGATATTAACTACAAAGATTTTAAAATCATAGGCAGAGGTAATTTGTGTCTTTTTGTTATGTTGTGATGCACCTTTTGGTGTTATTTTCATTACCCAAATATCACATTAAGAGTGCTGGTTCTTCTTAATTGCTTACTGAAAAATCCTTGGCTTCCTGAGAAAATGTTGTATCTCTCCTGGCTGTTCTTTATAGGCATTCGCCTTCCTGCCCTTGCCATTGTGATCCTGGTTTCACTTCCCCCTCTATTGCTTCTCGCAGTTGCATCAAAGATCATTGTATCCATACGTCTGCAGATCAGGTTGCCTTCTCCCATTACCCAATAGAGGTTATTACCTTCCTCCTTCCACCGTCAACGCATTAGTCAGCTTTGCTGTTCCCGTTTACTTTTCTTTTCAGGGTTTACCTCTTTTGCTCACACCGCCTCCTGTTGCGGCTGTCCCTACCTCTCTGATGGCATGATGGGTATGGATATCACTTCCTTTCCTCTCAGGAACTCTTGGTAGCGCCATTGAACTAAGTGCCTTCCAGTTTAGAATCAATGCTTTATCTGTAAAATGCTTTACCTTCGATTGGCGTCCTGATATTCAGAAACATGAAATATGGAGACAAAAATTACACATATCTTCTCCTGAAGGCGCAAAGAGATTTATTCTCAAAAGAATTTTCCTGAAAAGTGAGGGTACAGTGAAAAGTTCACTGCTGGTGACTTCTACAAAGCACCGGACCTTTAGCTCGCTCTGTTCTTCTCCTCGAATGAACATTGACCGTTGGTTTAAGCATCTAGGAGAATTTGCTTTGTGCCAAGTAAAAGAAATTGAAAGTTGAAGGAGGTCCTTGAAAATTCCGAGGCCCTGATCCCGCACGGCGATTGGAACCAATGAAATTCAACGGAACTATTTAAGTGCCAACAATTTTTCGAAAACCTTCATTTGTCTAAAGTTAAAATGCCTGAGACATATAATAATAATAATAATAATAATAATAATAATAATAATAATAATAATAATAATAATAATAATAATAATAATAATAATAATGTTTTGTTATGTTTTCAATATTAAACAGTGTCTCCTAATACGATCTCTGCTACATTGATGTTTTCAAAAGCCGACCCGTAGATGAACCTATGCAGAAAACTCCATAATCCAAGCACAGAAGGCTCACCAAAGGAGTTCAAAAGGCACACAAGCACACACACACCAATTCGTACTTCATGGATAGTAAGGCCCTTCCTTTTTAATACCTCGCTAACACCATCCAACACTCTCTGTGTCTTCCCGCCCTGCTTCTCTCAGCGAATTCGAATTAAAGTTCTTTTTACCAACCTATTGTCCTCCACTCTTCCATCCTCCTGAAAAAATTTCACTTTCAGTTCTTACACCACATATGCTACTCAAACAATTCATATCAGCAACTTCAATTCTTTTCTTTCTTTCACAAGCAATATCCACCCTTAATTTCCACAAAGAAAGTTAGTTCCTCAATATGCTCATACATTCTCACCTTGACTTTCATAAACAATCCAGATCTCTTTTTCAAGCTTATGGACAAATCTTGCTATATCTTCCTCGCGCTTTTGATTTTCTTATTGTACCATTTTCCATTATATTTACCTCTAAATACCTGTACAAATCGGCTGTTTCTATCAACGTTCAGTACTCCTTATTCCCCATTTCCATTCACTTGCATGATCTTACTCCTCCAGATATATAATCATTCTTCTCTTGCAAAAGCTTTCAGACTTTTTTTTTACTAGTTTCTGCTGTTTCTGTACACTATCCCCAGTCAATGCTGAATTATGCGGAAACAGCAGTTATTCACAACTCAGGTTTTTTTATCCGACAACTTAGCATCATCATTTACAGTCCTTGCACTGACTTTTCACATTACTGCTTCAAAAGTATTGAATAGCACATGTAAACTAAACCAGACACTTTCCTGTGTACATCATATGAACTAATGAACTTTTAATCACCAACAACTTCTCTTCCACATAATGTATCCTTCAGAGTCATGTATGCCACCTACTGATTTTCTCTCTTTCTTCAAAAGTTTCACATGACGTATTTCGTCACAAACCCATAATTTATGTTGTCCAAACTCATACTATTCTTCCCTTATCAATCATTATCATCCGTATCTTCTTCTCAGTTGAAATAATATATATATATATATATATATATATATATATATATATATATATATATATATATATATATATATATATATATATATATATATAGCATATGTGTGAGTATGTTTATATGCGTGTGTATATACTCGTACACACACACACAGTCTAATTTACCAGCCTCTTAGAATGATTAAGACATCCAGATAATTGTTTTGAAGACCTACCTCTCGAATTGCAAGGTTGTACGTACTAGTCCTCTCACGTTTCTGCGCCATTTGTCTTCAGGTTAACGCGGTCACTCCCCAGAGAATCGGTAGTCAACATAAAGCAACCTTTATCTAGATTTATTCCATTTCTACGTAGGTAAGACGGTTATGCACACGATAAAACTTGGTTATTTTCTCTCTTATGAAATATTTATTCAGTGGTTCATTTTACTTTTTCCGTTATTTGAAAGTATAGGCTTGAAAAAATTACTATGCATATTTTTCTTACATAAATGGACTTAGGTTGCTGCTTATTACTCGTTATTATTTATTTAATTGTCTCTTATCTTTGTTACATCTTTAGTAGTGTGTTTAATTGTTGTTATTGCTTTACGTTACAAAAAGGAAAGGATAAATTTATATTTTCGTTTCCAGAGTCGTTTCTCCGATTTTCCGACTGGTATACATTTTACCACCAGCCACATCTTCCCTTTGGAAGGCCCAGGCAATAAAGATCGGCACTGATCAGGATATACCGGCTCCTGGGAGCTCTTAAATCAGTCAATCAGTCGTCCTTGTTCAGCAAGGTACTCCAGACGATTCGAATTCGCTATTTCTTTATCGTTTTGGATTTCATTCTGCTTCTATTCTGCCTTCTTGCCTCATTGCAAAACCCGTTACTGCTTTCTGAGGGTTGAGATGCCTTTTTGTACCTGTTGCCCCTCTTAGATCATTTTTATCTAAAGTTTAAACTTACCTCCCCCATTCTCTCTCTCTCTCTCTCTCTCTCTCTCTCTCTCTCTTGTATATTCGTGTGTCATCACTGTGGGAGTTTGTATTTTAGTGAAGAGTTGCAGACATTACAATTCATTTCTTCGTCAAGTAGGAATCATTTATTCACAAAATGTTTTCGTTTGTGGAACTCTCTTACTTAATACGTATATTAGTTTTGTTTTTGACTTTAAAATATTTTACTAAGAATCGAGTTCCTGCGCGTCAAGATAATCTTCTTGTATATCCGGACGGTTGGCGCACTGAATTTGACACCCGGTCATGATGAAGTGTTTATTGATAAAGTTGTTTCAACCTGTATTTTTCGATGAGCTCTGTTGCCTGATATAATTAATTACTGAAAATATTTTCCGTGTAATCTTATTCCTAAATACGCTTATTACAATAGAATATAAAAATCAGTATAGAACATTTTGACCAAAATTATTAATTCCGTACTTTTTATTATTATATTTATTAATGCATGCACTCTCAAATTATATAATTACATAAACACTGAAATTGTCCAGGAACCAAAGATTATGACATGGGCGTAAACTTACCAAGTGGTCAAACGCGGCTTCCCACCTCTGGAATTATACAGTTTTGCTTTATGACCTCATTTTTTAATTGGTAAAATGTTTTGTAATTACTAAGGCATGTCATTAATAGGTAGATGGAAAGTCGACAATTACATGGATAACAAATATATGATGTATAGCATTATACAAACTATTTTAACTTCTTACCAACAGATCTTCACTTTTCCAGTGTCATTTTGTTTATCCACTCTTTTTGATATCGATGCACTTTTATTTCTATATCATATAGCCTGTAATTTTGATGACAACGATTATAGAAAAAGAGCATATGGATGGCTTCTTATGAATGCATTGTTCTCTAATTTGGTGACATCCGTTCTTATTACTATTGGAATATAAATATTTCCCCTTGATGCCCAATATTATAGTTTGAGGTCGGGTATACACCTTGCCATACCAAAGTATTTCTATTTTTCAGTTTCTTTTGTCCACACCAATATCACTTCCTACTTTCATTTCTTACCTCCTTCCCCTCTCAGGTACATATTAGTGATTACATATAAATAAATAGTATCTGAGGTTCGTTTTGCTAGTTAATGGACTAATGCTAGTAAGTAGTTCTGCAGACATTTTTCCTTGGAATTTTAAGATGTTAGTACGACATAATTGACTGTTGAATGGCTGAACTTCTAGTACATGACATCATAGTCTTCTATGGGTTCATGACAGCTGTTTAAAAGCTCTCCTCCTGTGCTATTGAATGCGGAGTATAAAAGAGATCTTTATTGAATGAAAACTGATTAATTGCCTAATTTAGTCAACCTTTTTTCATGCATCCTTTTCGCCATATGTAACAATGTTATTCCTTCTTCCAAGATTGTGTAACTCAGAAGGTGCATTTCAAATAATATGGATATAAAATTGACAGGTTCATATTATTCATGTTCCCTATAAATATATTTTACTGAATTATTTTCTTATTGTAATTTTAAGAACTTAATAGTTATAGAACATGTTGATGGAGGTTAAAACTAGAATGGAGTTGGATATTTTTTAATCCATAACTAACTACTTGACAGACTAAAGTTATCGAAGCGTAATTGCATGAATAAATATTTCAGTAGAATACGGGTTTATAATGATTAATTTTCCTCGGTGAAGAACATATTCGGTAATAAACAAGTGAATGTTTACTCTTTTCCAATTCTTTGATCTGCGGAGGAGTTGTTGAAAGTGCATAACTCAGGTACTTTTCAACCCCTTATCAACATCGTTGCTTAGTTGTTATATGCTATATATATATATATATATATATATATATATATATATATATATATATATATATATATATATATAAAAAGAAAGATGAACAATGGATAGATGGTCACTTATGGTAGAATCGCATAATCCAGGGCCAAAGTTCTCTTGATGGCTCGTCGAACATATCTGGTAGCATTCGAACCAGTTCTTTGTTCCAAAAAAGCCATCTTGACAGTCTTCAGGAACTTTTCTCACCAAATCCAATTTCTCATCGCAGCGGAAGAAAATGTCGCCCGATTTCATTTTCCCGTACAGTCATGTGCGGTAAAATTCCATATTTTGCAGGAAATGAAAGCGCTGTCTTTTTATCAACAGTAACTAGAATTGATGATGGTGTCTGAAACATTGCGCCAATTTTTACCGAAGCCTTTCTCTTTAAGTTTTTCCTTTATAACCATTAAATCTTTCAGATAATCCTTGTATTTTATGTTTTTATATTCCTTTTAGCCATTACTTAACATTTGTAAATGTTATCTAGAGAGCAGCCTGTCTGAAACGTACATATACTCCTCTGCCTTATAATTCTTGGTAAGTGTTGGCAGTGCCGGTAACACACACACACACACACATATTCCT
Source organism: Macrobrachium rosenbergii (assembly GCF_040412425.1). Lineage (NCBI taxonomy): Eukaryota > Metazoa > Arthropoda > Malacostraca > Decapoda > Palaemonidae > Macrobrachium > Macrobrachium rosenbergii. The sequence goes on along the minus strand of NC_089752.1, from coordinate 39,045,392 downwards.
TTGCGTGTAACAACGAGTCAACCGGTGATAAAATGCGCGTTTAGGTCTACCGTAGTCCAACCCCGAGCCAGCATTTTTCACCACTCTTCTCAGTAAGTGTCTAGAATGAAAGTACCTTCGGTACAGCTCCGGGAAACTAAGTCATGTACATAGGGTTGGAAGCACTGTACTTGTCTCGCTCCTTACTGGTACCCGATATGCTATCTCATACTATGATTAAGTTAGCATAGGCGCAGGTAACTGACTGATCACCGTATAACCTAGATTGAGCAGCGAACATAAATTGTAACAGCAAAAGGAACCGACATAAATCTGAATGCACGGGATACAACATGCTGGCATAAATATCTAATCACTGCAAACATTAGCTTATTTGACATCATCTGTTACCAAACTGTTTCTCAAGATTTAATTCACGGACAGTTGATGGATGGAAATCGAACAAAATCCTCTTGTGTCAGTTATTTGTACCGATTTTATGCTTACGCATTTATAATATACGATTTTACTCTCCGATTGAGGGGAAGTTTCAAATGGGACTCGTCCTGTTGTGTATTCATACAATGCGGAACAGATGCAAATGAGTCATTTGCAGGAGCAGATTTGTTTAACAAATTTTGTTGGTAATATCGTCGGTTATGACATGGACGTGAATGTTATCTCAACAACAACAAATTATTTCATGTGCTTCAAAATAAAAAAAAAATTCTCTCTCTCTCTCTCTCTCTCTCTCTCTCTCTCTCTCTCTCTCTCTCTCTCTCTCTCTCACACACACACGCCTACATAATGCACTTTATTTCTTGTATGTAAATATTTCAGAGTCAGTTGCAGTTTAACTGTTATGCAAGTATTTTTTTCCGTTCTTTGTGCTACTGTTTTTATTGCAGTGACAGTGCAGAAGCACTTATCAGTTATAATTCTTTTTTGGGTGTAAGTTATTCCCAAGGTATCGTGAATTCTATATATAGTATATATATATATATATATATATATATATATATATATATATATATATATATATATATATATATATATATATATATATACATACACACACATGTGTGTGTGTGTGTATGTGTATATATATATATATATATATATATATATATATATATATATATATATATATATATATATATATATATATATATATATATGTGTGTGTGTGTGTGTATGTATGTATAGGTCTATATATATACGTTTATATATGTGTGTGTTTGTGTTTATGTGTAAATATAGCGACAAAAATACAATCGGTATTTCAGAATACAGGATATTTTTAACAGACTCGGAAACTTTTCTTCTTTATGCTCGAAAAACTGAGAGAGAGAGAGAGAGAGAGAGAGAGAGAGAGAGAGAGAGAGAGAGAGAGAGAGAGAGAGAGAGAGAGAGAAACTTGGGTATTTATTCCAATCAGTCTTGTGCTTGTCCAACCCTAATTCTCTTGCTCTCTCACTCTCTACTAAAGTACGAATGAATAGATAAAATTTTGTCCTTTTACATCATCTAACTGCACAGTTAGACGTTTGTTTATCTGTGTCCATCGATGTTTAATATTTTGATTGATGCAAGAAGCGAAGTATTTTTTATTTCGGATTTGCTTGTTATCTCTCTACCTGCGTATGTTGCAAGGGGAATCGCCTGAATTGGATTTCGTCGGGTATAGTTGAAATATGTACAGTATATTGCATTGTTTATCACAGCCTTTGTAACAGATACTGCATCAAGAAGGCAGGTGATAGATTTGTTCGATAGCCAACTGATAGCTTTTTAAATTATACTTTCATTGAGTTTAATTAAATAATGCCGTATATGTGATAAAACACAAAACCCGAGATAGATAAAAAGGTAAATTATTAAAAGAGGGGCTTTCGATGAGCCTGTTACTTACCGAAAAAGCAGCTCTGTTTGTTATTTAGATACTTTTGTGCTACCTAATGCGGGCCTGACCTACGTTTGAAAACCGTTGAATATAAATGAAAGAGGAATGGTTCAAAATCAGATGAGAGACTAGATTTAAAAGATGAAGAGAGCAGACTGGCACGTTGGAGGTTTCAGGGTAAACCTCTGATGTTAGCCTGAGGAGAGAATAGATGAGAATGGGGCTAATACGCAGCTGAGGCAGAGATAAAACAAATCTATGAAGAAGCCACAGGACCATATGGTAATTACCAAAGGAAAATTCCCTCCGTGTCCTGTGCAGTTTGGAAGTATAAGACAATTTCATTTATAAAAATTGGTGTGAGACTCTCTCTCTCTCTCTCTCTCTCTCTCTCTCTCTCTCTCTCTCTCTCTCTCTCAAATAAGACAGATTAAACAGTAGGAAACAATGGCGGAGAGAAAAAATTAATGTGGGGAATACTAAGGAAACCCGGAGGAAAGTGACAAAGAAGGCAGGTGATATGAAGGTGAAAAGAAACTGCCCGATACCTTCCGAACAATGAAGAATCCGCAGTGTAATAAGGAGGACGAGAGGAGAAACGAACCGAAGGTGAACTGATGTAATGGAATGAAGCTCTAATTAACTAAATGAAGCGAAGTATCTGACCAGTAGCTGGGGAGGGTGAACAGAGACGGAACATATTCAGGGTACTTGGGACTTTGATTTATATATAACTTGCGAATAAATGGTAAGACGAAGGGGTTCGCTGGAGTATATGAAAATATCTTAAATGAGCAATGTATTAGCAGACTATCAATAGGTCTCAATTCAGCTGGGGAGATTTTGTCATTTCAAAGAGAAAATTCGATCAGAATCATAGTTTAAGTATGGCCCTTCCTGTGACAGATTTCATTTGAAGGTATTTGATCTCATAAAAACAGACGAGTTAATGTTTTTCATTTGGCACCGGTTTACACTCCTCACTGCCGCTTAATAACTTCTAAGTACTCATGGTATGAGATTGAACATTTTATGAAATATGGACGTCTTTGATCATATAAATACAGGATTTGGACACAGAGGTCATTCTTGTTAAAATTATTGTTATTGCAACGATCTTGCTGAATATAAAGACGAAGGAACTGTGCTAAAATATTCGTTCTATGTTACTGGAGACAGGAAGCCCGCTTATTAGCACCGAAAATGGTGAAGTACCCGTTCAGGCGCGAAACCTCGTTTTCTTTTAATAAATTAAGCCATCGTCTGTAAATTTCCCATAATGCTCCCACACCATGGATTGTATTCTTCCTAGCAAGTTAACCTCGTTTAATTGGTGAAATGTTACTGATAGTGCATCATTAGCTAATTTCTCATAGACATATGGTATGCTGTAGTATGATTCCTGAGTTAAGAGATGAAAACTGTGACCCTCGGGATAGAGACTGGTAGTGTAAAACTGGATATGAAGGTACTGAAAGACCTTGAACTGCATTCCGTGCGTTTGGGAAGATTTTGTGCAAATGTCATGAACGATCGGCTTCAGTATTTTTTGTAAGTATTCGAATGTGCATCCTGATAAATTTTTGCGAAGCTGCTCTATTTTCTTGTCGATGCTGTTCTTCTTTTCGTGGAGTTTTCATCAATTTTTAATTACTTACTTTTTGAGCATCACGTTGGTAAACACCAACCATAGGCTAAGTTTTAGGCTGCTGGCTGAGTTCTGGAATGAACACTCGGGACGAGCATTAGTTTTTCAAATATCGTTTAAAATTTTGTTTTAACAATTAACATGGCCTCAACTCATTTTGGTGGAAGGATTTGAGTGACTATCCAGTTATACCCATTTAAGAGGAGCAAGATACTTTCCGACAGAAATAAAATAGAATTTGTTTAAAACTCGACGCACAACATTGACGTAGATTTCAATATGTTAGAGGTACATGTTTCACTATTAGGCTAGCGAGGACTATCCTAGGACAAATAGGTGCCTATTATATGACAAAACTACGCGTTGCATTGTGATATTGTGGCTGTCGCTCCTCCAACCCATGTTGCTGAACTAGATTTTTGACTGACTACGTACCACTGATCGAATTAGCAAACTGTTATCTTGTTAGCAACTTATACTTATGGATTTCTCCCCTCAAAAATTTAACTCATAATGTTAGCAGAAAATGTTTCTGACTAGTTCGAGAAACGAGACCTTTATGTTAGTCAGCTGCCTTTATACAGTTATTTAGCTCGCAGCCAAGTGATGGAAGTATCGTCGTTTACGTCATGCCAGAGAATTCCATTGCTTTGTAGACTGCGTTTTGTCCAACCTTAATCCTCAACAGTTTCTTTAAACACTGTACAGTAATTCGTACACACGATGCCGAACGTTTTCCTGGTTCCATAACGGAATATAGAGCGTGGCAGATTAATTTATATTGTTCTCTCCTTCATCTCATGCACAACTTTTTCGTTATCTTGACGAGTTTCTTGTTCACTGGGTTGCCTTTGGTGTTCCAGGCCTGACTACTTCTTCTTCTTCTTTTAACGTGCTTTTATTCCCATTTTTGTATGGGGTAAGCACGATGCCTTTTTTTGAAGGACTTTTTTTGATTTGGCTTTGGGGTAGACCTGTGGTCTCGATCGGCTGCCCTGCCTGACATCGTTTAGACCCCGGTACGTATGTTTCATGTATCATACCCGACCCAACGCCCTTTCTTCCCAGCAGCGAGAAGTTATTGCGCGGGTATGGCGAGAGTTCGAGACGTGTGAGATGTTTGTTATGTTTTTAGGTGTTGTAGTGGCTTTGTTTTGTGTGTGTATTTAGTCTGTAACATCCATTTGCTTTCTAAGCAAACCTATCCGTTGATTTCATATATAATCCTGGGATGTCTACACGGATAGCAAAGTGTCTGCCTCTTGATCAGTCGGCTGCATTTGAACCCACGCCACAGACCTTATCGAGGTCCGATATGTTGCTTGTAACTGAATTGAGCCATCGAGGCTCTTCCAGGCCTGACTACATTCCTGCAAATTTAGGTATAGTTTTAATTTATTATGAAAATATACTGCCTTTACAAATTATTTATATTTTTAACTAAAAAGGAAGGGATGTTGTTTTCATATGATTGGTGGGAGGTTGCACAACCCATCTATTCCAGGCACAGAAGTTGCCGGTTCTTTTAAGATAAAAACATTTATTCATATTTAGTATCTCTGGAACAAAATATGTTTGTTACAACCAAATCCCGTAATTAAATGGCGTTTGCTAAGAATGAATCTCTCTTTCTCTCTCTCTCTCGCATACCCTCACGAAGGTAATAGCTTGTTTGAATATGTTTTAGCATTTCAAAAATATTTTTCCTATCGAGATGTGTTTTGTAACCACGGATGCGTGTTGTTCATTCATGTTCCTTCAGTCTGACCCATGCTTTTACGGGCCCCACGAGATTCTTATTTTTATTATCTTGAAGACTGCAGTTACCTTACTGTTACGCTTTTTATTACACAGTAAATTTCTTTATTTTTTCAGAAGTTTTTCTTGGAATTTGGATTCGGTAGTGATTATCAAAGTTTTGGACTTGACCTCTCTCTCTCTCTCTCTCTCTCTCTCTCTCTCTCTCTCTCTCTCTCTCTCTCTCTCTGGAAGGCTCTGAAATGCCAGCGACCATTATCGAGTTAAACATCGCTTTTGTTTTGGCAGAATGCCTTTCCAATTCCCGCTGATATTTTTTTCCCTTCTTGATGAAAGTTGAATCTGGTTTATCTCGATACAGTTGGCAGAAAATGGTTATGAAGAAAGACCATTTCACAAAGTTTTTGTCATTTCTCATTTGGCTGAATCGGGTTAATTTGTATACTTATTTCGTTTCCCATGAGGACTATTGAACATTGGTTAGTAGTTTAATTTCCGCTTCTTTTTATTGTACAAGAGTTATGTCAGTGTTATATGCTTTTTTTTCTTATGTGTATGAGTGTTGACTGTGTTGGGAGATGAGCGTTGGGGGTACGGAAAGGTGAAGGTGTCTCCTCCCAGGAGGTTCTTAAAAGTAATAATACAGATTTCCAAGGCGACTTATTTTGTAATTGTATAGGTTTTATTCCTCTCCGAGGTATTCAGTATTTCCAGACAAATTCCTAAGAGTAATATTTTATCACTCATGACCCACCATCATTCTCCGCCACACTTCTCAATCTGTCGTACAAATAAGGAAGGGCACAATTGCTCTACATGGCAGTTTCGCATAACTAGGGAGTCAGCTACGTCTTGGTGGAAAGTGCGTGAAAAAAGACATCGTTAAACAACAGTCGTGAAAACGTAAAGCCCTGAAATCTAAGAGTATATTAAGGCCAAGTGTGATCTAAACCAATCAACCAGTCGTCAATGGCAAACAATTACATAATAATGCTGAAACTATTCCATCCTACAACCTCTTACCAAGAAACCCAGTGGCAGACACGCTCACACTGTTTTATATCATTGCGTGAAAGGAAGCAGTAAATTTGTTAGGTCAGTATTAAAGAAGTCAAGTGTTCCGCGTTACAGATTCTCAGCTAAGCTAGTGCACCAGTTGGGAAAGGTAATGCTTCATTCCAAATAGTACAGAATCTCTTCCTGAGAAAATTTCTAAAATTATATAATAATAATAACTAAACATCAGACAAGAAAGGAATCACAGGCGAATAAATCCGCAAAGAAGTTAAGTGGCGATATTTAAGTGATGTAACGTACAGAGCAGCAAAGGAAGCACATGGGCATATCACAGAAGAAACTTCCGAAACAAGATGAGTTTTACAACAAAATTCTATTTCAGTAAACTTCAAATCATAAATGATTAAGAGGTTAGCATTAAACAAGAAACACAAGTAAAAATTGCGCCGAAGTGTCTTCGGCGCAGTACAGTTTTCTGTACAGCATATAATGCTGTGTGAGCCGCGTCCCATGAAGTTTTCAGCCACTGCCCGGTGGTGGCCTGTCCTGTAGCGTTGCCAGACACACGAATATGGCTAACTTTAACCTTAAATCAAATAAAAACTACTGAGGTTAGAGGGCTGCAGTTTGGTATCCTTGATGATTGGGGGGTGGGTGATCAACATAGCAATTTGCAGCCTCTAGCCTCAGTAGTTTTAAGATCTGAGGGAGGAGAGAAAAAGTGCGGACGGACAGACAAAGCCGTGACAATAGTTTTCTTTTATAGAAAACAGAAATTGCTTTTTATAAAGAAAAAAAACGTAAATATGAATATTTCAAAGCAAATATGTAAGCAAAGTAAATTTGCTTAAAGTATAGAGCGAAACGCAGTTCCGAACCGTTATGAAGAGACAAGTCGGATCCGCTTTATAAGCAAGATTCTCATTACGACTAAAATGACGGTTCTGATTACATCCTTACAGAGTGATTCATTAATGGAGAACCCCCAAAATGAGAGTTATAAATCTTGAAGGATCAGATGAGAGGTCTGCGAAGTTGATTAAGGCATCAAGATGAAATTCACTGTCGAGCGCATTATCCAGGATCTCTTCATTGAAATATTCGGAGGATTATTTAAAATTCCTTGACGAATCTAATTCGGCTGTTATTCGGCTAGGTTACTCCCAGTAAATATTTTATCATTAATAACCACTGCACCTTATTTCAATTTTTGTCTGTGAATAGAGCAAAAATTCTTCCAGATCCAGAAATACGCATATTAACAGCAGTAGTTATTAAGCGTTTGCTTGCATTCATAACGAAATTCAAGATCATAAACCTCCAATGATTCATCCTTAGTGGAGTGGCCCAGTTTATTAATACATTTCCTTTCTAATTTTGTTGGTGTTCACTTTTATGAGATAAAGTAAATCTCTTGCTGACAATTGTTACTGTTTATCCTGCGGTCTTGCTTACTTCAGTTTTTGTTAACTGTTTATTCCCATTTTTGTATTCTTACTGATGCCTAATGATAGAAAGACTTTTTGATTTGGCTTTGGGAATCATTCTCGATCGGCTGAAGACGTTAACCCCGGGTTTATCCTGATTCTTTCCAGTAATGATAGAAAGAGAACGGGAACCATGGATTATATGTTATGAAACAAGTTTCCTGGTTATAGTCGTAATTTAGCCGCCTACAAAGGTCAAGGGCATTGGAAAGACTTCAGCTGTCCAAAATGGGTTTAGTTTATATTGCTCTCAATCTAAGCAAATGAGGCGTTGACTGTATATGTTGCTGTCGCATAAGAATATTCAACTACCATCGACCAGTTAGGTTATTTAGTGTTGTTAAAATATGTATAAGATCTCAACTGTACATATCTTCTACTTTTGACGTCAGGACGATTAAAAATTTGCTTTTGTTTTAGTTATACAGTGACTTTTATGAGCCCAAACCTTCATCCATAAAATACGAGATTCACAGAATTTCTTTTGGGTTATGGGAAACTGTACAGGGCAGTGAACTACAGCAAAATAATTCTAAGGCTTAAATAAAAACCGTAATACAACATCATTTAGTAACCATATAGAAAGTTTTTTGTGTAATTTAGGTAGAGTCGTGCGGGCTATAGGGGAAAGTTAAAATCAGGATTCTTATGAGTCTTTCGGAGGGAGAATGAATGCCAGTTGACGATGCGTGTATTGAGTGGATGTAGGATACTTCGGTACAAATTGCTTAATTGTTAGTGTATCCGATAATGAAAAAAGATTATTCATTAGCGGTTTTTTTTTAACTGAACCGTGAAGGGAATGAAAATGAAATAACCTCGTACTGGTTTGATTTAGAAGTGGGTAGAGACACCTTGTAATATTTGGGAATTGCTCAATAGTTTCATGAAAAAAATGCAAGAAAATCGCCAAGAATGATGGTTGGTGTCTGTAATAAAAGTGTGTTAAATCGATTTCCTGTCCTGTTTCAAACTCTCACAACTACTGGTAATAATTATTCCTTTATATCCTCAGGACCACCCACCCACCCACTTCAGTGGGTATGATCCCTCTTCCCTTCCATTTTTGTTCTGATCCTCTGTCCGTTTTTCCCAATCTACAAACGAGCTAAAGCACTTCTCCAAATCCTCGTGATTTGCACTGTCAAACTCCAAATCGTGATTATTCCAATATTTCTGTCAGCCACTTTCATGTAAATATGAAAATAATTGATAGTCATAGACATCTCTCATTGTCAGATTCGTTTTGTCTGTCCTATTGTGTGAATATTTAAATCTTGCTCATAGAACAACCCTTGATGTAGGTACTTGTTAAGAAAGGAATATAAAGTTGCTGTTATTTTTTTCTGTATTGGTTCTCTCTTTTTTTCTTCCGTTCACGAGATGCAGTTTCGGATTGTTCTAGCCTGCAGTAAATTTAAATATCTTTGTATAAACTGAAGATGTTATTGCTGCTATTTCGGTTTTTCAATATATATATATATATATATATATATATATATATATATATATATATATATATATATATATATATATATATATATATATATATATATATATATATATATATATATATATATATATATATATATAAAGTGCATTTGTATCATATACTTTTTCCTCTTTGAAACACAAATAGTCTTAAGCGTAATGTTCTCCACGTTTAACGATTACAAGATCTTAGACAATCCAATGGATAACGGAAATAATATCCTTGATATATATCAAAAACGAAGTAACTGCAAAATTCCTTGAATAGCCGTTATTTTTTTTTACGGGACGCTTACATTACTATATATAAAATTATGGGTCTCACACGTTGTCATGCTTTGACTTCTCATAGTATGGTTTCTAAGTTTCTAACAATGGCTCACGCTCTTTGAATAAGGTGGCGCATTATTTGCACACTTTTCCTTCCCCAAGCACCCGACAGGTCAGAGCATACATGCCTTTCACTCTTGTCATGCAGTTAAGCTTTGTGTTGTTGTTAGATTAAGCGGTCCTTATGCAGCTTAACCTCTTTTTTTTTTTTTCACTTCAAATGTTCTAGCCTGGATTTATATCTGTTATCAATATAACGGAAAGCTAATAAACTTATTTTTTTTTTACATTATCAAAATTCAATTGAACAAATATTTGGATTTTGGTGTGGATGATGAACCAGGGTTTTATTTTACTACGTTGTGTTGTCATTGTTACATTTATATATATAAAAAAACAATAGCTTCTGACAAAGTATTAGGGTATTTATGCTAAAAGTTCCTATATTATAGAAAGAAAATGTGATGTTCCATGTATTTACTAATTGTGGAAACTGCGATCTCTGATTACCCTTTCTAGTTATGTTATACTTACTTTATTATAAGAAAAAATTGTAATTCTCCACTTGCTAATTATTTTTCGACAGAAATTAGTGTGTGTCTTATATGCGGAAAGGATGATTGTGAAATGCTTTTAATCAAAACTTTAAATGGTTAAAAAAATATATATATATACACACATATATATGTATAATATATATATATATATATATATATATATATATATATATATATATATATATATATATATATATATACATACATATATGTATATACATATATGTGTGTATTTGTGTTTGTATATATATGTAAATATTATAATAATTATGTGCATGTCAACCAATATTTCAAAATCGCAATGCCGAAGTGCTCTTGTCATTCTCATTTTATTTACTCGTTGCAATTATGTCCTTGGAATGTTTGCTGTGACCGTGACAAATTGAATGTTTTCAGGAAATGTACAAACATTTTCACAAGCGAAATCGGCTAATGAGAAGGTCAGTAATTTTAATAAGTCCCTCTTCCATGTTTAAGTTTTTGGGCTTTAAATCTCCTTTCTTCCACAGTCTTATTGTCCTTTGCTCATTGTTTTCATAATGAAGATTTTCTTGTCTTTAGGACAGGAGAGAGCGTCCTTTGTGTGTCTAAAGAGTTGAAGTATTCCATGCACAGCGTAGCTCTCTCTCTCTCTCTCTCTCTCTCTCTCTCTCTCTCTCTCTCTCTCTCTCTCTCTCTCTCTCTCCGCGCGCTTTTATTGGAGTATACATTCTTACTTTTCTTTAAAGTTGGTCTTGTAATCTTGCTCAGAACGATCGATATTTTTCTTAACGATCATGGGCGTATCCATCATGTTTTCCAGAGTTTGTTGTGTCCTCTGTTGCTCAGTATTTATTCTTAGACTTTTTGAATGTAAACTATACGGTGTTAAACAAAATGCTGTTATCTACACATGAATAATAGCCATAAATCCAATTAATGCAATAGTTCTGATTCCCATCCAGAAAAAAAAAAATTGCCTCACAGTTCAGAAATGAAAGTTAAGTATCCCATTAAAAATAAGTTGAGGTCCTCATTTAAGAAATGTTTGGTCGTTTTTCACGAAATAATTAGCTTTTCCTTATGGAAAACGGATTCGCATCCCCCATTCAGAAGTGGTTTGTTGGCGTGCGGACCGCCAAGTCGGTTGATGCTGTGAATTCCTGACATAATTAATGATGTATAGATTCTCCTTTGCTCCGCTGAATATTTTGCCCGTTCTTTACAAACGCATTTCATTCTAAATGTAACTGGTTCAAAGATCTGTCATTCATTTGTACTCTTACTGTGCCTGTGATACGACCTCATTCGATATAAGAATAATCAAGAAAAGTTTAAATTAAACGTTTCTTTGACCTAGACGAACAGGCACCCAAGGATGTGGGTTGTCTTTTATCATTGCGAAAACGGCCTTCCGCCAAACCACAAATCCAGACTAGGCAACAAGCGCATGATGAGAAAATATATTTAGGAATGGAACATGGTATTTAAGCCAAATTACTCTTGTTTTTAGTTTCCTGAAGTATAGTGGCAGATTTGGGAAGGGGGCAAGTTCGGGTAGGGAGAGCAAAGAGAACATGGAATGAATGTGGAGAATTTCAAGACTTTCCTTGTGGACTAGAATGTGCCGTCTGGGCGAAAACAAGAATTTATTGGTATATTGTTCATTTACCTTATTCCGTTAGCTTCTGGCTACTAAATGGTGTTATTATAAATGTGTTTGCTGTTCGCAGGTAATAGGATTGGTGCTTTTCAATTTACTGTACAGGTCCTTAACAGGCCATTCAGACTGGTGTTTTCAGATGTTAGAATAAAGTGTTGCCAATTTCATTCGGCCAAGCAAGGTGGCCAGAGTATGGCAAAAGAAATGCGTTTAAGGACAAGAAATGAAATTTAGGAAAATGCTGACTTCATTTTTTTTTTGTCTATCTCTTCGTGATTTAAGCAAAGCAATGAAGATTACTTTGCAGAAGAACATTTGATTCGGAAACTAACAGGCGACAGGGATTGATATTTCCTTGCAGACTATGTCCAAGAAACCACACTGCCTGAGATTCAAAGTGCCCCCACCCCCCGCAACACTGCGGGAGCAGTTACCATCAAAGGCCGGTAAACTTACAGTTGATAGTGCAACATCGTTGTATTTTCTCTATAATAAGGTGTTTCTTATCCATCTGAATTTTTTATGTAATTATCAAGATCAACATAGCTGCTCACTACAATTCATAGTGCAACATCGTTGTATTTTTTCTATAATAAGCTGTTCTGTGTTTCTCATTCAAGTTCTTATTTATATAATTATCAAGATCAGCATAACTGCCCACATGAATTTAGGACCATTCCTATATCATTTGTCGTCAGTTAATCTTGTAACCCTATATTCTGTGGATTTTTTTACCTGAAAGTTTCACGCTTGTGGTAAAAATCGTTCCCAGTATATTAAAGCTAATAGTTTCATATAGATGGCGAGAACTAATATTCTGGGGTATATGAGCCGTCCAATTAATAATATATTTTATAGGTTTTTTTTATGCTTTCATTGAATATTTTTAAACTGATATACAGGTCAGTTCAAATGCTTTTTTCAGGGGTAACAGAAATTACTGGTCAGCATAAGGGTCAATATACATACATGGTCCCATATTTTTCATAGAAAGGCATGAGTACTGAAGTTTTACCTGTATTTTAACCCTAGCAACAGAAATGTTTTTCCCCCGGAAACGTACGATTTTTCTTCCGTACAAATGTTATGCGCTGGGAAGTATTGGGTGACTGCAGGAAGGATTGTAGGTAAAGGTAGTAAATCTCTTTATTTCCCGTGAAGTCTCTTTATTTCCCTTGAAGTCCCTTTATTTCGCCTGAAGTCCCTTCATTTCCCTTGCAGTCCTTTTATTACCCTTAAAGTCTCTTCAGCTCCCCTGAGGTTTTATTTTTTCCTATAAAGTCTTTGTTTTCCTTGAAGTCTCTCATTTTACCTGAAGGCTCTCCATTGCCTGTCGGTTAATGAATTGTTTGGATGGTGATGAACAGTGAGATGCATTTTGTCAGTGTTTTTCTATTCATTTACAATCTTTAGTTATTTCGAAGGAAATAAGGAAAATTTAAGGCGATTTTTATTAGAATTAAGTAAGAGAAACTTTCCTTGGCCTGAGAGAGTAATAGAAAAGTTACTCGGGAACGGCTCGACTCCTCCGTCTATGAATACAAAAGAGGAATTCTCTCTCTCTCTCTCTCTCTCTCTCTCTCTCTCTCTCTACCAGCCTAGACGAATTAGGCGAGCTTTTAGAATGAAAGGAAGAAAACTTTATTCCAGCTGCATTGTGCCATTGTTCCGTCAGAATGAACGTAAGTGAAGGAATTTGGATACTTTACATCGAGAGAAGCCAGTTTCCTAAAGTTAACGGCTCGATTGTCAATATTTTTAGTCATTTACGTCCTAAGCCGGTGTCGACTGTAATCGGAACAATTTGCATTTTTGTACCTCTTGAAAGACGCGGTAGGAAAATTAGCATCATTTTGCCGCAGTGGAAACAGAGCTTGTTATTGTTCCTCAGATTGCAGTGGTCGTCTACAGATTTTACTCTCGCTATTGACAATGAGAGAGAGAGAGAGAGAGAGAGAGAGAGAGAGAGAGAGAGAGAGAGAGAGAGAGAACTTTTATTTCGATATCGGGAACTATACATTTTCCCTACTAGCGGCGTTTTAGCATTGATTTTATGTTACAAGAAAGTCAAGGGAAACGTAATTGGCTAAAGTGATATCGTCACATTCTGAAACCTTTCTTATGAAGGGCTTTTTTTATTCGTGTAAATTGATGCTATACGTGAAATTCTGAACTGATTTCAAACACAGTGTTGTTTTGACAAAATATCCCTTTGTTTTATATTTACCTTAGTTTATTTAATACAGTTTTATATAGGTTTTATCATCAAATAAAATATATGATTGGACTTTTAGTGACTCAGAGAATAAAGCCCTTATTCCAAAATAAGTGTGTCGCTGTTAATCATGAATTCGATTGGTAGCAAACAAATTCCATGAGGATTTTAGGATTATCTTCTATTTTCTAATTTGACCGGTATTTGTAATCACTGTCATGAAAAATTTCATTGCATCGAGTTGCAACACCGATGACCGAAAGTAAGCGGGCGACTGCATGTTGCGACAAAGCTTTAATTATACCTATAGTAACTCTTTTCAGATTCACTTTACTTTTTCCATGATGGGTAGTCTAGAACTCGTGATTTTTTCCTGACCGTGTTGCTTTAAACGTGTAAGGCCGTTATTGCATAACTTTATGTGACGCAAATTATTGATTACTATATATATGGTTCTGGATAGCCTCTACGTACGTAGTACAGTATATTAGACATACACCAGGTCACGATCCTGCAAACGTTACCTTTTCAAGATAGTTGAATATATCGTTTTTTTATATATTTATCTTAAAAACTATTAACAGCTCTACAATGGTGGAGTTACATATTTCTTTCCTTTTACTGGATTGATTTCAGCCTGTCATTGCACGAACTATTATCGTGTATAGTGTCTGCAATTAAGCTGTTAACGTGCCTTGTTTATAAATCACTCTACCAGTTCTGGGATCTTTCTGAGTATTTCACGAAAAGAGGCAATAAGCTAACTGATGATGTCTTTTAAATTTTCATTTCTTCAATAGAGAGAGAGAGAGAGAGAGAGAGAGAGAGAGAGAGAGAGAGAGAGAGAGAGCCCTTTACTGGTTATACTTTGTCTCTAGAAGATATCAAGATATCCGTAATGAAACATAAATATAATCTCTAATTGGCAGCAGACTTCCGTGTCCGTTATGTTGTTTCCCTTTTCTGGTCTCTGTTTTCTTTCTTCCTTTGTCTTTATGTTCAGCATTTGTGGACTCTGAAAGCAGAACAACGTTGATGAAATGTAGGATGTCGTCTCGTAAATTCTAACCTTTATTGTTAAAGAAGTTTGTAATTTTCTTAAATATTAACTTTTGCCATACTACTTTGGATACTTCCTGTTTCGTTCATGACTTGAATTTATGTACGCACAGGTGAATTAATTAGCTTAATGTATTTTCATGTTTATTAATTTATGCATATATAAATTTGCAATACTTTGTATAAATACAAGGAAATTTAAAATGAAAGAGTTCACGGGTCAGTAAACTATGACCATCTATGTCCGCATTTTACACCTATGTTTCTATCTATCTATTTATTTGTATACCATGTATAAATATATATGATATACAAATTTGTGTATCATATATATATATATATATATATACGAGTATATATAGATAGATAGATAGATAGATAGATAGATAGATAGATAGATAGAAAGATAGATAATGTAAAATGCGGACATGAACAAGCCAAAAAGGTAGGTCCGAGAGAACTTATGTTCATTGATTTCTCAGTCGGCATCCACAGTCGTATCCGTGGACATGAACAAGCTAAAAGAAAGGCCGCTCTGTTAATTGATTTCTCTCTCTCATCCACTCTCTGTATCCGCTCTCTCTCTCTCTCTCTCTCTCTCTCTCTCTCTCTCTCTCTCTCTCTCTCTCTCTCTCTCTCTCCGCCCGATCATATCTGAATTGCTTTCCCAGCCCCAAAAATAGAAGTCATTTGATATCCCGTTTTATGCAGATTGCATTCTTATGCACGGAACTTTTTTTCTTGCTCTCGCGTTATTTCAAAGGAAAAAAAAAAGTCTTCCCTTTTCTCACAGGCACTTTCACTTCGAAGGAATAGGTTTGTAGCGACGGTAGAGATGAAGCCGTCTTCCAGTCTCCGGAAATAATTCCGATCTATAGCAGGGAGAGAATCCTTGCTATAGAATCCCCATTTCAGATCTGTTTATCATCTCAGTAAGAGTTTGGAAGTCTTGAACTATGAGTAATGCCTCTTAAGTCTCTCGTCTCGTATGGACTCTTTAGTGGTGTGCTAGATTTTTCATAGCACCGTATTGGGGACTCGTCTTCAGTTTTTAAATTATACAAAACATCTTATGGATAATTGTCATCGTATAGTTATTCCTCGAAGTATTTAAAAAAAAAATACTCGGTTTTCTTGTTAGGGAGGGGAGTGCGGATCCTCTTTCCACAGAGACTTATTTGTGAAGGCGCTTTCACTCTGAAAGTGTAACACTGCAGTAAAATGGCAGTTATGCTGCTAAATTACGGTAACTAGTTGTGCTAATGAGGGAAAAATCTCACGGGGATCTAGAGGTTAGGCTGGAATTTCAGGTTCTCATGCTTTTTAGATTGCAGAAAAATGTGCTAAAAACAAATGTATGATTTTGCCCTCTCACATTCCCGAGCGTCGAGAGGAAGTGTTAGGAAGAAACAACAAAATCAACAGGTTTTTGTAATCTGTTTTGTAATGAAGTAGCCAGAGTAATTGCGAGCACAGCTATCAGTTTATTTTACCATTTGGAATTAAAACGTCGTCACAAAAACGTGACACTTTGGTAGATCGCGTTAAAAATGAAAGCGATGTTCATTATAAAATGGTTGCAAAACGAGGCTCATATTTTTCACTGTAAAAACTGAATTTCTGGCTTGCGTTATTCCCGGAAAGAGTTGAATACCTGCCGTGAATTCTAAAACTTTGCGTTGTATAGGAAAAAATCTGAATATGAAATGATGGACTGTCTGCTTATTGCACATTGCTGCTCTTTGTCTCTTTTCTGTATTTGCATCACACACACACATACACACACACACACACGCTTACTTATATGATATTAGATAGTTCTAGCCCGAGACATGAATTAGGCTTATGTGTCCAAATAGGAAAGTGTCCTTTGAAATGTCGTGTGTCCCTCCAATTTTTTGTTGAAGGAATTTAATTTAATTTGAGTTTGATCCTAAAATTTAGGTTTTTCAGTTTTGACTATTGACACACTGGTAAAATCCGTGATATTTTTTTTCTCTGGTTTTTATTAATAGAATTTTTTCGTTTTTTTTGAAGTGACAGATTGTTTTTGTATTTTAGATTTTTTTTAATTTTGTTTCTGGAACGTTGTCTAAAACCCTTGTTATTTATTTCATTTTTATTCCTGTAATTATTTTTCATTTTCCGTTTGTTTTTTTCTTTATTTTTTAGAACTGATTTTTGCAGTCTGTGAATACTGCGAAAATTTACGGTAATTTTTGTCTTCATACCAGTGACTACAGTACCAGGTATAATTTTCGTTTCTTGACTGAGGTCATAAAAACTGCCGCATATTTTTTTTTCTCAGCCAGCAATATTTAAATGCAATGCTGGTAGGATAGCATTTCACTCAAATGTTTTTTTTCTTTTGTCCGTAAGTCAAAAAAAAATGTGAAGACGTGAATATGTAAAACATGTAGAACTTCGAATTTTTCCCCGTTTTTCAGTTTAAGAATGAAACCTGAATTCTTTTGATATAACGAATAGACCTACCTCACCTTTCTCCCAGTATAAGCACACACAGTTGTGAAAGGAGGTTTTCACAGATGTGCATTACATTTTCTAGGGAGATTGTTGGCCGTAAGGTTAGTGGTAATTACCTTCTCTTGTGCCTTATTCCATTTCATAAAGGAGCGTATGTGTCTGGAGTAAATATAACAAATCCATTTAAAATAATGGCATTCAGACATACAATCAAGGCCTTGTCTACAGTTGTCCACTCTCTTAGCCACCTTTCTATTTTTTCTTAATCGCCAGTTTTAGTAGCTATAATCAATCAGCCCAGTCTTCGAAGTCACTGTGGATGGCCATGGTTGTGTATGCGAGGATCTTTATGCTTTGCGCAGAATTACTCCCTTCCAGTTTAGTTAGACATGATCTGTTTCCGACGAACTATAATTTTGAGTGTTTCAGATTCGACCTAATTCTAAATTCTTCGATAAGATATTAAATGTGCAAGATGGGTATTATCAATGATGCTTAGGAAAGCTATTTAGTAAAAAAATGGAAAAATAACATTAATAATTCTGTGAGAAGAATGCAACATAATGCTAATTCATCCTGAAGAAATGAAATCCTATCTTCGATACAGAATTAGAAATTATGTGGCAAAAAATTAACTTTCCTAAGAAATTTTATCAGAATTCAAATGGACGTTGCGTTTAGTAAGTGCTGAAAATTCCATGTCAAATGGCAAAGAAGAATAGACCTGCAGTTAAGGAGTTTCTGGTGACACCCGAGGTTGTTTCCATTGCCAACATACACCAAGTGACAACATCTCTCAAGCATCTTGCTCTCTCTTTCCACCAGTTTCTCGTTGGACGGATCGGTGAGTTCTCGGCTAGCACTCTGCTAGTCCCGAGTTCGAGTCCCCAGCCGGCCAATGAAGAATTAGAGGAATTTATTCCTGGTGATGGAAATTCAGTTCTCGGTATAATGTGGTTCGGATTCCACAATAAGCTGTAGG
The DNA here is from genome assembly GCF_040412425.1 of Macrobrachium rosenbergii. Classification (NCBI taxonomy): domain Eukaryota; kingdom Metazoa; phylum Arthropoda; class Malacostraca; order Decapoda; family Palaemonidae; genus Macrobrachium; species Macrobrachium rosenbergii. Next base: position 39,026,840 of record NC_089752.1, on the reverse strand, counting down.
TCCCGTTGCTAGGTAACCAATTGGTTCTTGGCCACGTAAAATAAGTCTAATCCTTCGGGCCGTCCCTAGGAGAGCTGTTAATCAGCTCAGTGGTCTGGTTAAACTAAGGTATACTTGACTTTTCTCTTTCCACCTCCCAGTATCCCATACCTCCCACCCTCCCGTCCCTTTTCTCTGAATTCAAAACCGAGAACAGAGAAGTGGACGTCTTGAAAGCATCATGTTAGTTTCGCGTCGGTCTGATAATAAATGTATCAATTTTTATCGTTTCCTTCCTTCTTTCTAGTGCTTCATTTTTTCTGGCATTGCCTTTGGGTTATGCTGCATCGCTGTCTTTCATCATAGTTATGTTGATCATTGCCACCTTGAATTTTTTTCACTGCTCTGATCCTGTCTAATTATACATTAAAAAGAATTTACGATATTATTTTAAATGATTTATCATAATCTCCTTGTTCTCATACTTCAGGCTTTTATATATATATATATATATATATATATATATATATATATATATATATATATATATATATATATATATATATATATATATATATATATATATATATATATATATATATATATACATATACATATATATATATATATATATATATATATATATATATATATATATATATATATATATTTTTTTTTTTTTTTTTTTTTTTTTGTAATGGAAGTCGAGATTGGGGTTCATTGATACTCGGAGGTCGACCGTGCTGATGAGAGTCACAGTGGTCGGCGGTGTCGGTTATAGTAAACAGCACAGAAACCGAAAGCACGTTGCAGTGGGTTTCATGTTTATTCAAGTCGATAATTGAGTACCTATACTGACAGATAATTCTGATGAGTAAAACTTGATACGCTTTTCAGTCGCAGCGAATATCTTGGTCAGAGCTGACGAAAGATGAAGGTTTGAGTTCTCGTGGAAATAAATCGCAAATTTAATTAGATCAGGTGCATTTATCGTAGATATACAAATCTAAACGATTTAATTATAATCCCACCTCAAAGAATTCCACCTCTAATCAAACCCGCATTTGCCCATTTTGTTGAAAAGAAAGCTAGCATAGATTGCCAAGTGAGGGTGTGGGTCCTTAAGCCCCTCCTCACTCTTCTGCCGCTACTAGTAGTTCACTGCTTTGTTAATAAGTTTCAACGACCGCACCAGCTATCGCCGAAGGAATGCTCATATAAAGACTCTTCTTTTGTATTCTCTGTCCAGGAAAAATGCAAATTATGTTAAATAACTGTCATTTTGTATACATATAATTTTGACCGTTACAAAAAAAATCATAATTATGTTTTAGTAGGCTTACAACAATGAGAAAAGAGAATAAAAAAGTAATATTACATATCGTGCAAGTGCAAATGAAGGTGAATATTGAGCCTAAGGATTGGAGATGCGACATGCGAAAGGGCGGGGAATGAAATAAGCTGGATGTTTTTAATATTTGCCGGCCCGTCTTACCTAGAAATGAATTCTGAATCCTGAAACATCTCAGAGTAATCTGGGCAAATCGATTGATATTTTATGGAAAATATTCATAAAAGGAACGCTCCCTGGGGGAAGCGTTTGTTTCTCATTTGCATGCCAGGATATATTGTGAAAAAATGGAAAAGGGAGAAAATCATATGCACAACCATGAAATCGAAAATAAAATATTTTCGTTAAATGTTGACATGCTGAATGTACTTGCGTAGGTTTCATTCGTTAAATAGTACAAACACTTTCATAAGTATACAAAAAGTCGTAGCTGAAGTTCTCCCTCTCCTTGGAAATGGACCTCTTTTCCCCGTGACCGAAAAACTCCAGCGGCTTATTTAACTAAGACACAAACCTGAAGAAAAAACTTAAAAAAAAGACATTGGCAAACCTTTGAAGATTATGTGAAGTTTTACAATAAAAAAATGTTTTTATATTCAATAGCATCGAGTAAAACCGGGCATGGTGAAAAGTTTTTCTATGAATTGCGAAATAGTTTTTTTTTTCCTTTTTTCTAATAGTTTTAACAAAGGTTTGTCGAAAGGAGAGGAAAAGAATATCATGTCGGTTATAACATTTACATTTTTAGTCAACTCTCTCTCTCTCTCTCTCTCTCTCTCTCTCTCTCTCTCTCTCCGGATGAAAGTGAATTGATTTTAATTTAACCAGAACCCTAGTATTTGGGCGATACCGGAAAGCATGAGAAGGATGAACTAATCAGAATGGAGTTCTTTAGGGGTTACAGAATCTGTATTGTAAGCGAGTATGTAAGAGATAATATTGCTGATATGCGAAAGTGACTCATGTTTTCCGGTTGCATGTACATGTAGACAAAGTAAATGGTAATAAAAGAGTAAAGAATAGTGTGGGAATACAAAGTTTGTATGTAAGAGAGAATGACTCAACTGGCAGATATGGGAAAAAGTTACTCAAGGAGTATGTGGGGACCAACGTGCTTCTGACGAAACTTTTTTTTTTTTTTATTGTGGACGTCTGAAGCCGATGTTTTGTAAGTTTTCGTAAGATTACAGATTCACAGGATATGTAGAAGGAATGGGATTAGTGACGCGTGTGTTTGATCACAAAAAACAAATGTAGTCCATGTAACTGAATATTTCTTTAATTTTGTCTTTTGTCTCCAGCACTTTCAGTTTTTGAGGACATGTTTATGCAGAAAGACAATTTGGAATTTGTGTGAATACTAGTTTGTGCGTGAAATCCTTTGCATTTCATGGCACTGGTTTGGTTCTGACGTCTTTCTCGTTAATTAAAAGCCTCAGGCTTTTGGGTCAAATTTCAAATCAGTGAAATCTCATTTAGACCTATTTCATTCCATCCTTTTTTTCCGTTCTTTTGGACGTAGTGTTTGCCAGTTAAAATTTTTAATCGCTGACAAAGATGAATAGATATATAAAAAAACATAACTTACGAATTGTATTTTGTTCCTTTCGTTCATATATGTAAAATTTGGGGCGCATGCATGCATGTTACTTCGTGTGTGTCCATTGCTTGATTTCACTTCTAGCTTCAGAACTTCATCTGTTATCATGAGCTCTTCCATTTAGGAACACACACATACAGACACACACATAAGCAGTATGTACGTTTATGCGGAAATGAAGTTATGGTTGTTCTTCCTGTTTCACTTTCATTTTGCCATCTGACTTTTACTTCATCATAAAAAGTTACTTTTCTCCCACTCTGTGAGTGTTTAACTCCCAAGGGCTGTATTTCATAGGATATGTTATGACAACTTTTAATGTTTTTTCGTATGTAAGACTAGAATATTTAACTTTGTTTTACCTTTCCGGGTTCGTGATGAAAGTGTAAGGGAAAATTTATGTTTTTCCTCAGATAGTATTAAGAAGCAGTATTCCTATCTTACCTTTCCCGTAAGCAGCTGTACAAGCAGTAAAACTCTCTCTCTCTCTCTCTCTCTCTCTCTCTCTCTCTCTCTCTCTCTCTCTCTCTCTCTCTCTGCCAATGGTAGCATAGTCCCCGCGGAAACCATCCTCATTTTTTCCATTAATCACTCTTATTCAGTTATAATCGATGACTTGGTTATTTCTTCCATTGTTATCGAGATTTATCGGAGGGATTTGAGGGTCCTGACGAGAATAACCTTATTTATAAAATTGAGTCTAATGTCCATGATGCTTGTTGCCTTTAAGAGACGCAGGATCTCAAAACGGAGAACAGAGTAATTATCACCGTTCCATGGAACACCTCCATGTGAGTGACAATGATCGATCTCATATTTTATTCCGTTCGACTTCCATCATTAATTACCTTTTTATGTTTTTTAGTCTTATTACCCCTAAAAGGTCACTTTTTTATTTAGATAGATAACTTCATTTTTCTTTCTTGTAAAAGCAGTGGGTGTGTACATATATATATATATATATATATATATATATATATATATATATATATATATATATATATATATATATATTATATATATATATATATATATGTGTGTGTGTGTGTGTGTGTGTGTGTGTGTGTGCGTGTGTGTGCATGTGTGTGTTGTGTGTGTGTACGTGTCTACGTTCGTACGTGTGTGTACGTATGTTTAGATGTGTGGTCCTTAGTAATGAATATCATCATGTATATGCACAGACCCTGTATCCAGATAGCGGATGCCATTATAAGTTAATTTTACGTTTTGATTAACTTTTTGGGGCATACCCCTCTCTCTCTCTCTCTCTCTCTCTCTCTCTCTCTCTCTCTCTCTCTCTCTCTCTCTCTCTCTCTCTCTCATACTTTGTTGAATTGGCTCTCATATATGTCATGTATATAATGTAGGTGTTCACATGTTTACATGCGTTGTCGTCCTTATTTTTTGTTCATTGTGAGCTATCGACGGCCATGTTTCAGAGGAGAAAATAAGAGTGTGTGTATTCTTATAAAGAGTGAAGGTAAACATGGAAACCTTATTGGAGTTTGTTTTGGCATTATCTAATGCCTTTTGCTTTCTTTTTGCCATACTGGCAAAATCCGTATTAATGGTGTTTTAATCTAATTTCTTCTGCGGACTCTACATTGTTCTCTTTGAATAGGATGGCTTCGTTTCGTAAGATATGTACATAGTGAATAGAAATTCTTGTTGTTGTGTGGTAAATTTTATTTTTGAGTTAATAGGATGCTCCAGAATAGCAGGAATCCTGTCATGCTAAATCCCATTTTATGACGTTACTTCGTTGTATTACTTTTTATTACATAGAGTAAAACAGGCATAGTTAATGAAGTTGATAGTCATGCCCAGCTTAAAACATGAAATTTTACTCTCCAGAAAAGAGTTGAATTGATTCAGTTACCCGATTTACAAGATACTGAATGTTTTACCTTACATTTTTAACCTCCAAGATACTAAATGCATAAGACAATAGATACGGGCAATCTGTACATCTGAGATATTTGTAATTTGGGGCATAAATCTGGCGCCAAGTGCACGATTCTCTTTCTCTCTCTCATGTAACTTGCAGTTGGTAGCGATTCCCCAACAAGTATAAATCTGAAAGCAAAGTGAAAAGGTTTTCCCAAATTTTGTGATAACCTCAACTGTACTTTTGTATTTTTGACTATGAATATAGTTACAAAGCCCTATCCAACGATAATGCTAATGATAGATTTAGTTTCCTCTTCCAATGTGACTTGTTTATTTACAGCGGATAGCCGTGCATAATGCCTAGCCTTACCGTGTGTATTTTGTCTTGTGTTGTTTCTTAGTCTGACAATGATTGTATCTCGTATATTAGTCCTTCCTTCACGAGCGCAGGAGGAGAGAGCGAGAATGAGGGAGGTAGGGACAGCCATAAATAAGTAATCGAGTTTCCTCTTCATATGTATACTGCAAGCTGTATATCAGTGTTTTTGTAATTATAAACATATATCAACATTGTGCGTTCGCTTTTTTATTGCATATTTTAGTTGAAATTGGAAAAGTATTGGCCTTACAGTATTTTAATTCATTTTTCGAGTTTGTTGCAGCTCTTGATGTAAGAGAGGTTTTGATTATAACACTGATGTATGGGAACTAGTAGCTTATTAAACTTTACTTTGTCAACAATATCTTGAAGAGTGAATCTCTTGATGTAAGAGAGGTTTTGATTATAACACTGATGTATGGGAACTAGTAGCTTATTAAACTTTACTTTGTCAACAATATCTTGAAGAGTAAATCTCTTGATGTAAGAGAGGTTTTGATTATAACACTGATGTATGGGAACTAGTAGCTTATTAAACTTTACTTTGTCAACAATATCTTGAAGAGTGAATCTCTTGATGTAAGAGAGGTTTTGATTATAACACTGATGTAAGGGAACTAGTAGCTTATTAAACTTTAATTTGTGAACAATATATTGAAGAGTGAATCTCTTGATGTAAGAGAGGTTTTGATTATAACAATGATGTATGTGAACTAGTAGGTTATTAAACTTTATTTTGTCAACAATATCTTGAAGAGGAGGTTGAGTAACATCTACATCTCACTTTTACTGAATTTATCTTAACAGGAAGAGGTTGATTTACATGGATCCTTATATGTGCTGATTTGTACCACCTGGAAGAGGCGTTGATTCACCTGTATCCTCACATTTAGTAAATAAGTATCACTTTGAAGAGGAAGTTCAGTCACATGTTTTTCCTCGCATTAATGAATTTACATCACCTGGAACAGGTTTCCTCCCAGAGCAATGTACTTTGGCAGCCTACAAATTTTCATAGAGAATGTTAGCAGCCTTCTCCCACTCCATATTCAATCCCTCTTCCCCTCGTGCCTGCCAAGCAGGAGCTATAAACGCAGTTACGAGAAATTGCACAAAATCTCAAGTCCCTCATTGTAAGATCAGATATCTTAAAGTTCAGTGACAAAGTTTGTAACATCCAAACCCCTGTCTGAATTCCTAACGCATTCACACTATGAAAAGAAGGGAGTTTGCAGGGTTTGTCGTGAAGTTTTTTTATTACTGGTATTTTCCATTAATCAACTAAAGCATTGCAAATTTCACAATATTAATAGTAATCATATTTTAAATATAATACAAGCGAAAACTAACAATGTTAATTTCATTCGGTTCAGACACGGAAAGGTAAATTTTATATTTATTTGTTCATGAACTTTAATAGTCTGTTTTGTCAGAGGTACCGTTTAACAGACAGATATTAAAGCTGGCAAAAAAAAAAAAAAATGCCTTCAAGTCAAACATAAGGTATGATCTACAGGGGACTTGTAAAGAAATAATTTCTCATTAGGTGCAGTACAGTATGATTGGGTTACAAGACATGATTGTAAATGTTTAGCAGGTGAGTGAACAACGAGGATTAATTTGTGTTAATCAGTGCTAATTATCCTAAGCGGACTAATTGCGTCCCCTTATTTCCGTATCAGCTGACCTTATTCTAATTCAAACCGAACGGTTGAGCCTAACTACCCATGTTTAATCACGATTCTCGTATTAAAGTCTAATCCTTGGCAAGTAGAACGACTGGCCATAACAAATTTCTACCTTTATTAATCATGAATGTCTGGGAAAAGGTCATTAGCGATATGGTGTTGCATAGAACTAGTACTGTATTTATAATTTCTTCTCTCTCTCTCTCTCTCTCTCTCTCTCTCTCTCTCTCTCTCTCTCTCTCTCTGTATATATATACTTTTTAAGTATGAAAAATTTTTAATTTGTTATGGCTCGGAATTTGCAACCGTTCTCATGAGCTTTTAAAGAATAGTTCCACAGAACACAATGCTTATAATGTATGGAAATTAAAAAATGAACTAAAGGGTGTAACAACGTTGAATGAACAAATAAATGAAAATATACTTACAGAGAAGCATTACAAAATGTTGCGTTGCGCTTTATAGCATTATTACAGGCTCTTAAACTTAGGTGCAATATCATTTACAAGATAGCGCTGCCAGGAAAACTGTTCCACAGTCCTACGGTAAAGCAAATGGAAGACCACAGTAACGAAGCAGAGTGACGTATCTCGGAATGAGTATACCTACTGTGAGCACTCTCCGCCTTATGAGGCAACTAGTTCAATCCTCTAGCTATTGTGCTGACAGGGAGGATGAAAAATTGTTGATGCCTGTATTTGCAGTTGACTGTCAAAAATCGTATATTTGACTAGAGTCGGAATAAACCAGTCATAATTACCGTAAGCCGATGGTAACTGTAGAGCACCGAAGACTACGCCTGGAAAAAGAATGAAATCCCTCTTAGAATATTGTTTGATTTCGCTATGAGTTGGACAAACCGAGTGAAAACCTAATCTCTTTGCAATTAATTATGAGCCGTTGGTTTGCAAGAAACGCAACAAGAATTTGGTGTGAACGTCAGAAGATAACCACGGAAGAAGAAAATGAGAACGGAAGCAAGTGAGTCGTGGAGACCGAACATATCACATTTCCCTTCTCTTTCTCCCCTCCCTTTCTCTCCTCATTCATAAATTCTGTGGCATGAAACCAAAGGGGCAGAAGAACGGACAATCCCCAGGAACACTGCGGGATTTAATAGAAAAAGAAAATGCCAGGAGTAAAATATTTCGAATACCTCAGCATTCTTTTTTGGTGGCCATTTGAAAACTCGCTAAAAGCTCTTTGATATTACGACGGAATTCAGCCTCTGCCAATGAAACACGGAGAGAGAGAGAATATCATTTGTTTTTGGGCAGTGCCTTGCTCGTATATATATATATATATATATATATATATATATATATATATATATATATATATATATATATATATATATATATATATATATATATATAAATATATATATATATATATATATATATATATATATATATATATATAATATATATGTATATAAAATATATTAAGCCTATTAGTTACCGACTACTGTAATGTTATGCACATATTAGCTATATACTTGCTTATGTCTGCCTATTGCATGTCTGTGTAAAGTGTTTGTGAGCATCTATTTGTAGATATGTATACATTATTTCTGTGTTTGTTATTTTGCCTGAGTTAACTTTGATTTGTTGCGTTGTTTGATATGCCTAAGTAAATGTCTTTCATCCCTCCTTCATACCTGGTATACCTGGAATGGGTGTATCGGTGTGCACATTTGCGTCATTTGTCGGTGTTACTTTTCCTTGCCACTTCTCTTAGACTTACAAAATCTTTAGGTAGTTGTTTTAAAAAGATGGAGATGTTCTCTGCTTTTGGAAATGACTAAGGTCGACATTTTGTGTCCCTTCGGTAAATTAGTACTTTAATCATGGCTCGGGCATCACCTTAACTGAATTGGATTTATTTCCACCGATATTTTCCTTTCAAAACAGTTGCAAGTTTTGATTCGGAGTAGCTGCTTTTTACATTTTATGCTCTTGGACAGAAAAAATTTACTTTAACAACTTGTGGGATTACTTACAATGTTTGGGTCTGTACGGACTGTTAAGAATTTCACCGGATTGCTTGGCACTTGCTGTCTAGAGTCTGAGGAGCATGGGATGGAGGTGAATGAGTTTATGTAAAGAAAATGGGAAACATTAAGCCTGTGCTTGATTTTATTATTTTAACGGCATTGAAGGTAAATTTCATAAAGCCATGAATTCTCGCTGGAAATAGAAAGTGCTATGAGTGAGCCACGTTCTTATCCTTCTGGCAATGTTGATCAACAGGTCTGTATTTTGATTTTCTTTTATTAGTTTATTATGCAAGTTCACCACGCAAAGGTCATATTTATTCTCAGCGCTTAACGTTCTCTCTCTCTCTCTCTCTCTCTCTCTCTCTCTCTCTCTCTCTCTCTCTCTCTCTCTCTCTCTCTTATTTAGCTTATGATCTTATTTAATTTATTTACCTCTCCCCCCTTGTGACATAAACTCGACAATTTGTTTTCACATTTACTAACTTCTTGACTTTAAATAGACGTAACTCTCATACCATATCTTGGTTGTACTCAGTTTGCAAAGTAGTTTTTTTATATAATTACATATACCTTAAATTTCTAATGAAAATACGGGTAAAAAGTGGCCCTAGAGAGAGAGAGAGAGAGAGAGAGAGAGAGAGAGAGAGAGAGAGAGAAAGAATTTTAATTTAAAAAATGCTTTTCGAATAAGCACTAGGATATATAAGATGAATTTTATCAATTTTTTAGGAGGTGTTATTTGTACTTTTCGGCCACGGTATTCTGGAATACTAACAACAGAAGCTTTTGCTATCATACCCCTGAGACGAAACCAGCCAAATGTGAATCCAGTCTTTGGGGTCTCCTGGAAATTCTCCTCCCAGCCATCTAAGTTCTCGGAGTTTTAATTATTGATTGGTTTCCTTGAAATCGTGCGACCTGGTCTCTCTGTAATCATCCTCTCCTCCCTAGTTTCCCCGTATTCTTACTGAAGCGTTTCATATTTCCCTCCCCAGAGTTTCTCCTGTATTCCCAGGTGTTCCACCTCCCGCCCCCAACGATCCCAAATTCCCACTTTCCTTTCTAGAGTTTGCATCTATATTTTCTAGGGTTTTCTGCCTTTCCTTTTTAGTACTCAGTTATTGCCTTTCATGCCTTCCTCCTTTCATCCTTTCATGTTCTTCCAACCATCCGTTTCCAGAGTTCTTTTATTATCTCCCTATGGCTGCGTTTACTCAGGTGCGAGTCGTCAGGCACAGTCAGGAGGGGCCTCACGCTCAAGGTGCAGGAAGCTTTGGTGTTACTCAGCGGTTTCCAGCAGGTGCTTGCTAGTATCTATACATCAAGCTATATGTTAGCACCGTATTGTGTAATCTCTCTGATTTGTAACTTTTATGAGATACTCGATCTTATTAATGATATTTATAATTTTTTTTATTTTACCTACATAATTACTGTGTACAGTGTTTTGTTCTTAAATGCAAATGGGCTACATATCTAACAATCCAGCCTTTCTTCAATAGTTTTCATTCCTTTCCACTCTGGCTGCCCTTGCTTCCCTTTCCCCTACTCCTCTTTTACGTAATGACCATTTATTCCATATATAACGATCATATATTTCATATATGTATAGCATTCCTTCATCCCCATAGCATTCCAGTAGTTTCCCGAAGCTTGCTCCCCTTCTCCCTTTATTGTTGGATCTTTCGACTGGACAGTTTGCATATGAATTTTGTAGATGCATCCAAGTAAAAAGAAGAGCCATCGTCGTGAATTTCCTCTCTGACTGGATAGAGTAATAAGCTTTATTTAACATAAAGAGTATTTCAGTCTATATTTTTTGCCTTCAAGGTGGATAAACCTCCTCGTTGAGCCTGGTCGTTTTATCCTTCAGTTCCTTTAGTGTATTGGTTATAGCCATGTCCAAAAGTAACACACTTAATATATATATATATATATATATATATATATATATATATATATATATATATATATATATATATATATATATATATATATATATATATATATATATATATATATATATATATATATATATATATATATATATATATATATATATATATATATATATATATATATATATATATATATATATATATATATATATATATATATATATATATATATATATATATATATATATATATATATATATATATATATATATATATATATATATATATATATATATATATATATATATATATATATATATATATATATATATATATATATTATATATATGTGTGTGTGTGTTTTGTGAAGAATACAGAGCGACGACAAAGATTTTTGTATCAAGAAATGCCGAATTGATCATCCAGTGGATACAGAGGAATCTAGCTAATCTCGATGGCAGTACCAGCCTCATGCTATTTTAGAGTGAAAGAAGGAAAGGGAGGGAGACTACATCAATTGTTCGCATGTTTTTCTGAGAGTTTTCGCGCTTGACTTTGAAGTTTTGTCCAATTCGTGGTTCTGGGTGGCTGTGCAAACAGACTGGATTCCGCCAACTTTTTCCTCTCTCTTTGCTCTCTTTTAGTCTTGAGGTGACTCGTACAAACTTTTCTTCAGAATGGAGAAGTGATGTATTTTGATCTTCCACCGACGCCAGTTTCGAGTTCGTTTTTGCGGTGGCGTGTTTTGGTTGCCATCCCTCTTGTCAAGTTTTCAGGTAATCTGAGAAAAATACAGTAAAATATTACAATGCAACGTAACTGTAACATTCATATAGGGACTCTTCTGCGAGGTTATTGAATGTTTCTCTCTCACAAGCATTTAACTAAACTAAGGACCAAATCTTCAAACATTAGAAAAAAAATCTTGAAAATCGTAGATAAAATATAACATAAATAAAACTTGAAATCACACAGATACGATTTACCTTTGTTGTTTTTAAAGTACGTTGCCCTCCTTTTTAGGTTCTTACATCTGCCGCATCTGCGTACCTGTGTGATTTTTAAAGTTTTATTCATGTTATTTTATATACGTTTTTCATTATTTTTTCTAATATTTAAAGATTTTTTCCTAGTTTAGTTATGGGCATGTAAGAGAGAAATATCCAATAATCTCGCTGAACAGTCTCTATATGACTGTTACATTTACGTTGCAATGTAATATTTTACCGAATTTTTTTCCGATTTACAGCAGTTTAGGATCTGAGTTCAGTAACAATTGGATATCCCTTGCTTCCAACCTTAAAATGTAACGCATAAATGACACACCATTAAATTTACCTGAAATACACTTCCTGAAATTATTTTACATGCAAGTAATCATAATTCCCCATTGATTTTTCCAAAGATGTTATCTATCTATCTATCTGTCTATCTGTCTATCTATCTATCTATCTATCTATCTATCTATCTGTCTATCTATATATGTATGTATATGTATATATGAAATTTTTTTATATAATTATTGCGTATTGCAAACTTTGTGAAATTGTGTTTACGTGTATATTCATACTGAACATAATACAAACAGCAATTAAGAATTTAATAATAGAAATAAGAATAATGCCTGATCGTTATTATTTTTATAATCTTTATCACCCAGTATTGGTATTGACACTGTAGCATTGTATGCAGTTGTGAAAAAAATGAACTGAGAAATTACCTTTGCATTGTATCCAAATGGCCAAGCTTATGGTCACCTCCCAGATGCTAGTAAGAGCATTCTGTTTTAAAAGACCCGTTTCGTTTGCTTTTACGACTGCTATTGCGGAAACGGCCAGCTATCCTTCATGTCAGAGAGAAAGGGAGGGGGAGTTTCCTACGCACTTATCAAGTTCATAAAGGAACACTTCATTTTGCATTCATTAGGTTTAATGTGTTTGTATATTATGTGCGCCGCTGTGTATCAATACTCGTGTTATGTTATGTTATTATTATTGTTACGTGTGGGGTCTTGGCTAATCAGTTATTGGTTAATTTACGTAAAGTTGCACGGCCCTGCAGGCCAAGAGTACACGTAACCTGCCTCTTGAAGCCCAGAGTTAACCTCAAAGACAGACGTTAATTAATCAAAGGTCGCCAGTTAAGGGTAATTAACCTTAACAAAGAATATTCAAGGAATAAAGACTTTATGATGAACGTCACCAACTGCGGACGACGAAAAAATCTCTACTTGTTAAAATGGTATTAAATACAACGCAACGGTTCCTCCAAACAGTGAACGCTAGGCATAACGAATACCAGAGTATAAAAAAAGGAAAAAGTGACTTGCTTGCCTAAATCCCCGAAACTCACTGGGATAACTCGGCTAACGCTAAACAATATAATAAGTTGACTTAATCTAGACCTCGTGAACACATATACCGTAAGTGGTGGCTGAAGGATGAAACAAAGGAAATTTGAAATACAGAAAAAGTTACCTAGTCAATCGACGAAGCTTTAACAAGAATCGGACTTACCTTGAACGTCGAGTCGTTTGCGCATACGATGGACCTCAGGAGTCGGGATTCTGGCAGTCTTCCCAATTCACTAATTAATATAGACGTAGGAGTAAAAGTGGAGTGAGTGAACAAAGAGACACCGTTCCGGCACGCACGCGGCGTATTTCCTCATTCGTAGTTAGTCTCTCTCTCTCTGACTGTGACCTCGCTCGCGTCCCCGCCAGGTGAGGCGGTCTCTTGACATACCACCCCAGGCAGTCCGACCTTGACAAAGGCATCGCCGAATGCATAGAAGAGAGGGAAAGATAGGTTAAGGCCACCATTACTAGGGGTCATTGAGTGTAAACCCTCTCTGAGGCTTAGGTCCCTAATGCCATAGCATATTTTGTTTTTTTGAACTGCCCAGCCTATGCACGGACGCCATCTGTCTCATATTCCTACACCTAAATACATCGAGGGCGAACAGCAGTAATGTTTATAAAATTATTATTCTTATTATTATTATTATTATTATTATTATTATTATTATTATTATTATTATTATTATTAAGAGGATAAACTCCAATTTGTATGGAACCATCCTACAGGGGTCATTGACTTGAAACACAAGCATACAAAGAAGATGGTGTTCTTTCGGATAAAGCTACAGAAGGTAATATAGAACGCAGAAAGAGGAGATCAGTTATTAGAATAATAGTTTTTTTTAATGAAATAAATTGTGTAGTGTTTATTGATGTGTTGAGAGCCTTTGTTGACTTTGTAGTGACAGCTGATCTTGGTTGCCGACCTTTCGTCTTTTTTACTTTTATTTTCCGTAAAAGTTACATTTTTTATTTTTTTTTTTAAACTTCCAGCCTTTTACTATCCCAGTGGAGATTTTTTGCTATACGTAGGTTACTTATTTTTGTAAGCATATTTTATTATTATATGTATATGTAAAGTACGAGTATATGCGCGCGAGATTTTCAGTAAAAAATGCTTATATCTTAATACGTATAAAAGCTTGTGATAATTCTTAGATCCGTACACCCCTCTGTATTTTTCAATATTAAGCCTTTTTCTTGATTGATGAATCAAGAGAAAACATAAAATGACGGTCACAGTCATACTCATCAATGACTTATTCATACATGGTACCTAGCTATTTCATAAACACCTAAAAATAGGTGTTTATGGAATAGACAGCAAAAGGGAGGGAGGGAGTATGAGTTGAATACTGTAATTTAGACTTTTTCCTTGTGCATGGAGATAAATTGTTTCGTGAAGTGGAGAATATGAAACGTTTTGCGATGATTTGATATATGTCATATATATATATATATATATATATATATATATATATATATATATATATATATATATATATATATATATATATATATATATATAATAAGAGATAAAACCAAGTAATCGTAAAATGTTTCATATTCAAATCCTCTCATTCATACTGGAAGTAATTTTAACTTATTGAAATACTACAGCTTATTCAAACTCGATTTTATTTGCTGAACATCGTTAAGTACGTTTCTAATATCAGGTGAAGTGGTCGTTTAGCACCGAAACACATTCTACCGGATGAGAGGTCTTTCATTACAATTTATCTCATTTTGTAGGGAAAAAATCTAGATTACAATATTCAACTCATACTTTATCTCCTCTGCTTTCAGGAAAAAACTGTCACCTGGTTTTTTGTGTTGACTTATTTTCGCTATGAGAGAGAGGTGTACATATAATAATATCCACGTACGTGAGTGGTATTTATTTCATGAAACGGACTTGAAGTAGAAAAGTTGGCCCCACAATTTTTAAAGCAAAAATTTGTCCATTTAGCTGCGCATAACTTTGTCATGGCCTCTGTAACTAAACTTCAGTACGCATATTTCCCTGCTTCTGTCACCAAGCAAGTACCACTGTCATGAAACACCTCTTACCCGGCAGAATGAGTTTCAGTGTTAAATGATGTCTTCACCTGCTATAAGAAATATACTAACTAGATGTCCAGCAAATAAAATCGAATTTAAATAAACTTTAGTATTTCAGGAAGTTAAAATTTCAACCAGTACGATTGAGAGGAAATGGAGTAGCCGGGAAGCCTAAAAATTTACTGAAAAAAAAAAAATCAGTTTGGCCTTTCTTCAAGAATTTGAGACAGAATAGGTTTGGTGGTGTTGATTTTCGGTGTCATAACGCCATCCTAAATGTCGTCTGTTACCAAGAGCCCCGCTTCATGCTCTGCTGATTCTCTTGATTGTCTTTATGTGTATGAGAGAGAGAGAGAGAGAGAGAGAGAGAGAGAGGGAGAGAGAGAGAGAGAGAGAGAGAGAGAGAGAGAGAGAGATAGTTGTTGCCATTTTACTCCTTACCGTCGGAGAGCAAGTGAGTTCATCTCGTAATATACGAGCATCATGCTTCCCCCACATGAGCCCAATGTTTAGCGATGTTGTTAAAATGGTAAAGTGGAAAAATAGAAAGCTGAAATTCATTTATTTTGGTAAAGTTGAGTTAACTGAAATTAAGGTGGATGGCCAGGTTCGACTGGTAAGAAGTAAAACATTAAATTCAACATTCAAATGAAAAAAAATAAACTGGTTATGTCATAATTTAGCAACAAAGGAAACTGCATTTCTTTTCAGAAATTTTAAATCAGTTTGGAGTGGAAAATGATTGAAAATGTTGAATATCTGTGGAAATAGGTATCATGAATATTTATAAATGTGGAAAGTAAATGGAAAATAATTGTCCTGAATTTCACATAGGGATACAATATTATTCATTGAAAATATCCAAGCATCTTTATGTCTCCCAGTGGAACCATTTAGTTTTGAAGATGTGTAAAAATCGGTAATGGGATTTCGTGTTACGGATTCTCTCTCTCTCTCTCTCTCTCTCTCTCTCTCTCTCTCTCTCTCTCTCTCTCTCTCAAAATAGTTTTTCCTGGAATGCAGATTTCATCATTTATCAGGACACAGATGCGTTTATTGTTCCGTAAGTATCTATCAAGTCCCTTTACCACCTGCGGGTTAAAATGTGCTGTAAAAAAAAACGTTGCGGGGAAGCGCCCCTCTTAATTTTTTTTTTCATTTGGTACTAATGGCAAGAACTGGTAGTAGCATTAGAACTCAATGCTTAGAGATTCATTGCCCGTTGACGGAATCTAATTATTTATGAAAGATGACATATTTATTACTTCTGACATTTATTATGATAACGGAATTATCACACCTTACTGGAAGTTTCTTTTCTTATTTCCTGGTCATATATATATATATATATATATATATATATATATATATATATATATATATATATATATATATATATATATATATATATATATATATATATATATATATATATAACTAGCCTGTATGTGTGTGTGAGAATGACCAAAATTACCAGAATCCACAAACACAGGTACCGAACTCATAACTCCCTGAGAATTGAATAGGTCGATCCCACTTTTGAATTTTAATATCCTACCAATCAGCCCTCTTTCTTGGTAGCTTAATTACAATGTTGGAAATCGATCCTACCGGTTGCACGATCGACCCAGACACTTACGAAGAGAATTTTCCACATATTATTCCTCCGGGGACGGTAGGTTCCCTAACAAAGAATATACACTAAAAGCTAGAGAGCAGTAAGTTAAGGATTCTACGCGACAAATATAAATTATATCCATACATATATACATACATACACAAACTCACGCAGTTATATATATTAATGGCTCTGAGGTCCAAAACCAAGAAAAATTTAGCAACGTTTATATTAACATTTTGATATTAAATTTAGAATAAAATATTTATTCCAAAACATCCATACCCTTCTTGTTTCCACATACTTCTACATATGCACACACACACTATCCATATATATATATATATATATATATATATATATATATATATATATATATATATATATATATATATATATATATATATATGTGTGTATATATATATATATATATATATATATATATATATATATATATATATATATATATATATATATATATATATATATATATATATATATATATATATATATATATATATATATATATATACATACATATATATATATATATATATATATATATACATATATATATATATTATATACGTAATTGTAATAGCCACGATGCCCTCTTAGCTTCTCGAATTCTTTGCGCTTTTTTGGATACGCTTGTCTTAAGATCCAAGTGCAAGAAATATGAAGGTATTATAATGTGGAGTAGTGGGAAACGAACCCGAGTTCCATAATCACAAATTGGTGACGTTGCCGACCTGACCACAAGAAGGTTGGCAACCTGACATAGTGTGATTATGGAACCTGAGTTCGTTTCCTGCTACCCGACATCATAATATCTTCATATTCTTGCACTTGGACCTTAAGGCTTTGTAGTGACAAGCATACCCAAAAAAACGCGAAGAATTCGAGAAGTTAAGAGGGCGTTGTGGCTATTACAATTACATATGTATCTGGTAAAAAGTGACCAGTAGATTCTACACACACACACACACACACACACACACACACACACACACACACACATATATATATATATATATATATATATATATATATATATATATATATATATATATATATATATATATATATATATATATATCGTGTATATAACTGCACGAGTTTGTGTATGTATGTATGTATATATCTATGAATGTAATTTATATTTGTCAAATGGAATTCTTAAATTACTGCTCATTAGCTCTTAGTGTACATTGTTTATTAGGTTGCAGTGGTAAGTGTCTGGGTCAATAGTGCATTCGATAGGATCGATTTGCAACATTGTAATTAAGCTACAATGACAGAGGGCTGATTGGTAGGATATGAAAATTCAGAAGTGGAATCGACCTTTCCAGTTCTCAGGGAGTTATGAAGTTCGGTAACTGCCTTTGTGGATTCTGGTAATTGTGACCATTCTCTCTCTCTCTCTCTCTCTCTCTCTCTCTCTCTCTCTCTCTCTCTCTCTCTCTCTCTCTCTCTCTCTCACACACACACAGACATATATATATATATATATATATATATATATATATATATATATATATATATATATATATATATATATATATATATATATATATATATATATATATATATATATATATATATATATATATATATATATATATATATATATATATATATATACTTACTGTATATATCAAACACGATTTCTGCTGAAAGGTCTAAAGGGCTCTTTTCGGGGATTTATCTATTTGTGAGATGGGTAATAAAAAAGCTTCTGGACATGAGATTTAAAGTAAAATAGCAATAAATCAAACTAACTGCCTTTCCACCCTGTTTTTCAACTAGTTCACTTAGAACACTTTCATGCTTCATGCTAGGTTCTAAAAGCTGTTGTGTGAGCCACTCCATGGTCTCTGTTACTTTTCATGGATAACCTTATGTAAAATGTCTCACATATAAAAATATTCATACAGTATACAATCTTGATGCATATGTATGGTACAGCCCACAGCATCTCCCCGTACAAATGGGGAAATTATATTCATGTGTTGCCAACGCTGACTTCCAGTTCATTTAGTAAAATGCCCATGTTCCGGATTTCATGTAAAGCTTTTTCGCCAAATTTTTTCATGGAATAAGCACAAACACAGTTATAAGTGCCAAAGTTAAGCCTGGGAACCATAAAGAGAGAGAGCCAGAGAGAGAGAGAGAGAGAGAGAGAGAGAGAGAGAGAGAGAGAGAGAGAAACAAAATTAAAATGGTCAAATTTTGTAAATCAGGTGGTTTGCCTTTACAGCTAAAGTTGTAGGTGTTTAATATTATATTTTTCACATGTTCATTTACTCCATATTTATAAGAAAAATTAATCATATTTACGCATAGTATTTATTCCAGTAATTTAACACTATAGGTATTCATTTATTTAAAATTATTCTCGGAGATGGAGTTCATGTTCACAAAGGATTTGCGTAGCCTGCAGTATATTAAAGGAACCATAGGGGAAAAAGAATATTATATATACATATATATATATATATATATATATATATATATATATATATATATATATATATATATATATATTATAATGTGTTATAATATATATAACCATTCTACAAATATGATATGTGTCTCTGTGAAAATTTTTATGTTTTCCTTGCAAATTCATCATTTGTTGTGAGATATGATATAATCTGAAAATGTCTATTTCTTACAGATGACTCTTGTGTTCTCTGTTTTGATATAATTTTCACTATTTCATATGTTTTGAGGTGACTTTGTAATGTATAATCATTCGTGTTTATAACACACTGTCGTGGAAGTTAAAGTTAAGTGCTGTAGAGAGAGATATTTTTGAACCATTATCAGATCGCCACATCCTGTATTGACACAGGTGTTTGGGGTGAAGGAAGAAAGGCGAGGGCCACTTTGCTTATCTCGATGAGTTGACAGGCCTCGGCCAGAATGCTTTATTATATGTTTATCATGTGTGTCTGTTCCATGGTTATTAACTTTGTCTATGCTTATTATGTTTCCATAATCTGAGTAGAAAAGGATGAGGAAGTGAGAGAGATGAAGTTGACATGCTGAAAGCCGAGCCAGTTTGGTCGCAAAATACTTTTTCTGCTTAACCCAGGACAGGAAATGTCAATTATACATATAAGAGCTCTGGCATATTTTCTTCTGAGCCTTAGAATTCTATGTGTGTATTCTTTGTGTATTCTGTAGAAGAGGAATAAGGTGTTCTGTGCATTCCCTATTGTATTCTTTGAGTATTCTGGGAGGGCTTGAAGATAAAAGAGGAGTACTGAATGAAAAACAGTTAGTTAGGCAAAAGAGGTTACTGGCATAAGGTTCTCTCTCTCTCTCTCTCTCTCTCTCTCTCTCTCTCTCTCTCTCTCTCTCTCTCTCTCTCTCTCTCTGCTCATAATAGGATATAAATTTGGGTCATCCTCCCACTAATGTTAGTAATTTTGTGAGTTACTTGAGAAATTGGTATTTTACAAGCATTGTGGAAAGTGTATAGTGGTGTACCACTTGTAAAAGGTAATGTGATGTTTACTGGTTTTATATTATGTTAAGAGTTAAAGTGATGTTCTAGGTAAAAGAGAATTATTATTTTGATAAGAGGTGAATAATATCTCTTATAGTGAGTTCTAATGTGTCTTGCTGCTAAGTATATTTTACTAAGTATATATCATTGTGACTTGGCAGTGTTGTCTTTGAGACAACATTGTAATATTCAGGGGTCATCTGGTAAACTTGTAGCACATTATGCTTGAGTACCTTGTAATCTTTAAACTGATCAGCTGATAAGGCTAAGTAGACACTTCTTCCTTTACCAATCAAGACTCTTTGTAACAAGACTGACCATTTATTTTCTGGCCATCCCATACCCACAGCCACTTTTTCAGAGTGATCAAAAAAGTCATCTGGAACTTCTTCTGTAAATTTGGGAATTAACTTCTGCACTCTTGATTAGCAAGCTTCTAATAATTCCATCTCCCTTTCAGATTGTGCTTTCTCTCTTTCCTCTTTTTCTCTTTCTCTTTCGTCTTCTGCTTCTTTTTCTTCGTGTCTTACTTTTCTTTCTCTTTCCCCTCTTTCCTCTCCTGCCTGCATTCTGAACTTAATCAAGCTTTCTTCTCTTTCCTCTCTTTCTGTTTCTGCTTGCATTTTCAACTTAACCAAGCTTTCTTCTGCAGCTATGCATCTAAGCTCTGCTTCTGCATCACTTTTCTCATTCATGTGCCTCTCCTAAATATTCATCTACTTTACCAGAGTCCATCAATGCTTTGATTTCAATACATCTGATTTGTGCCTTAATCATAATACTAGATGCTTCACCCCCGCAGGCTAAGGCTAAAGTAAGCCACTGTGCCTTAGTCAGGTTGGATTCAAATAACTCTTGGATGGAAGGAGCTGCTAAAAATTCCTGAACATTGAACAGAGCCATTTTCTCTAAATTACTAAACTAAATCATTCACAATACAAAACAACAATGCGGTCACTCTCCTATCAAAAAATCCCTAACACCACCAGTATAAATCATACACCAGAGAGATATATTGTTTTGTTCCTGGGTCTGAGCGCTAATTTTAATTGTCATGAAGTGTTCCAAGTACTTGGTTATTGCATTTACTAATCATAGAATCCAAAACTTACCTCACTATAACCAAATACCTGAACTCTCATAACAACAAAAAATATAACTGAGTACTCAAGGGCAACAGTGATCCCTTAAAAAGCTTATCAACCATGTAAGGTATCAAAATATCAAAACAGTTGTCAGGTATCAATATATACTAAAGTTAACCAAAGGGCATCACTCTGTTAGACAACTGTAGCTGTCTCCTTGGTTAGAGTTATTTCAGCAAAACTGAAGGAACAAAACAATTTATCTCTTTAGGTTATTCACAATTATTCCTACAACTGGTGTATAATAAATGAAACACTATTTTAAAATCTTTTAAATATAACAATTTATTTTTAATTCAAAAATAATACATCAAAATTCACAATATTACTTTAAAGAAAAAATTACTGATGCTTGGAAACAAAAAGTTATGGAAACAAAAAGTTAATTAAGTCTTAAATAAAATCATAAAACAAAATTAAATCACCAAAATGGTAATATGTGAAGAAAATGGAGTAAGCATCTTGAAAAAAACTAAGAGATTTACAATCTCTTAGTACGTAAAAGCATTAAATTAAAAAAGAACGATATAAGTAATTCTAATGACACTAAGAACACACAATTATACAAAACATAGAAATGAAATGTAAATGCAAATTCACTAAGGTACAAATCCCTTATTATATTGAACAGTCTACTAAACACTTATTTAAACACTTCAAATTATACACTTCAAATTATACCACAGTATAAATTTTAATTACAATACCTGTTAACTGCAGTTCTGGCCATTACACACTCTTCACAACTGAGGCTTTCACAATACGGAGGGTCATTTTTTGAAAACCTTCCAAAAACTCCAGAATTTATTCAAGTTTTAACCTGTGTAAGCAGAAAATGAAAATTCCAATGCTAACATGGTCGAAAATTGCATCTAGTAGCATATACTTTTTTTGCTTTGTGAGCTGCCAGGAATGTGCCTTTGTATGATAACTTTTGGAGGACATGACTAAGCCTATTTTTGTTCCTTCATATAGGATTCCTTTTAAGATTAGAGAACAGGTAGAGCAAGTGGTTAATAAGTGAAAGGAAGAAGGCATCGTTAGGCCCAGTTTCTCACCTTTTCATTTCCCGTTTTTAGCAGTGCCTAAGAAGGATGGTTCAGTCCGAGTTTGTGTGGACTTTAGGAAGTTGAATGAGAAACCAATCCTGATCACTACCCTGTGGCATGTTTGCCAGATTTATTTGTTGAGATTGGGGGCAAGAATATTTATTCTTCAACTGATCTGATGCAAAGGTACTTGCAAGTACCACTTGGCGAGGAGAGTCGAGAGCACACGGCTTTCTCTTTGCCAAAGGGACATTATGAGTTCACGCAGATGCCGTTTGGTTTATCAGGTAGTCCTGTGACATTTACTAGGCTAGTAAATACAGTTGTGTTTGGTTTGTTAGGGAAGTCCATATCCATTTATATGCATGACATATTAGTTGCCACGGATTCGGTAGAGGAACATTCAGAGGTTCTTAGGGAAGTTTTTAGGATGCTTAGGTTGGTGGGTTTGAAGATAAAGTTAGCTAAATGTAATTTTCTGAAGAGGCAGATAGTATATTTGGGCCATGTCATTTCTAAGGAGGGCGTTAAAGTGAATAATGATAAAGAAGGGCAATTGTGGATTTTGCTACTCCCAAGAACAAGAAACAGATTCAGTCCCTCTTAGGCGTGGCTGGATTTTTTCCGTAGGTTTGTGAAGGTTTTTTCTATTCTAGCATCTCCCTTGAGAGATGTCCTGAGGGATGATGTGCAGTTTGTATGCTGGCCATTGCTACTGGAGAATCTTAGGGATGTAAGATGATTTGACACTCTTCTTAATACAGATGTAGAGGTTATGACCCTATCTAACCTTGTTCCAGAACATAACATACATATATATATATATATATATATATATATATATATATATATATATATATATATATATATATATATATATATATGTATATATATATATATATATATATATATATATATATATATATATATATATATATATATATATATATATATATATATATATATATATATATATATATTATCTTACAAGAATAACTTGTGCACTGGAGAGAGAGAGAGAGAGAGAGAGAGAGAGAGAGAGAGAGAGAGAGAGAGAGATTCATAGGCAACCTCAAAAACTACGCACAGTACCGTAAATCCAAGGAAACAAAACTGTTAACTGATAACCGTATTACGAAACTTAAGATTCCTAACCGAACTCCAAAGTTAGTACAGTTTAAGGAACAGTTCGTAAGTTCTTGATATATATCTTATATAAAATATATTTGTCTTAGTTCAAATATGTTACGCGTGCCTCAAGATCAAATGTCTCTGCATACTGAGCAGACACCCAACCTCTTATCTAATGGTGGGTTACTGGTTGTTGGTGTCATAACTATCATTAACCTAGTTAGATCATTCTATGCAATATTTGTCGTGTATAAGTTTATTCTTTTTTTTAAGATTATGCAGTAGTTACTTCAGTCCACGTATATGTATCTAGTGTAGGTATATAGGATAAGGGAATTGTGGGAAGGGGGGGATGTTTTGGTTTTGAAGAAGAGTTGTAAAATAGTCGTTTTATTTCAATAAATCTTGCCTAACAGATCAAAGGGGCCGTTAACATCCAACGGTAAAAGTTAAACCTTAATTCCCCTTACGTATGTCCGTTTTGAAAGCTCTGCGAACCTACAGTAATTCTCCTCACCACCCACTTTTCCCAGCTCTTCTTATGCTTCTCAACATCCGCCCCCTCTTCCTGTATTCTTCCCACACACCTTCATGATACATGATTATATTTGAAAAATTGTAGGAAGAGGCAATTTATGGGTTGCTCCGGATGCCCGGAAGTGCAGCGAGGGAGAAACTTACATTGTTCATGAAAAATTACCCCTTGGTGATAAGTTGTCCTTTCCTGCGTGCCTCCTTTGCGTATATGCTGGATATGTAAATGCCATTAGAACTTCAGGTAATTAAATGCCCGGGGCATTACTCATCTCTTTATTTGGACATATTCTATTACGTGGGGACATGAACGAAAACAAAATTTGTCATACGAGATTTGATTTATTCTTTAACTGTTATTACACATAATAAACGCGGCTTTAATTTGATATTCTATTACGTTTAGGGTCTTTAAGGAGAGCTATTCCGAGGGAAAAGGCTGGTTTTTTATAATTTTGCTGTCATGTTTAAGATTACTCTCATTCTGCTACAAATTTTAATTCCATTGTTGCGTGTGGCAGTCGCAGAATTCCGTGTATTCTTCAAGTTCTTACTTAAGAAGAAGAAGAAGAAGAAGAAGAAGAAGAAGAAGAAGAAGAGAGAGAGAGAGAGAGAGAGAGAGAGAGAGAGAGAGAGAGAGATACACCTTTGTGAATACTGCATGGTTGCCAAGGAAATGGGAAGTTGTAATACGGTCTTTTTTTTTTTGGCCTTGCACGGTTGGTTCAGAGTCAACTCATGATTGAAAAAATATATATCCTTTCTAATATGGATCCTGGTCCAGCTGAGTGCCCAACAGTTGATTATCCCATTATCCAGTAGTTTTGCTCAGAAGCTGATTATTAGGAACATTTCCTTTAATCAGACCGCATGGTATTGTAATTTATGATTTTGTACTACTACGCTTTTGATTTTAAATTTTCAACATACAATATTAAAGCAATTCTGTCTTGGAAAAAAATCTTTTCGGCGTCAGCGACCCTTACAGTTGACACCAGCTAAGTCTAAATAAACCAGTCAATTCAATCTCCTACATCTCTCCCTTTTGCGTTACGTCCGTGGTCTTGAAGTTTTTTTTTTTTTTTTTTTTTTTTTTTTTTTTTTTCTGAACTGCTCTGCATGGTTATTTGCTGTCTTGAACTTAAGCCAATTGCTTTCATCCTATCGCGGTGCTTAATTTCATTTATGAATGCCGTTTTTGTAGAAGCCCTCATCTGCTGTTTATTATTATATACTCTCCATTTTGGGGTTTTGGGGTTTTTTTTATTGAATAGCTCAATTTACCGTCGGATTTCCAATGGCGTTAGCACTTTTTGTATATTTTTCACTTTACTACAGGTTTCAGTCCTTTGTCCAGTACGTGACGAAGAGTGCTGTTTTTTCTTCTTTTTCTTTTTTTTAGCCTCTAGCAGTATTGCCTCACAAATATTTTGCCATGATTTTCCTTTTTCTAGTTTTGTCGCTGCGACACCGTAGGTAAATAATGGGAAGTCAAATGTCTCGGGCGATGGTTTCGATACAAAGAACAACCACCATTCAAATCAGTAATATTGCAAATATTTTCTTTCATATTTCTATATTTTTTATCCCTTCGCAAAACGATCAGATGAATATGACAAGTTTCAGTTTTTCTATATTTTTCTTTCGTTCCATCGTACCTTTGTTTAATATCTTTTATCATAATAGATGGACTTCAGTTATATTTTGCATTTACTATGAACTTAACAGTTGTTATGGGAGTTTTGTAAGATGGTTAAGGATTAACAAAATACTATGACGGGTGTGTGTGTGCGCGTGTATGTCTACCTGTGTGGTGGGGGGGGGTTGAGGTGGGTGGGGGCGGTTTGTGGTTTTTCGTATACGCACCTTTACTTTCCAGTGCAATATAAATATAAACACAGCTACTCTTAAAAAAAAATATTTTGCATATTATCGTAGTAGGGGTAGACAATTTTCGAGAGGCAAAGAGAGATAAAGATTATACTTCAAGGTTTCCTCTTTTCGTGCATGCTCTTATCCAATTACTGGAAGGGCAGATAAGTCTTTAACCTCATCCGTTTCCTGCTTTATTTCTACACTGTTTTCATGTTTGGCGGCTTCATTTACAGGCTCCAAGTATCTTTTTCTTTCGCACTTTAAGAATTCGATTTTGAGATATGCGTTTCAAATACAGCAATCATTCAAGTTTCCTTTGCATAGGGAGCAGGCCTGTTTGTGTCCCAGTGATTACCATGGAAATTGTATGGCACCCGTGGGAATGCGAAGGTGAATTCCATTTAATTCTTGGGAAATGCGGTTGTAATGTATTACTTGCAGTGTACTACAGCCAAATTTCACTCAGAACTTATGGAAATTTATTTATGACGTTTTACATCAATGAACATTTTATATGTAATTTTTAAGAGAAATTAAATTCCGTATATATTCATAATAATGGAACTTGAACTATCGTCGAGTGACATTAATTTTGAAATGAAACTGAAGTTAATTGGAATTTGAAACATTGTGTAGTGAACTGAATTAAAAAATACATGTGAACGAAAACTAAGTGTATGTGAACGAAGATTGCCGGGAAAAAGACAGACCGAAGTAATGATGAGCTTTTTGTGATATATATATGTATATACACACATACGCGCGCATATATATATATATATATATATATATATATATATATATATATATATATATATATATATATATATATATATATATATATATATATATATATATACTGTATATATGTATATATAGATATATATATAAATAAATATATATATAATATATATATATATATATATATATATATATATATATATATATATATATATATATATATATATATATATATATATATATATATATATATATATATGTATATATGTATATATATATATATATATATATATATATATATATATATATATATATATATATATATATATATATATATATATATATATATATATATATGTTATATACATATATATATATAGATATATATATATATATATATATATATATATATATATATATATATATATATATATATATATATATATATATATATATGACTATTTATCACATCACCGTGATTCATATACTATCAGAAAGCTACAAACGTCCTTTAATATCCAATTCACTCTACCTCGGAAGTAATATATTTTCATATATGTTACCGAAGGAATTTTAGTTGATAATAAGTCCACCGTCCCGTGAGGTCAACCAGCGACGGACGAGGAATCAGGACTACAGTGACACACTAACCAGTCGGCCACAAGAGAGTATAAGTGAATACCATCTCCCATCAACCCACCCGTCGAACTCAGGTGTTTTGCGTTTGGAGACGATATCCACCCACCTCTGCCATGTTGACCGTGTAGTGCGTTTGTCGCACGTAGCCATATATATGACTATTTATCACATCACCGTGATTCATATACAATCAGAAAGCTACAAACGTCCTTTAATATCAATTCACTCTACCTCGGAAGTAATATATTTTCATATATGTTACCGAAGGGGAATTTTAGTTGATAATAAGTCCACCGTCCGTGGGGTCGAACCAGCGACGGACGAGGAATCAGGACTACAGTGACACACTAACCAGTCGGCCACAAGAGAGTATAAGTGAATACCATCTCCCATCAACCCACCCGTCGAACTCAGGTGTTTTGCGTTTGGAGATGATATCCACCCACCTCTGCCATGTTGACCGTGTAGTGCGTTTGTCGCACGTAGCCATATTATGACTATTTATCACATCACCGTGATTCATATACAATCAGAAAGCTACAAACGTCCTTTAATATCCAATTCACTCTACCTCGGAAGTAATATATTTTCCTATATGTTACCGAAGGGGAATTTTTAGTTGATAATAAGTCCACCGTCCCGTGGGGTCGAACCAGCGACGGACGAGGAATCAGGACTACAGTGACACACTAACCAGTCGGCCACAAGAGAGGTAGAGTGAATTGGATATTAAAGGACGTTTGTAGCTTTCTGATTGTATATGAATCACGGTGATGTGATAAATAGTCATAATATGGCTACGTGCGACAAACGCACTACACGGTCAACATGGCAGAGGTGGGTGGATATCGTCTCCAAACGCAAAACACCTGAGTTCGACGGGTGGGTTGATGGGAGATGGTATTCACTTATACCTCTTTGTGGCTGACTGGTTAGTGTGTCACTGTAGTCCTGATTCCTCGTCCGTCGCTGGTTCGACCCCACGGGACGGTGGACTTATTATCAACTAAAATTCCTTCGGTAACATATATGAAAATATATTACTTGGAGGTAGAGTGAATTGATATTAAAGGACGTTTGTAGCTTTCGATTGTATATGAATCACGGTGATGTGATAAATAGTCATATTATGGCTACGCGACAAAACGCACTACACGGTCAACATGGCAGAGGTGGGTGGATATCGCCTCCAAACGCAAAACACCTGAGTTCGACGGGTGGGTTGATGGGAGATGGTATTCACTTATACCTCTCTTGTGGCCGACTGGTTAGTGTGTCACTGTAGTCCTGATTCCCCGTCTGTCGCTGGTTCGACCCCACGGGACGGTGGACTTATTATCAACTAAAATTCCTTCGGTAACATATATATGAAAATATATTACTTCGAGGTAGAGTGAATTGATATTAAAGGACGTTTGTAGCTTTCTGATTGTATATGAATCACGGTGATGTGATAAATAGTCATAATATGGCTACGTGCGACAAAACGCACTACACGGTCAACATGGCAGAGGTGGGTGGATATCGTCTCCAAACGCAAAAACACCTGAGTTCGACGGGTGGGTTGATGGGAGATGGTATTCACTTATACCTCTCTTGTGGCCGACTGGTTAGTGTGTCACTGTAGTCCTGATTCCTCGTCCGTCGCTGGTTCGACCCCACGGGACGGTGGACTTATTATCAACTAAAAATTCCCCTTCGGTAACATATGTGAAAATATATTACTTCCGAGGTAGAGTGAATTGGATATTAAAGGACGTTTGTAGCTTTCTGATTGTATATGAATCACGGTGATGTGATAAATAGTCATAATATGGCTACGTGCGACAAACGCACTACACGGTCAACATGGCAGAGGTGGGTGGATATCGTCTCCAAACGCAAAACACCTGAGTTCGACGGGTGGGTTGATGGGAGATGGTATTCACTTATACCTCTCTTGTGGCCGACTGGTTAGTGTGTCACTGTAGTCCTGATTCCTCATCCGTCGCTGGTTCGACCCCACGGGACGGTGGACTTATTATCAACTAAAATTCCCCTTCGGTAACATATATGAAAATATATTACTTCCGAGGTAGAGTGAATTGGATATTAAAGGACGTTTGTAGCTTTCTGATTGTATATGAATCACGGTGATGTGATAAATAGTCATAATATGGCTACGTGCGACAAACGCACTACACGGTCAACATGGCAGAGGTGGGTGGATATCGTCTCAAACGCAAAACACCTGAGTTCGACGGGTGGGTTGATGGGAGATGGTATTCACTTATACCTCTCTTGTGGCCGACTGGTTAGTGTGTCACTGTAGTCCTGATTCCTCGTCCGTCGCTGGTTCGACCCACGGGACGGTGGACTTATTATCAACTAAAAATTCCCCTTCGGTAACATATATGAAAATATATTACTTCCGAGGTAGAGTGAATTGGATATTAAAGGACGTTTGTAGCTTTCTGATTGTATATGAATCACGGTGATGTGATAAATAGTCATAATATGGCTACGTCGACAAAACGCACTACACGGTCAACATGGCAGAGGTGGGTGGATATCGTCTCCAAACGCAAAACACCTGAGTTCGACGGGTGGGTTGATGGGAGATGGTATTCACTTATACCTCTCTTGTGGCCGACTGGTTAGTGTGTCACTGTAGTCCTGATTCCTCGTCCGTCGCTGGTTCGACCCCACGGGACGGTGGACTTATTATCAACTAAAAATTCCCCTTCGGTAACATATATGAAAATATATTACTTCCGAGGTAGAGTGAATTGGATATTAAAGGACGTTTGTAGCTTTCTGATTGTATATGAATCACGGTGATGTGATAAATAGTCATAATATGGCTACGTCGACAAACGCACTACACGGTCAACATGGCAGAGGTGGGTGGATATCGTCTCCAAACGCAAAACACCTGAGTTCGACGGGTGGGTTGATGGGAGATGGTATTCACTTATACCTCTCTTGTGGCCGACTTTTTTAGTGTGTCACTGTAGTCCTGATTCCTCATCCGTCGCTGGTTCGACCCACGGGACGGTGGACTTATTATCAACTAAAAATTCCCCTTCGGTAACATATATGAAAATATATTACTTCCGAGGTAGAGTGAATTGGATATTAAAGGACGTTTGTAGCTTTCTGATTGTATATGAATCACGGTGATGTGATAAATAGTCATAATATGGCTACGTGCGACAAACGCACTACACGGTCAACATGGCAGAGGTGGGTGGATATCGTCTCCAAACGCAAAACACCTGAGTTCGACGGGTGGGTTGATGGGAGATGGTATTCACTTATACCTCTCTTGTGGCCGACTGGTTAGTGTGTCACTGTAGTCCTGATTCCTCGTCCGTCGCTGGTTCGACCCCACGGACGGTGGACTTATTATCAACTAAAAATTCCCCTTCGGTAACATATATGAAAATATATTACTTCCGAGGTAGAGTGAATTGGATATTAAAGGACGTTTGTAGCTTTCTGATTGTATATGAATCACGGTGATGTGATAAATAGTCATAATATGGCTACGTGCGACAAACGCACTACACGGTCAACATGGCAGAGGTGGGTGGATATCGTCTCCAAACGCAAAACACCTGAGTTCGACGGGTGGGTTGATGGGAGATGGTATTCACTTATACCTCTCTTGTGGCCGACTTTTTAGTGTGTCACTGTAGTCCTGATTCCTCATCCGTCGCTGGTTCGACCCCACGGGACGGTGGACTTATTATCAACTAAAAATTCCCCTTCGGTAACATATATGAAAATATTTTACTTCCGAGGTAGAGTGAATTGGATATTAAAGGACGTTTGTAGCTTTCTGATTGTATATGAATCACGGTGATGTGATAAATAGTCATAATATGGCTACGTACAAAACGCACTACACGGTCAACATGGCAGAGGTGGGTGGATATCGTCTCCAAACGCAAAAACACCTGAGTTCGACGGGTGGGTTGATGGGAGATGGTATTCACTTATACCTCTCTTGTGGCCGACTGGTTAGTGTGTCACTGTAGTCCTGATTCCTCGTCCGTCGCTGGTTCGACCCCTATACGGGACGGTGGACTTATTATCAACTAAAAATTCCCCTTCGGTAACATATATGAAAATATATTACTTCCGAGGTAGAGTGAATTGGATATTAAAGGACGTTTGTAGCTTCCTGATTATATATATATATATATATATATATATATATATATATATATATATATATATATATATATATATATATATATATATATATATATATATATATATGTGTGTGTGTGTGTGTGTGTGTGTGTCTATGTGTGTGTGTGGATGTTGTTAAATTATTGTTGTATATCTTTTTAATCTTGTGTTTTTTCGTCATTGGTCACTAAATATTTTCGATTTTGGCAAATAAACAGGACAGACAGCCTGTACTCGCTATTGCAGAGGGCTGAGAGCAACAGAGAAATGGAAAGTTGAAAATAAAAATAAATTAATTACATCAATAACTCGTTTGCTGGCGAAGGTTTAGTGGAATATTTTACTTATTTTCAAATTGATTTAGCTGGAATAGTAATGGAATCTTGGATTTAGATTCATTGCTCTTATAAGAAAAATGTTCTTGAATTTTATGTACACCGAAATTTTGTATCTGAAGCCTTTCTAGAACCATGATGGTGAAACCCTCCATTAGAACATTCTCCTTTGGGTCTCTTCTCCTCAATTCGAATCTTTTCTTTACAGAAGGCGGAGAAATTTAGGACCGTAAGAACCTGGGATTTAGGGACAAAGCCGAATCCTGACCTCAAATCCTCTCCGATATTATGGGGTTTGTATAACTTGGGGTACTCTTTTTCTCTCTTTTTATGACTTCATATTCGTTGTTTCTACTTTTACACCTTCTAGTCATTCTGCCGTCTATACATCGCTATTGGCAGATAAATATGTCATTCTTTCTTTACAAGTTAACTTTTGCAAGATACATTTTCATCACCTCCCACATTCTGTCTTCATTGGAAATATTTTCTAAGACTATGTATGCCTCCTGCAGTTTTATCCTTTTGTTTTGAAAACTTTCATAACTTTTACGAAATGAAACTCCACCCAGTTGTTGTTTGCTAACTTATAATTTTTTTATTATATATATATATATATATATATATATATATATATATATATATATATATATATATATATATATATATATATATATATATATAATGTATATATGTATTATATATATATATATATATATATATATATATATATATATATATATATATATATATATATATATATATATATATATATATATATATATATATATTTTTTTTTTTTTTTTATAAATATTACTGCTGTTCGCCCTCGATGTATTTAGGTGTAGGAATATTAGTCCGATTAACCTCGACAGAGAACATCTCTGCCCGCCCATAGGCTAGGCAATTCAAAAATAACAATCACCGCAGTAGACAAATGGCACCGCATAGGCTGGAAAGTTTGTAAACAAAATATGCTAGGGCATTAGGGACCTAAGCCTCAGAGAGGGTTTACGCTCAATGACCCCTAGTTATGGTGGCCCTTAAGCTTTATTCTATGCATTCAACGATGCCTTTGTCAAGGTCGGATTGCCCGGGGCGGTATAAGCCCTCCTCTGGCGGGGAACGGCGAGGTCGGGGGTCAGAGAGATCCCAGCGGTCACGGAACCAGGGTGACGCTGCGTGCGTGCCGAACGATATTCTTTGTTCTTTATTACTTTTCCTCCTACGTCTAACTTAATTAGTGAATTGGGAAGACTGCCAGAATACGACTCCTGAGGTCCCTCGTTTGCGCAGCGACTCGACATTCACGGTAAGTCCGATTCTTGTTGAAGCTTCGTCGATTGACTAGTACTTTTCTGTATTTCACATTTTTCTTTGTTTTCTTCCTTCAGCCACCACTTAGGGTATATGTGTTTACAAAGTCTAGATTAAGCCTAATTATTATATTGTTAGCTTCAACCCCATTATTCCAGTAAAATACCTAGGATTTAGGTAAGCAAAATCAGGTTAAATCTCGATGCTTTTGTATGCCTCGCGTCCGAATGTTTGGAAGAACCGTTGCGTTTAAAATCAAATTCATCTCAAATATTCTTTGTTAAGGTTAATAACCCTTAACTGGCGACCTTTGGCTAATTAACGTCTGTCTTTGAGGTTAATTTTTGGCTTCAAGTGGCAGGTTACGTGTAATCTTGGTTTGCAGGGCCGTAAAAATTACGTAATACATGATCAACCAAGACCCTCACACGTAACAATATATATATATATATATATATATATATATATATATATATATATATATATATATATATATATATATATATATATATATATATATATATATATATATATATATATATATATATATATATATATATATATATATATATATATACACATATATATGTTTGTGTATATACAGTATATATACATATCTATATATACATATACATATATATATATATATATATATATATATATATATATATATATATATAAGCAATTCAAAATTTTATGTAGGATTTTTCTGTTTCTTTTTGCTCTAAAGTCACCCCCAGTGATTAAGAGAAACAGTTTACAGTTGAAAACAAAATATTAATGTGCGAAACTTTTGAAAGTACACATACTTTGTGTTTTAATCTTCTCTGCTTATTCTTGTCCTTTACCATTCCCAGTATACTACGTGGTTATCCTTCCTCTTTGTGGAGCGTTATCCCCAATGGGCAGAATCCTGTGTGTGTTTGTATGTGTGTTGTGTGTGTAAGTGTGTTTTGCATGAGTGCAAAGATATTTGTTAAGATGGATTTTGTTTTTGCTTTATACAGGCACGATTGAATTGACGGAAATTTTCACACCGACGCCAGGGAAGGCTAGATTGGATTTGTTATTATCGTTTTTATATTTATGTCTTTTTATTCTAATGAGCATTGTCAGAGTCAGTTTTTCTGTTGATCTCCCTTTCATCTTCCTCATCCTCCAGAACTTTTTATAAATTTTATTCCACGTGATAATCGTTGAAGACTTGAAAATACCAGTGCGAGAACCACTTCAGTCTCTCTCTCTCTCTCTCTCTCTCTCTCTCTCTCTCTCTCTCTCTCTCTCTCTCTCTCTCTCTCTGGTCCTTTATGGTTTGGAGTCTGTCTATTATGGTCTGTTATACTGAACCAGTAAACAGTTGATAATTATGGTATTATTCTTTTTTATTTCTGTAGGGAGGCTTTGCTTTATTAAAATGGTTGGTGTGGCTGGAGGAAAGTGGCTCATATGGTGAAGGTGATAAGAGGATTTCTTCATTTTTCTTTTTTCGATGAAATCTGCTCCACATATCGATCCATGCTAATGGAGTCCACCATTAGTTTCATTTATACGTTGTTACTAAAGGTCGAGGGACCATTAGGTATAAAACTTCTTTTCATTCGTCTTATGTGTTCTTGTCAAAAAGAATGTAGTAAAGGCTTGCTGAGAAGAGTCAAAATTAGATTCAGTGAATTTAATGAGGCAAGCAGTTATATGAAATACAAAAAAAAGTTAAGTATGCCCTAGTTTAACCAGACCACTGAGCTGATTAACAGCTCTCCTAGAGAGGGCTGGCCCGAAGGATTAGACTTATTTTACGTGGCTAAGAACCAATTGGTTACCTAGTAACGGGACCTACAGCTTGTTGTGGAATCCGAACCACATTATACCGAGAAATGAATTTCTATCACCAGAAATAAATTCCTCTAATTCTTCATTGGCCGGTCGGAGACTCGAACTCGGGCCTAGCAGAGTGCTAGCCGA
This sequence comes from Macrobrachium rosenbergii, assembly GCF_040412425.1. NCBI lineage: Eukaryota > Metazoa > Arthropoda > Malacostraca > Decapoda > Palaemonidae > Macrobrachium > Macrobrachium rosenbergii. Next base: position 38,991,594 of record NC_089752.1, on the reverse strand, counting down.
GAACTCTACTGACCCGTCCAACGAGGAACTAATATGAAATGCAAGTAAATATTTTACTTGCATGTTAGAGCAAATGTATCGGGACTGTGCCATATGTCAAAACTCTGACTTATCAGCTGTGTTTTTTAGATATGTATTTGCAACTTCATTCGTGTCGTTGTTTGGCCGTAGGCTTTACTTTGGAGCAATTAGTTTTATCGCTACAAATAAAATACTCCTCTTTCCACTCCTTTTGAAATATTTCCGTCTCATTTATTTTTTGATGATGTTATTGTTTTTATAGTTTGATTTTTCTAAGATCTATGTATGGCTTGTCTTTTTACCCTTATGACCATGCAGGTGTGTGGGATCTTGCATAGTTTGCAAATTTGACCATCCTGGATTGTTCCTCAGGAGTGTGTATTTTTGCCCAATATACTAATAATAATTTGGATCAGAAAGATACTCAGAATATGAAAATTAGCAAATGCATGTACGCAAAGGAAGACTCCTTATCAGTCGACATCATTATCTGGAGGAAGGAAAATTCTGCTTAATCTGAAATATTTTCAGAATAACATGCTGAAATATTTACTGTTTAGAGAACTTGCATAGCAGTAATTTACTTTGATCTTTCTGTGTAAAATGAATTTCATGCTAGGACACTTATTTTATGTCAGTTTAAAGCTTAATAATTTATATTTATCGTAGTTTATTCAAAATAGGAAACTTAACGGAAGTATAATATCGAGGTAATAAAGTAAAGTTTACCTAAACCAAAAATTGTTGCACGTTGCCCTGAAAAACATTCGCCAAAAATGGAGCAATAAAGGCACTTAGATTTTTCACTCCATGCACAAGTATGTTAAATTAATTTTATAATGATATATTGTTTATTGCTAATATCAGCAATTCCACGATAAAGCATATTGTCCTCATTTTTTATTGTATTGGGATGCTATATGTACGTTTAAAAATTAGTTTAATTTACAATTCTGATTATCATTAGCATCATTTATTGTATCGGTATGTGCTGTCATTTATAGCATAGGGCCAAGGCGAGGGATAAGTTTTAGTTTGACCTAATCCTTTTCTTACGTGTATTAACATCAAGAAAGCAGTGAACCTCAACAAATAATGTACGTAAGTTCGGTGCAAAAATATTCAGACTCTGTCATTATTTTTCGACGCGTGGGTACACAAGTTACGTAATCATTCGGGTATTTATGACATCTGTGGCTGAATACATTTGTTCTCGTTATTTTCTGGTAATTTTAGTTGTATAATGAAGATATTTATAATTGTTATTATTTCCTTGGAATTATGAAAGGCGTTACTTTCAGACCTTACTTCATTTTCGGTCTTTCAGGTTCGGTATACATTTGTTCGAGTGACCTAACTTCAGGAGGCAGCCGGTACAGATATCTGCAGGTTAGTGACATTTCTCGTTTCCTGTGAAATGATTCAATATTTTAGTTGTTTGTTGTTCAGCGCATTTAAGAGTAACGCTGTTAGTTTCGTTTCTCGGTTTTACTCCATGTAATAAGAGATGATTACTCAGCAACCATTTCGTTATTGTCATTGTTATTGTATTTCTCCTAGTGTCCGCCTTACCCTCGTCAACATATTTTTTTTCATAATTGCGGTCGTATTAAAATATACTTGTTTTTATCACATCATATTAATCGACAATATTTTTCCTAGTTTAACCTAGTTTCTCTGAACCACACCCCCTATCCATACTCGGCCAAAATTGTTGCCAAAAATTGTACTGTAACTGCTAGTAATCGAATGAATGTGTCCTGATTACCGTTTTCCTTCGAAATTTCTGTGATCAAAGGCAAATTTTTTGCGTCACTCAGTTATGGAAAATTGCAATTTTATATTGGAAGAGTCATAACTCCCCCTGAACTTTTATGTAATCAGAATTGGGGACAAGTACGACTTACCTTTTTAGGAACTAGGATGAACTTGAGTTGGAGGACAGATTTCCAGCGGCACTAACATTAGGCTATAATAACTTCTATATCTAGGTATCGAGAAACCTAAATATACAGCTGGAGCTTTGAAAATTTGTTCTCATCTGTATTGTTTTAAATAAACGGAAATGGACCTTCGTGTATTCGTATTTGAAATTGAGAGAGAGAGAGAGAGAGAGAGAGAGAGAGAGAGAGAGAGAGAGAGGGTGGGGTGGAAGGAGACACCAGAAGGAAGATGAAAGAGCCACGAGTCAAGGATGTCGAAAGTTTTCAAGAGACCTTCTTGTCGAAGGAAGTCTTTACGTATAAAAAAGTAGAAGCGTTTGGGATTCAGTTCATTTTTCTTTTCTCTTCTGAAAACCAACTTATTTTTTTTTTTTCCAGTTTTATTTTATCGATCTATATTACGCTGGCCTTATGCCACCATAGGCTTTTTCTTCAAAAGCAGCCAGAAGAATATTATCTCCCTTTCAAGTCTAATTTTTATTGTGGTGGCTGGGCAGGGTTATTGTCTCTTATGTTTCCTGGCCAATTTATACTTAAGCATTCATGCTACTTTTTATTGCATATTATACCGAATGATTTCATTTTCAGTTTTTTTTTAATACAGAGTTTTCTAGTGGTCATTACGAGAACATTTAATTTTTCCCTACGTTTTCATTGCTCACGTTGTATTTGAATAACTATGATAATCGTGTCATATTATTTATTATAAAAACATAAATAAAACACTTTTGGTCATTCTTTCGTGTTATCCTGTTTGCTGTGGTTTTAGTTTCGATTTTTTTTTTTATTATCGCAGATTCTAATATCATTGACTTTCGCAGCTGTTCATGTTAACGTCCCAGTTTCCAAAATAAAACCGTCTTCCTGTTGTGTCGGTGTGTTTAAGTGACCACTAATTCATAACAGCCTCCTCGGATATTATTGGTTCTCAGTGGTCCCACTGCGGTTGTCTTTCGTCTGGCGGAACTTTATAGGCCATGACTGCCACTGCTGTCGGCATTGCCTCCTCTTATATACTGCGTCCTCAGTCGTCTTACTATTTTTTGACCCTCGTCGCTGCCATCCGCCATTATTAATTTTTTTTGCGTCCTCAGTCGTCTTACTGGATGTTGACCCTTGTCACTGCCATCCGCAATTATTCATCCTTTTGTGTCCTCAGTCGTCCTACTGCTTTTTGACCCTCGTCGCTGCCATCAGCTATTATTCATCATTGTTTTGAGTCATCAGTTGTCTTACTGGACGCTGACCTTTGTAGCTGCCATCCCCCATTATTCATCATTGTTTTGCATCCTCAGTCGTCTTACTGGATGTTGACCCTTGTCACTGCCATCCGCCATTATTCATCGTTTTGTGTCCTCAGTCGTCTTACTGCTTTTTGACCCTCGTCTCTGCCATCAGCCATTATTCATCATTGTTTTGCGTCCTCAGTCGTCACACTGGATGTTGACCCTTGTCACTGCCATCCGCCATTATTCATCATTGTTTTGCGTGTTCAGTCGTCTTACTGGATGTTGACCCTCGTCACTGCCATCCGCCGTTATTCTTAGAGACTGTTCTAGATGACTCTTACTAGTAAAGGGTTGCGTCATATGGAACCATCCCCTCGTATAGTAAAATGTTTTAGTATTTTACACCGCTTCTCTCTCTCTCTCTCTCTCTCTCTCTCTCTCTCTCTCTCTCTCTCTCTCTCTCGTGTGGGCAGAAAGATTACTAAGCCTCTGTTGTTTCCAGCCCTGGCGTTTTTACCCATCCTATTGAATCCTTCTACTCCCAGACGCTGGCATTCCCTTCCTTTATTTTTGCCCTCAAAATCTAATCCGGCCTTTGGTTTTTGGGGAATTATTCCCATAACTTTACATTTCTTTTTTTAACCAAACTTAATCTTTGGAGTGACTTCTTAGCTTTATGTGTCAAAGATTGGAACATCTTCATTAGCAGTGCCCTGTCTAACTTTTTCCCCGCTTATTCTTTCTCCGTTTTTCCCCTCGGTGTCAGTTGCAATTCCACCTGTATGTTTTGCACCCATATCCAGATGAGTTTCATTCTCCCCTTCCTGCTCCGATTTAGACAGAAAATAATTTTTTTTTTCAGCAGTAGGCTGTTCCTCTTAGTTTTGTATAATGAATAAAATTTTCGTGGTTTTTCATTCGCTGATTTCACCTTATGTTTTTCGAGTTAAACCCTCCAGTTTTTATGGTCATATTGAGCTAAAATTTTGTCTGCTTTACTTTTCTCTCTCTCTCTCTTACTCTCTCTCTCTCTCTCTCTCTCTCTCTCTCTCTCTCTCTCTCTCTCTAGTCTCTCTCTCTGGCCAATATTAGTATTAATATTTTTGAGTTTCATAGCTAATTTCTTTTTGATGTAGGTCTTTCTTAGTTATACGACGTACCTATCGTTCACCAATTAAAATCATTACATCCCCTCACGGTTGTGTACGAATGCTGGAACGTTGATTATTGAACTTTTTCATAAGTGTCGTAACTGTAGACTTTCAGACTGCCATTATGCCTACAGTATTTTTTTCACCTTTTAGTTATGTACGGGAATGATATGCCGCTCTGGTAAAAAGATGACACTGACCTCTCACGATTAACTGGTTACTTAATCTTTCACTCTAGACTAAGGATCTAAGGTCACACGTGTTCAAGTGCACAGTCTCTTACTTCTTGCTACTGACTTTCCGTGTCTGGGTTTCTCATTGCGGTTATTTATTGAGCAGGACATTTTATCTCTCTCTCTCTCTCTCTCTCTCTCTCTCTCTCTCTCTCTCTCTCTCTCTCTCTCTCTTTTACGTTTAGATATTAGGAATATTTACGTAAGATTATGTGAGACAAACTGTCTGTTTACCATGGCAGAAATAAAAGCTTTTGTGTGTGTATTAGTCTCCTGTGCATTTCCTTCATCCCTTTATTGTCTCTTCTTTTGCTCCGTTTACCTTGCATGACACTCCATTGCTTCCACCAGTTTTATTTGAAATACTCCGTCGAATTCTTTTTTATTTTTTTTTTTCGCAGATGGTGTGCCTCTTCACGGGGTGATATTTTACCCTCTTCAGAGTGACTGCACCATTCACTATAACCCATTTCAGACACTCTTCTCACATGATTATTGTTTGTTTCATAAAGAATTCCCCTTGCTTCTTCAGGGATATTACTTCTTTTCCCAAAGAGTAATGAATATTTGCTCGTTGGCTTTCGATAACTTTATCGAGAGGTACAGTGAATGCATAAAGCTCAATAAACAAACTCAGTTACCTGTTGATAGTGTTTGGTATTGCTGCGTTACTTTTAGGAAAACGTCCTCCAAAAGATAGAGAAACGATTTTTCTCGCTTTTTAAAAATCCATTCAGGACGATGGATAACACAAATTGATCGCGAAAATTTTTCTCAAATATAAACTCCAAAATTATTGCCTAACATGGATATATGCGCTCACACGCTGTACACACACACACACACACACACACATTAGTTATATATATAATAATATTTGGTTCTGACACACACACACACAAACAAACACACACACACACACACACACACACACACATATATATATATATATATATATATATATATATATATATATATATATATATACATATATATATATGTTTGTATGTATGTATATATATGTATATATGTATATATATATATATATATATATATATATATATATATATATATATATATATATATATATATATATATATATATATATATATATATATATATATATATAGAATATAGATATATAGATATATAGATATATAGATATATAGATATATATATATATATATATATATATATATATATATATATATATATATATATATATATATATATATATAGAACAGAGAGAGAGAGGAGGGGGTCGAATATTCTCACTTAATATGATGAAGAGATTTTTCTCTTTCACCTGGGTTTAATTACATTATATTTTTTCCCACTCATCATTTGAAGTTTCAAATGATGGTTAATTATCTTAGATTTTTCTCCTGTCGTCCTCCTTCGGCACCTGATTAAACGCCCTTTCATTCAGTTACACTTTTCCATTCCGTGATTATTCCTAGGATAACAATCACGGTCAAGATAAAACTGAAAGAGACAAGGTCAGCATAAATTGCACTCACGACTGAGAAAACAAGTTTGCTCTCTCTCTCTCTCTCTCTCTCTCTCTCTCTCTCTCTCTCTCTCTCTCTCTCTCTCTCTCTCTCTCTCTCGAGTATGAGACAGAACGTTGTAGTTAGCTACAATATAATACCCTATCGCCGATGTTATGTATATTTCAGATCCAAATTTGTCCCACGCCACATAATTATTCTCAACCGCGTGTACAAATTATATGAAGTGCGTGATAAAAAGGTGATACCCTGCTCAAGCATGGGAAAGCTTTTATTTATAGCATATCGTTAACGTCACCGTAGCTCCTCCTTCGTTACACATCTCTAGAAATAGTTGAGTAGCACCGTTGCTTCTAATGTATGTTTGGAAAAAGTCTGTGTATGTTTTGTATGCTTGTTATGATGACGATTGTATGCTATGCTGTCTGCCACTGTTGCCCTTTTACCCTCCTTATGCACGTTCGCAAAATTTGAAACTTTGACGTACAGTATATTTCAGTGAGTCGTTCTGTCACATCAGGATCTCGAAGACAAGCACAGGCGATGAACGCAGGGGATTCTTTTGGTTTTTATTTATTTATTTTTTTATGTATTTATTTTTTGCATTTTCTAGTTCCGCATTATCATTGTTTCTTCTTCTCTTTGCTGATTTACTAGTCTCAAATTTTATCTTGTTTCTCTTCATTCCTCCCCAGATATTTTTTTGTGATAGGTTTGCTAAAATTAATTTTTGCAGAGACTTTATGCTTCATTAAGGAAATTATTTCTTTACCCTATGTGACTGAATACGACCTTTCAGTGCCCTGTCCCTCATTCTGATTAATATTTGGAGTTTTGAGAATGAGTCGTCGTTACGTTTACAAACAACCGCAGAGATCTGTTTTCCTCGAGAGAGAGAGAGAGAGAGAGAGAGAGAGAGAGAGAGAGAGAGAGAGAGAGAGAGAATAAGTAAGGATCCTGCAAGGTTGGTGTAATTTATAGTTATAATTCCCTACAATTGTTTCCCTTTTCTCTCATTCTCTCTACCTGTCTTTTGGTCTCAATTACTTCGTTAATGTTGTTTTTGTTCCTTGGGAATTTCCTCATTTCCAATAATTTCATGTGTGTTTTTTTTTTTTTATTACTTGACTTGCATAAAAATGTGTTGAATTACTACTTGTGCCTCCTCTCACGCTAATGACATCCCGACTTCATATTATGGGAAGTTTTGCCTCCACGCTGGGGAACAGTCGGCTGCTTTTTACTTGATTAGCATGAAAGTCTTGAATATCCTGCCCTTTAAAGATATGCCGTTATTTCAGTATAGAGAATAATGCTCAGAACATATAAAGCGAAAATAGAATTCACAGCAGATCTTCAGTTTTGACCTGTGCATTGCATAAAAAAAGGAGTTCACCACGCTAAGGATTACATTAAAATCTCAAATCTATATATTTCTCGTATGCCGCCATGTACTAATTACATGGATAAGCATATTTAACATCAGGAGTCACACACACACACGTGTATATATATATATATTATTATGATTAGCAAGAATTCGCTAGCAAATTGCCTCCCCCCCCCTTCTTTGTTGTTGTTGGTTGTTCATTTACTGCCAGCCGGCCGATCGATAGACCATCTGTCTATCGACTTAAAAACAAGGTTTAAAAGATTAAAGGCGCTCCCATTTTTGATAAAGATCTTTCCTTCGAGGCAAAAGTAATCTGGCTTGGGTGTCTCTCCTACAGGCCAAAACCTCCCCTGCGGCAGCAGGTGCAATGAGTCAAACATCTGTGTTGGGCGCACCCCTGCCCCATAGGAGGGGATAAAAGCAAAAGCCCACGAGGTCTCGACACACACGCGGGCTGGAAGATATGGAGACTTGTGAAGACGCCCTTAACACCTGGCCCCATCGATGCCCTTGCATCCTAACCACGTGGCCCTTTCCAAAGTATACTTCTCCTCGTGCCCTTCAACCGTATTCCTCGAGCCCACACGCCATTGCTTGGAGTTTCGAGGAGTCCCCATCGCCTTGCCCCTTTACGGAAGCCCTTGCATCTCACCACGTGGAAGAAACTCGTCCTCGGAAATCGCAAGTCATCCACGGACCGCCTTCTACGCGCCCTCGGAAAATCTGCTAAGGTAAAGTGCCCTGGAAGAGCCCATTTTCAGTCACGCTTTTGTCTCGTAGTATTTTCTTAAAGAGAAAGCCAGAAATCTCCCTTGTCTAATGTCCGTGCGCCTCTTGCATCGGCAGTATTAATTCTTTATTACTCCTTTGGCACCCTCAGTGCAGCTTCGAATTCATTATTCTTTTGTCTATTTTCATTACTGGCGTATAATGTGCATATCTCTCATTTCAGAGGATCCTATCGTGGAAGCTTCTCGGACTCGGAATCTGTGGCTGGGAATTCCTTCAGTTTAGTCAATCTACTGAGTTCCTCTTTCCCGTACTAATGTCATTTATGTAAATACACTACTTTAAATGTGCCCACGTGTTTTACGTAATATTTCCCTCAGTAACAAGAGCCCTATGCTCATATGAAATTCTCCTTTGTTTTCCTCTTTTTTTACGTTTTCCCGTACCCACGAAGTCAGAATCACAAGGCTAAATTACCTTAAATTGTTGCTACCTGTCTCACAGAGCATATTTCAAACTAAAACCACGGAAAAACGTAAAAATGGCGACCTGGCCATAGATCTCGTTTGCAGCTGCAGTTCCCCTAGTGTTGCTTTATTGCATTTGCAACTTGCCAGATCAGCTATTAGCAAAGCTAAGCTGGGTACGAGACAATTACGAACCTTATGTGTAAAACCAGCACACAGATCCAGAAAATTCCACGTAAGTAATGTGTTTATCTTAGCAAAACCTTTTTACAATCGTGACTGTTCCTAGGAATTAGAAATAGGGACGCATGTAATCACTGAGAGAAAAGAACCGCCGTATTAGATTCGTTAATGCATGCCTTTCAGGATAGGTAGTTAGGAAATAACCAGTGCTAACCATCCTTTGCTTCGAGGAATAGTGCGAAATTCCTCTGTGTTAAAATCCTTGCCATATCTTTTGCTTCGAGGAATAGTGCGAAAATTCCTGTGTTAAAATCTTGCCATATCCTTGCTTCGAGGAATAGTGCGAAAGAAATTCCTCTGTGATAACTTTTACTTCGCATTTCGAATTAGCGAACTGTTATTTAGGCGCGAATAAAATTCCCACGTGGGACACGACGAAGTCAGCTTGCATTGCTGAAAATTCTCTCAGTGTAGTTAGAATTCGAGCTAGGTGTTAGGAAAGCGAAATTTAAACTCCGCTTATAGGGAAAATTACTAGGCCGTTGTACTGTTATCCTCTCAGACGACTGGGAAATTCCCCGGAATCCCAGACGGTATATAAATATACGGGTTCATTCACCCAGAATCTAAAAATACCTCCGGTGTTGGCCAAACGACCTGCACCCCCACCCCGCCCATGCCCGCGTGTGTAGCATTTTTTTTTGTCCATTCATTTCCCAGCATACATTTTTCTTTGGGTTTCCCGTTAGTAATTTCTAAGTCCTAAGGGACGAATCGTAATTCCAAGTCCTAAGTGACTCCTAAAATTCTACGTCGCACGTGGCGAGAATTCCTCCAAATTCCACAAATTTCAAGTCCTAAGTGACTCCTAAAATTCTACGTCGCACGTGGCGAGAATTTCTCCAAATTCCAGTCCTCAGAGACTCCTAAAATTCTACGTCGTACGTGGCGAGAATTTCTCCAAATTCCAGTCCTTAGAGACTCCTAAAATTCTACGTCGCATGTGGCGAGAATTTCTCCAAATTCCAGTCCTCAGAGACTCCTAAAATTCTACGTCGTACGTGGCGAGAATTTCTCCCAATTCCAGTCCTTAGAGACTCCTAAAATTCTACATCGCACGTGGCGAGAATTTCTCCAAATTCCAGTCCTCAGAGACTCATACAAAAATTCTACATCGCACGTGGCGAGAATTTCTCATTCCTGCGGGAACCCAAAATTAAGTCCTTTTGAGACATTATATAGTGTAGTTCACACACATCTAAGCCCACGGGACTGATAATTCTAGTTCGTTAGAACAACTCCTTCACGCTCACAGCCAGCCGCCAAGTCCGAGCGTGACAAAATCCAACTACGCCTTCCGAGACGCATATTAGAATTCGTTCGCCAAGAACAACCACGTCTTTCCAAGACACATCCAATTTTAACAAAAAGTCTCCTCAGACTTACTAATCAACTGTCTTATTCGGACAGATCCATTCTCCTGCAGTCTGAACAATTGAGTGTTTCAGATTCCTGCAATTGAGTCTTTTCAGACAACCTGAGTCTTCTCAGACATATCATATACCCATTATTTCAAGATGGCTAATACCAGAGCCCAACAAAACGAGGATTTCAAATTCTACATGTCCACTGGGAAGGACATGGGACTATCGGGGCAAGATCTGAGAGCATGGGTTCAAGAGCGAGTGGACGATGCCAAGGCGGAGAGAGCAAGAGAACGTGAAGAGAGAGAGAGAGAACGAATTGCCCAAGAACAACGAGAGGAGAGGGAACGAATTGCCCAAGAACAACGGGAGGATAAAGAACGTGCAGAGAGAGAGAGGGAACGAATTGCCCAAGAACAACGAGAGGAGAGAGAACGAATCGCTCAAGAACAACGGGAGGAAAAAGAACGTGCAGAGAGGGAGAGAGAACGTGAGGAGAGAGAGAGAGAACGCGCCCATGAGCTCCAGGTGCTAGAACGACAGCACGCCACCCCCCCGCCCCCTGTTCACTGAATAAAACAATATTCCACCAAAGTTATTATACAATACAAATATAAACAGGTGTGGAATAGGGGTGAATGGGAAAGAAAGACAGACCAATAATTATTTAATTATTTTTATTAAAATTGGCACTGCACTTTTTGTCAGCTCGACAAATGCGTTTCTGTCTCTTCCAAGGACCCACTTCACATTCAGCGAAAAAGTAACGTTACCTATAATCAAAGGAAAAGTTCAGTTACTTCTAAGAAATTGTTAACTTCACTTGTGATCAATTAAACACAGTTCAAGCAAATTAAAAATCACTTTCGACCTTTTAACTCAATTGAGTTTAAAGCTAGTGCTAAATAAGGAAAGATTTTTCATGGGGCCTTTTGACAATGATCGGCCAAAGCAAAAGCAATGACTACTACCCAACTGGTATAACAAAGCACCTTGGAAACTTTTGTTTTACTCACCCAAACAGAGGCTGACGAAGCACTTTACAAAAGTTAATCCATGAAACTGAAGAAGTTGATGGAGCACTATAACTTTGAGGCCTTGCCAGCTTCATCAGGGCGGGTAGTTAGCGGGATCTGGACTCACGCTCTATATCTCTGACGCAGTACCTCAAACAAATCATCCACAGTTAATTACATATGTTTAAAAGAGAGTTCATAAAGTTTGTTCACCACAGTCGGCCGTGCACTATCTTGAAGCAGAAATGCTCCAAAGATGGGGGCAGGGAGCACAAAGCAGCTATATTTGCTGCTATCCGGTAAAGTGATACCAACAACTGTTTGCCTTGGTACTTGTGCTTGTACTTGTACTTGTACTGCCAGAGTAGGGTACTTCATATCTTGAAGTTACCTTTTAGCGTCCCTGGCAAGGAATCTGGATGAAGGTTTTCTACAATCCAATATTTAACCTTCCTGCGTCCTTGTCAAGGAATCTGGATGAGCGCTTTCTTGTGAGAAGCTCAAAAGTTTCCAAGGGGAAAAAGTTTAACTTTAAAAGAAAAATCTTTCCTTATTCGGGAAGATACTTAAAATTATTATTTTTGTACACTGGCCGCCCGAGGTGAACAAATTAACATATTTGTGAAACAAACAAATATATACAAATAATGTTTGTATCCACTAGGACAGCGTCGAGCCTGCATCCCGTGAATACTCAATATATTACAATCATAAAAACAAAACTTACAACTGCCATTCAGATAGCAGTTTTAAACAAGCATGACAGGATGTACTGTCCTGCCCATTTAAATCTACAGGAGAAGCAACAACAGCTCTAGCCATACTCACCACATTCTCTTCAGCTTCAAGAAGCGCTTTATTACGCTCTTGGCATAACCGAGCCGCTTCCCTGTTTCCACTGGTCTTATGAACCTGTGGTTCAGTGGGAACTGATTCTTTGGACTGGCTTTCACTGGACCATCAAAGGTCTCCGTTAAATAAATGAGGTTGTCGACATGACGTCTGACAACTTCCCATTAGCTTTACGCACGTAAGCAGCAGTAACCTCATTTAGGTCATTAACCTCTACCTTTAATACAACTCCTAATGGGTAATCAAAGGGTTTGGAGAAATTACTCTTTATACATACCAAATCGCCAACCTTCAATAGAGTATGTCCTTTCTTGGAATATCTACCTTTCCGATCAATGGACTGATGTAACAAATTGGCTACAAATTCCTCTCTATACAATTTCTCCAAATTATGTCTAACCTTCTTAAGCTTATTATACTTAGAAAGCAAAAGCTTTTGATTATCTCCAAGTATTTCGTCAGTATAGTCCCACGACTCTTCAAATTCAGTAGAATTAAGTTGAGGAATAATACTAACACAAGGAACATCATAACCTTTTATAACCATCTCTGGAGTCAGAGGTACAGGAACACAATGGTTCGTCTCTAGTTTAGTCAAAGCAGACTTAAAAGCAATAGGTCGCTTATTAATAAGCATTTTACTCTCACTAATTAAATATTCAAAATCAAAGTAGTCCAAAATGTTATTTCTTATACTGGAGGTTATTATCCTCTTTACTTGTTTAACCATTGACTCGACGAGTCCACCAAGTTTAGGAGAATAAGCAGGATATGGGTGAAACTTCATAGCCCGAATATTATATTTTTCAAAAACTCTATACTTTCTGCGTCGTTTAAATACGATACAGTTTGCTCAACTCCAGCTACAATTGGACTACCATTGTCACTAACGATCAATGAAGGGATACCATACTCAAATATATGGAGCTGTATAGCTCTGAGAAAAGAAGCCTTCTCCATTGACCTACATAACACCAAGTTAACAGCTCTGGACCATAAACATGAAATTACGAGTACATAAACCTTAGACTTTTGTTTTTTGCACTATCTGTGACCATAAAAGGTCCACAATGATCAACACAAATATTCCTAAATGGAATAGAATCAGGGTTTATCCTAAAATCTCTGTATGCATTTTGATTAATTTTTATATTACGGGAATTCAACCTCTTGCATACCAGACAATTATTCAATACTTTTTTAACAGTTACAAACCCATTAGTTATCCAAAATTGCTTCCTTAGCAGACTCAAAGTCTTATATATACCAGAATGACCAGTCCTAACATGCATGTCCCAAATAATGCTTTTTGCAACAGGGCAATCCTTTGCTAATAGGATAGGACACTTCTCGCTATAAGAAGCTCTTAAGTTCTTCAGTTTACTTTGTACTCTTATTATATTGTCTTCGTCCAGAAAAAGGTTAAGCTGAACCACTAACTGGTCTGTACATTCTCTCTTTAACAAGGATTCGTAAGAATTTCTAAATGTTGATAGCTGTGCCTGCGAAATTAAGTATTTAAAACTCGATAAATATTCATTTCCAGAATTTGGTAACGACTCTGGCTCACCACGTGTACATTTCCACTTTAACTTCAAATTATTCACGAACCTGAATACGTAACTCAGAACCTTCACCGCTTTAGAAAAGCTTGAAAACTTAGTTAACGGAAATAGTGGTTCGGCTTCAGACAAATTAACCTCAACTGGAAAACTACGCACAGGTATCTGGTCTGGATACGGAACACTAATTCTAAATTCGGAATCAATATTGTCAACAAATTTAGGCCCAGACAGAAAACATGTATTACGAAGAGTTTTTTCTGATACACACCTCGTCAGAACATCAGCAGGATTACGAATGCCGTCTATATGACAAAAATTACCGAATGTTTCTCGCACAAGCCAGAAATATCGTTCAGTCTATTATTTATTAAAACATTCTTCTTCTCAATTTTGCCAAAATCTATCTCTTTTGACTTTATCCAATTCAAGGTAATCATCGAGTCCGTGAATGCATATATCTGATCTATCTTAATTGGTCGAACAGCACAAGACATATTGTCGTATAAATCCAGACTAGCTTTTACAGCAAGATGTAAAGCTATAAGTTCCAAAACGGGAATGGACTTAGTTCTTAGGTTTTTAGAGATTACGGAATTCTTCGCTAAAACTAAATGCATATTAGAAGTGATTACTTCGTGAAGATAAATTGCACAACCTAAAAGTTCTTTACTAGCATCTGCATAGACAACCAAATTATACACACTCTCTCGGTCCCCTATTGAGCGGTTAACAACCACTTCGTTGCTCTTATTTATTTGCTTAGAGATTTTTCCCCATTCTTTACGCTGCTCAGGAGTCAACTGATCATCCCAGCGTATTTTACTATCTATTTGAAGCGTATGCAAAAATAATCTTGCTCTATTCAAGATAGGAATGTTTATACCAAAGGGATCAAAATTAGATTGAAAAGTGCTTAGAACTTTCCTTTTAGTGTTGGCTGTGGGATCCAAGTACAGTTTACGTGTTTTAATAGTATCATTCTTCGTATCCCAGTAAAGACCAAACAATTTCTCACAATCCTTTTCACTCTGTAGTTGATACTGCTTGCTTACGTTCGGTGAATTTGTATTGAACTGTTGCAATTCGAACCCATACTTATTAAAAACTTCAGTAGCTAATTTCAAAGCCTTGATAAGATCATCCTCACTGTTAGAAGTATAGGACAAATTATCCATATATGATAAATCATATAATGACTTCCTAATCTCTGTTAACTCAGGATCTTCGTCACTTGCATTAAGAATCAAAATATAGTAAAGTCCAAGCATTAACAAGAACGGCGAAAATCGCATTCCAAATGGTACTCTACAAAATCTATAGCCAATGATAGAAAAATCACCCTTGGACACATCTTTGAACCAAAGAAACAATAACTTATCGGTGTCTTCCCTTCTAAGTAATAGCTGTAAAAATGCTTTCTTCAAGTCAAAAGTTACTAAAAACTTATCAAAACGAAGAAGTAATGTCGCTACTTGAATTTTATGATTTAAGTTAGGTCCTACTTGTGAACATTGGTTATGAGACAGAGACCTAGCACCAGTATTTTCACCCAAATTGGATAAGAAGACTACTCTGCACTTAGTGGATTCAACGTTCTCCCGAAAAACTGCATTATGAGCCAAAAATGATGCGTCATTACCTCTAGAATAGGCGGCTATGTTATCAATACGTTCTATGATCCCATCCATTAATTGTTGATGGATAACCTCATCATACTCTTTCAATTTCTCGGGGGAAAGTTTCTTTCTCTGAGAATTTAAAACACTCTTAGCTAAATTGTAATTTGGAGATAAAAGAGGTGCAATTTCTTTTTTCCAAAGACAAGGCATAATTAACCGTCCAGACTCTTTATCAACTTCTATGCTTGACAAAACATTATTAACTAAATCAGTTTCTTCTTCTGTAACACTAGTATTTCTGGTATCATCATGAATATTAAGCAGAGAATTTAACATATCGTCCAAACAATCTTCTGTAGCCTGTTGAATCTTTGAGTAGTCAAAATCCTTTTTCTCTTTAAGCAAAGAACTAATTGAACTGCATTCTAGTCATATGGGCTTATCGAGCTTAAATTTCGGCAAACTATTAATATTACTCAAATACTGAGACACACTACCCGCCAACATAATTCCAGAGGGTGTATTAAAATAAGTTGAAGGCGGTTTACCCATTTCAGAGAAATTATGCTGAACGAGTGGAAAAATATGATTTTGGTCACTGCCCAACAATATAGATATATTGTCTACTCTATCTTTAACCTTATCCAAATTGATATCTGCTAACCTGTAGCCTTTGCTGTTGAAATGATTTACGACGGACTTTAGTCCAGGAACGTCTATGGCCGTCCGAATGGTCTCTAGACAAACTGCTCTAATCACCTGTTCACCTTGACCCGGTATATCGACGGGAAACTCAACTAAAAAGGAATCATGCGTTTTCTCAGAGTTTATTCCTTTACGTTCAGTTTGACTTTATCAATTACCTTGCAGTTAGGAATATTATCAGGTGAACCCTTCACAAAGGTAGTTTGCGATCCTAAATCTTTAAAGACTCTCCAAGGAGTTCTACATCCATCCTTGTTTACGAACACTGTCCCCGTAGGAAGTATTACGTCATTATGGATTTGTGAATTATAATTAGCAGTTAACATATTGTTAGAAGTATTCTTGCTACCTATAGCAACTTTCTTACCTTTGTTCGGAGAGCCTATCTGTAACTTAGATTTTTCTTTACTTTTCACAGATTTAAGACTTGGATAGCATAAATAGGACATATGAAATTTATTGCACTTACGGCAAGGATTTAATTTAGTCCTACAATTCTTAATATTATGTTCTAAAGATCCACATTTAATGCAACAGTTTATAACCTCAAGCCTACCGACTCTACTCTTCGGATCGGTATATTTCGGGCAGAAACTAAGTCTATGGTCCCCAGCATTCGGTTCCTTATCATAGAAACACAGATTACACTTATATCTTGAAGTATCAGGCTTGTCAGTTACATTTGTTGCCAAAGATAATACCTTCGGATTTACTGTATTCACCTTCTTAGATTGAACTTGCACAAACCTATCATTAGCCTCAAAAACGCTATCCATTATCTCATCGAGACTAGGTTTTGATTTACCTGTAATAGCCGTGACCTCTTTCTTAAATGTATCACACAAGCTATTCCACAAAAAATATTGGACAAATATACTTGCGTCTATTTTTAATGTGCTAACTTGATCTCTTATAACTCGCGCTTGACTTATCCACTTAAATGCATCTACAGCATCATTATTTAGAGTGAGTTTACTAAGAGATGAAATGACAGAATACTGTTGAGTAAGCGTGTCACTAAAGGCCTCGTTAAGTAATTGAACTGCCGCTTCATAACTCAAGTCTTTAAGCGAAAGAGATTCAACTAGCGTTTTCGCTGGTCCGGTCAATTGTTTCGAGAGATATGAAAACTTTTCAAAACTAGATAAACTATACTTCGATATTAAGCTCTCAAACGAAACCAGAAATTTATGATAATTAGCAGGATCCCCATCAAATTTCGGTAGTTCAATATCAGGCAAGGAAATCCGATGTTTACTTTCACCTAAGCGTTTCCCTACATCTGAAGACAATTTCATTTTGTCTAGTTCTTCTTGCAATTCGTGAATTACTCTACAAACATTAAGACTATAATCGTTAGCCGCAACCATTTCCTTTGTCAATTCTTCCTCATCAGTAATCAGGTCATAAATCGATTCATTCAATTTGTCAATTTTATCTAAATTACTCTTTAAATTATCCTTCAGGGTCATTATTTCAAGCTTATCCTCTCTTGCTAAAACCTCTAAGTAAGTTCTTAACAACTTGGTAATAGATCCTTTATGACCTCCTCTCTTCCTAATTGCCGTATCCATTTTCGAAAGAATGGAAGTTACAATTATACGAAAAAAAAACTTATACAGAAAATGTTGAGCTAACAAAGGCAAATATGCATATCAAAACAAAATTTTACCTACCCCGTCATCAGTGCCTTAAAGCTACAAAGAATTTTCCATCACGATTACGTTAAATTACAAAGCAAAACAAAATCCTTTAACTGTGCGGCAAGTACCTGCAAATCACGAGTCATAACCGCAAATATATCCCTTTTTCTTGGAACCGTTATTTTGATATAAACTACATTGTAAGGAAAATTCTGTGGCTAATAAATGGAACACGCGAACGAACTATAGAAACCATTAAATTAATACTAACGCCAAGAACGGAACGATTTACGAGCTGTCAAAAAGAGCCCCACGTTGGGCGCCATTCACTGAATAAAACAATATTCCACCAAAGTTATTATACAATACAAATATAAACAGGTGTGGAATAGGGGTGAATGGGAAAGAAAGACAGACCAATAATTATTTAATTATTTTTATTAAAATTGGCACTGCACTTTTGTCAGCTCGACAAATGCGTTTCTGTCTCTTCCAAGGACCCACTTCACATTCAGCGAAAAAGTAACGTTACCTATAATCAAAGGAAAAAGTTCAGTTACTTCTAAGAAATTGTTAACTTCACTTGTGATCAATTAAACACAGTTCAAGCAAATTAAAAATCACTTTCGACCTTTTAACTCAATTGAGTTTAAAGCTAGTGCTAAATAAGGAAAGATTTTCATGGGGCCTTTTGACAATGATCGGCCAAAGCAAAAGCAATGACTACTACCCAACTGGTATAACAAAGCACCTTGGAAACTTTTGTTTTACTCACCCAAACAGAGGCTGACGAAGCACTTTACAAAAGTTAATCCATGAAACTGAAGAAGTTGATGGAGCACTATAACTTTGAGGCCTTGCCAGCTTCATCAGGGCGGGTAGTTAGCGGGATCTGGACTCACGCTCTATATCTCTGACATAGTACCTCAAACAAATCATCCACAGTTAATTACATATGTTTAAAAGAGAGTTCATAAAGTTTGTTCACCACAGTCGGCGCGTGCACTATCTTGAAGCAGAAATGCTCCAAAGATGGGGGCAGGGAGCACAAAAGCAGCTATATTTGCTGCTATCCGGTAAGTGATACCAACAACTGTTTGCCTTGGTACTTGTGCTTGTACTTGTACTTGTACTGCCAGAGTAAGGTACTTCATATCTTGAAGTTACCTTTTAGCGTCCCTGGCAAGGAATCTGGATGAAGGTTTTCTACAATCCAATATTTAACCTTCCTGCGTCCTTGTCAAGGAATCTGGATGAGCGCTTTCTTGTGAGAAGCTCAAAAGTTTCCAAGGGGAAAAAGTTTAACTTTAAAAGAAAAATCTTTCCTTATTCGGGAAGATACTTAAAATTATTATTTTTGTACCAAGAACAACGAGAGGAGAGGGAACGAATTGCCCAAGAACAACGGGAGGATAAAGAACGTGCAGAGAGAGAGAGGGAACGAATTGCCCAAGAACAACGAGAGGAGAGAGAACGAATCGCTCAAGAACAACGGGAGGAAAAAGAACGTGCAGAGAGGGAGAGAGAACGTGAGGAGAGAGAGAGAGAACGCCCCATGAGCTCCAGGTGCTAGAACGACAGCACGCCACCCCCGCCCCTGCCGCGGGAATGAGTGCCCTCAGCCAAGCTCACTCGTTCATGCCAAAATGGACAGAGTCCGAACCCGAAGTATGGCTTGAAAGGGCCGAACGAGTCCTGGAGTGCTGCGATCTCTCCCCGCGGAACTCTCCCTTGTTCTCACTAAATTCCTGGGCGGAAAGGCCCTCGTTGCCTACCACGCCCTTCCCGCAGACGAGCGGGAAACTGGGAAGCCGACGCCAAGCAGTCACGAAGGCGTACGAGATTACCCCCGAGCGGTGGAGGAGACGTTGGAGAGAGCAGCCCAGAGAAGCAGGCCAGACTTGGTCCGATTGGGCGTACCATTCGAGCGGGCATTAACAAAATGGCTCGATTCGGGCGCCACTAACATCGCCGAGGTACTCGAGCGGTTTAAATTCGAGCATTTCCTGCGCTACGCCCCTCCTGCCCTCGCCACTCATATAGTGGAAAAAGCCCCAGCAACACTCACCGAGTGTTGCCAAATAGCAGACATGTGGGAAACTCACCACCCTCAAGAAGGATCCATGGGGCGGAAGATAAATCCCCCGTCCCTCCTCGGAGGTTCAAATTCCCACAAAAATGGGAACTCGGGCAAGCCCCTAACTTGCCATTATTGCAAGAAAACGGGGCATTCCTCCGAACAGTGCCGGCACAAGAAACCGCTCCTCTCTCTCCCGAAAAACCGACAAATAACTCGCCTGCGCCCTCCACAGGGGCAGCGCGGAAAGACTTTAGCCAGACCTTTTGCACGGCGTGCAAGGTTTATGGCCATTCTCCCGCATGGGCAAAATGCCCACGCAATAACAAATCAACTACTCCCACCGTCGCCTTGGCCGTCACAGATCCCAAGTCATTAGGCCCTCCCGCCGAAGTGCCTGTATACGTGGCCCCTCCACGAGGTAGCGAGCCCGCCGCCGAGTCACTGCTTTCGAGGACTCGGGCGCACAAATCTCCCTCATCCGGAGGGACAGAGTTCCCACGGAGCTATCGTCAATAGACGAAAACTCGTCACAATCGAGGGAATAAATCAATTTAAAATGATACTCCCTACGGTCCAATTGAGAGTCTCACGACCTCACCAATCCAAAATTTGCAATCTTGCAGTAGCAAGCCATCTCCCCGGAGGCTATGACGTCATCCTGGGACAGGACTTCCAGTCCCTGCCGAAATCACGACAATCTAGGGGTCCACGTTCCCGAATCATTCCGCTGGGCGCGAGTAATCCTCCCCACTTCTTCCTCAGTCAAGACTGGCGCCCCCTGGGTACCAGGAGGACGTGCAGTCCCCACCAGTGCCACCTGAGTACAATGTACAGTGGCCCCCTCGATCGGTTCCCGATCCAATTCCAGTGCCCGGCCCTGCCTCAGTGCCAGTGCCAGGGCCCCAATCAGATCTCCCTTCAGGAGATGCCAAATTCCTGCCGGTGCCACTTGCATGCCCCGAGCAGGGCCAAGCTTCGTCCGTCCTGACCGACGAGCCCAAGAAACCTCTGATAGCGCCTGACGCTGCCCTAGTGCCAGCGCCAGAGCGCTACGCCGATCTCCATTCACGGGATCCAACTCAGGACCCCTCTCTTCCCCGGCCTGGTACCGCTACCAGCGTCGGTCAGAGAGACGGTTCCTCCCGACCACCGCGAAGCTCCCCTGCAGGTGCGGCCTCGCAACCCGTGCCTGAGCTGGTCAACGTTACCTGCGCGAGCCGCTCACGCCACCCCGACCGCCTCCTCTCTGCCTCAGCCCGTCGCCGACGCAATTGCAAGTCAGGATTCTGCCATATCTCACTTGGCCGATGAACTACAAGAGCCGCGACGGATCATGGTAGAACCCGCACGGAACACTCCTGCGCCAGCTGTCGTATCAGCAGGCCCAGGTGGTACTCCGTGCCGCCCTCCGGTCGCGGGCCCTCCGCTTCCCGGCCGAGGACGACTGTCCCATTAAGAAAGACTCGAGGCGAAATTACCACGGGCGTGGGAATTTCCAGGTAGCTTACAAAGAGCTCTAGAGCTCCCATGGCACCTGTGCCACCATTTCATCTTTCGAAGGTCTTGGCACCCCTAATCCAGAAGGGGATGTCAGGCCCTCCTCTATCTTCCTCCGTTCCCCAGGAACTTCTATCTCTTATCACCTTCTATTAATCTTCCCTTAAATTATCACCACAAGAGGCAATTAAATACGGGATACCATTCCCCACACAATGTATAAATCATTAAGAATAACAGAGTGAGAAGTGGCACGCCCTTGCGCCCATACCTTGGCACCGGGCGTGCGTGTCAGCCCCTCCTGAAGGAGTCGCGCCCTTCGGGTGCACTTTCCTCGCCCTGGGACTGAAGTGATAGTCCGGGCCGTAATTTATAGGCAAAGGACGATAAATTCCCGCCTAACACAATAAAACCCTCACTCTTTTCCCTTAGCTCTTCTGCCAATATTATTTACTTTCTTTTAGTCATTTAGTTATCTTTATTTTAATGAATCGCGAGTCATAAACTCTTGCCCTTGTGATTTAAATGCCCCTTTAAGTAAGCTCTGAGGGTCGTGTCCCGCCTTTCATATGCGGTCAAGTTTCATTCGTAACGTCTTGGTAATTTTCCTTTTGTTATTATTATCCCTTTTCCCCTTCCATTCCTTCCAAGATCGCTGTTTGTCCTACCCCACATCTTTTGTCTGCTCGCCCGTCATAACATTGAGTAGGCAGTGGACGCATAAAATTAGCGTAGTTTAAGGTTAGCGAATTAAAACCTCGCGAATACTCTCGCCCGCATTACGACTGTCAAATTCCCGGTGTGTGGGTCATCCCTCAGCTCGCGTTGAACGATAGCTGAGCAAAGCACGTTAAAACGAAGATAAATTATCAATGCGAATATGTATAGTCATTACAGTATCGCGTAAAAGGGGATGTCATTTACATAAATAAACGCTGTTTTTCATTTACACAGCCTCTTCAAGGCAGATTGTACTAACCGCATGCATTTTATCTAAAATTAAGTAACCGTGTATTTTAATTCTTGAACAATAACCATTTCTTTTCATTTGTTGGCCATAGCCTCATATACATGGTCCTATAATCTTAATTAATTCACAATTGTTCGAGTCACTTTATAAAGTTACAGTGGGTAACCAAATCTAAAGTAATTATTCTTTTGCAAGTGTTTAAATCACTTTGCGTTCTGTTAACGAAAATTGTCCCAATGTGTTATTAAAAGTAATGTCACAGCTTCATAAAACCCTTAGGAGTAAAGTTCATTGCAAGGCAGAATGTAGAGTAACGTAAAGCATTTGCCGCTCATTCTTGAATATCGATGTACACACCCGAAGGAGGTATTTACATCATCTTGTATGGGGAGGTATTATGATTAGCAAGAATTCGCTAGCAAATTGCCTCCCCCCCCCTTCTTTGTTGTTGTTGGTTGTTCATTTACTGCCAGCCGGCCGATCGATAGACCATCTGTCTATCGACTTAAAAACAAGGTTTAAAAGATTAAAGGCGCTCCCATTTTTTGATAAAGATCTTTCCTTCGAGGCAAAAGTAATCTGGCTTGGGTGTCTCTCCTACAGGCCAAAACCTCCCCTGCGGGCAGCAGGTGCAATGAGTCAAACATCTGTGTTGGGCGCACCCCTGCCCCATAGGAGGGGATAAAAAGCAAAAGCCCACGAGGTCTTGACACACACGCGGGCTGGAAGATATGGAGTGAAGACGCCCTTAACACCTGGCCCCATCGATGCCCTTGCATCCTAACCACGTGGCCCTTTCCAAAGTATACTTCTCCTCGTGCCCTTCAACCGTATTCCTCGAGCCCACACGCCATTGCTTGGAGTTTCGAGGAGTCCCCATCGCCTTGCCCCTTTACGGAAGCCCTTGCATCTCACCACGTGGAAGAAACTCGTCCTCGGAAATCGCAAGTCATCCACGGACCGCCTTCTACGCGCCCTCGGAAAATCTGCTAAGGTAAAGTGCCCTGGAAGAGCCCCATTTCAGTCACGCTTTTGTCTCGTAATATTTTCTTAAAGAGAAAGCCAGAAATCTCCCTTGTCTAATGTCCGTGCGCCTCTTGCATCGGCAGTATTAATTCTTTATTACTCCTTTGGCACCCTCAGTGCAGCTTCGAATTCATTATTCTTTTGTCTATTTTCATTACTGGCGTATAATGTGCATATCTCTCATTTCAGAGGATCCTATCGTGGAAGCTTCTCGGACTGTGGCTGGAATTCCCAATCAGTTTCATTCAATCTACTGAGTTCCTCTTTCCCGTACTAATGTCATTTATGTAAATACACTACTTTAAATGTGCCCACGTGTTTTACGTAATATTTCCCTCAGTAACCAGAGCCCTATGCTCATATGAAATTCTCCTTTGTTTTCCTCTTTTTTTACGTTTTCCCGTACCCACGAAGTCAGAATCACAAGGCTAAATTACCTTAAATTGTTGCTACCTGTCTCACAGAGCATATTTCAAACTAAAACCACGGAAAAACGTAAATATATATATATATATATATATATATATATATATATATATATATATATATATATATATATATATATATATATATATATATATATATATATACATACATACATACATACATACATCCGTATGTGTGTGTATTACCTTGTAAGTAGACATGTATCTGACATGTCCTCATTGTATTTTACTGCAAGCATTCCTCAACTTACAAAGCAGTTTAATTTTAAGGAATAACACGACTTTTATCCTGACGTTTCGTAAGAGAATGATATTTACTAGGTGTTAATTTTCCCAAGCATTTTCATTAGTGAAAAGACTCTCTTAGACAGTCTTTTAATGATTTATGGCTAGAAATATGACGTTCGTTTTGTGAACAAAGATAGACAGCAGCACATTGAGACATTTTATGTTTTGTTTTTCTGGTATGGCATATCCCCGCCCGTTTCTCACGGGCGATCGATTTTGCCCTAATCCAAAATATCTTAATAATACTGGTATTTTATGTTAACTGAGTTGAAAGTAAACTTCAATCGCCCCTTTTTCTGTGCAACAGATCGTTGTGTTTTTTTTTGTGTACTTTTTGTACTATTCTTGTTTTGTGCGTGAGTGCTTACTATATCTTCAGGCATTTGTAAAATGTACTGCTATATTATACGTGAATCTTGGCCATCGGTTTTTTTCTGCTTGTCAGTTTTCCTTCAGCCTTTCTTAATCGACTTTTCATTTTTAGTAACCAAGACTCATACATCAGTCCATATGTTACTTTGCGTGGAATTAATTAGCTACTCAGTAACCTGAATCATTTATCCCACCTAGGCAGTTCTCCTGGGATTCCATTTCTCATCCTTTTTCTCTCCTGGCGATTAACTGACGCCACTAATTGCTGATGTAATTGGGATTTCCAGAAAACAGACTACGTGATTGTGTGTGAGAGAGAGAGAGAGAGAGAGAGAGAGAGAGACCTTACTTTACAGACCTTACATTTCGTTCGGGTTGCCCCAGGTCCTTCAGTGTGAGGCACCTCTGATGTCTACGAGAGAATTACTAATGCATCTTCCGGATATTTGTCGAGCTTGTTCTTAAACACATCTACGCTCACTCCTGATATGTTCCTCAGATGAGTTGGTAACGCATTGAATAGACGCAGCATCATCGATGCTGGTGCATGGTGTATAAATGTCCTGTGTGCTTTTCTTAGTTTTCCTGGTATAGTTTTTGCACTATTAATCTACCTGTGCTTGCTCTTTCTGATATTTTTAGCTCCATGATGTTTTCGGTAATTCTTTCTATCGGGTTTCATGCCTGTATTATCATTAGCGTTCTCTTCTCTTTTCGAGACTATATAAATTTAAGAATTTAAGTCTTTCCCAGTAGTCAAGGTCCTTAACTTCTTCTATTTTAGCTGTAAAGGACCTTTGAACCCTCTCTATTCGTGCAATATCCTTTTGGTAGTGTGGGTACCATATTATATTGCAATATTTAAGTGGACTACGTACATACGTTTTATAAAGCATAATCATGCGTTCAGCTTTTCTTGTTTTGAAGTGCCGGAACAGCATTCCTATTTTTGCTTTGCATTTTGCCAATAGTATTGCTATTTGATCATTGCATAACATATTCCTATGCAACATCACACCAAGGTCTTTAACTGCTTCCTTATTTGTGATTGTCTCGTTATTAGGTCCTCTATATGCATAAAGCATTCCTTCTTTATCACCATAATTTATTGATTCAAATTTATGAGAGTTAAATACCATCCTATTTACCTTTGCCCATTCATATATTTTGTTTAGGTCTCTTTGTAGAGAGTTCCTATCTTCATCACAAGTAATTTCTCTACTTATTCTTGTGTCATCGGATATTACCTTAGCTTCATCCGATTTCTCGTCGTTTGCAATCGTTATCTGTTTTTTGTTTTGCAAAAATTCTTTTATCCATCTATCTACTTTGTCCACAATATGTTTTCTCATTTTTTCACTAATATATCATGGTCTACCTTGTCAAAAGCTTTTGCAAAGTCTAGGTAAACCACATCTGTATCTTTTTCGTTTATCATATTTTTATATATGCTTTCATGGTGGACTAACAGTTGGGTTTGTGTACTTTTTCCGGGTGCAAAACCATGTTGTTCTATATTAAACAAACTATTTTTCATTAAATGTTTCATTATATTTTTCTTCATTACCCTTTCATACACTTTCATAATATGAGATGTCAGACTCACAGGCCTATAATTACTTGCCTCTAGTCTTGATCCACTTTTGAAAATAGGGGTAATATATGCTAATTTATTCTCATCATATATCTTGCCTGTATCTATACTTTGTTTTAATAATATTGTGAGCAGCTTTGCAATTGAATGAACCACTTTCTTTTGAAAAATGGCAGGGACGCCATCTGGTCCATCTGCTGATCCATTTTTAATTTCGTTAATAGCCTGCACAATATTGGCTTCATTAATATCTATGTCCGATAAATATTCACTATCTTCATCTCTTATTTCTGTATCATTATCTTCATTATCAATTCTAGGTGTAAATTCATTCTTATATCTTTCTACTAATATGTTACATATTTCCTTTTTTTCATTTGTTAATCGCCCTTCAATTCTTAGAGGGGCCTATTTCTACTCTTCTTTTATTCATTCATCTTTTTCACAAAAGAGTAAAAAATTTTGGGTTTCGCTTGATATTTTGTAGGGTCTTTACTTTTAGGTCCTGTTTTTCATTTTCTTTTGATTGTATAATCTTTTGCTCTTCATTTTCTATTTTACTTTTTAGTTCCATCACTTTCCATGCATTCTTTTCTTTTGCAAGAGCTTTTTTCCACTTTCTGATTTTCTGGAACAGGATCCTTCTGTCTCTTGGTATGCATGACTGATGTTTGCTTTTCTTCTTCGGTATATATTTATCCACTATTTCCTCTAATATTTTATATAATATTTCCGTATTTACCTGTATATTATTACTTGCGAATATGTTTTCCCAGTCTTTGTTTAATTCTTCATTTATTTCTGACCAATTTATATTCTTACTATAGAAATTGTATTTTCCATATCCTTCCCACTTTTTCGTCTCTTGCTTATCTCTGTTTTCACTTGCTTTGGAATGGACTGTTAATTCTATGACATTATGGTCTGAAATACTCTTATTATATACTATTATATCTTTAACATAATTCACCCCGTTCACAAATACTAGGACTAAAATATTATCCTTTCTTGTTGGCAGGTGATTTATTTGCTGGATGTTATGGTCTAGTAGCATATCTAATAGCTTTTCAAATTGCCTCTTATCTTCTGCGCTACTATTACTCTTTTTTGTATGTATAAATACAACCACAATCTCCTATTCGTTCTTTCCAATCTATGAAAGGAGAGGTAAAGTCTCAGGATAGGAGTATATTCCATTCTTTGTGATTTCTACATATATCATCTAATTTATCTATTATTATGTCAAACTCTTTAGTATTAGGGGGTCGTATATTACGATGTACACTAATTTTTCAGATTCAAATTCTGCCGCTGTTAATTCACATTCTGTGTTACTATATTTATCACAGATTTTTCCTTGATTTACGTCTCTCCCACATATCGCGGTTCCCCCTTGATTCCTGTTTTTTCTATCTGATCTATAAGTTTGGAAACCCTTTATCTGATCATCATTACCAGTCTCTTGGGAGTACCAGGGTTCACTTATATTCATAGTAAAAGTATTCTCATAAACGTGGAGCCCTCGCTTATGGCATCCATCCAATTGGCGTATCTGTCTAATACTCGTGCTGGCTCGTTTCATTATGATAATATTCTTTCTAGATGAAAAAGGGGCTATAGTAATCATTTAGGAGTATCATCCGTCTTCCTAACTAAAGATAGTTCTCTCTCTCTCTCTCTCTCTCTCTCTCTCTCTCTCTCTCTCTCTCTCTCTCTCTCTCTCTCTCTCTCTCTCTCTCTTGTTGGGAAGGAGAGGGAGGCCGACAGAATGCAGGCTAGATGCCTAGGGAGGAATGTTGAGACAGTGGACACCTAACACTACTCTCCTCGCACCCTCCAAGTTTATGTTTTATATTTTAGCGTTTATACAGATGTTTTTATTAATAATATTAAGTAGTTTTTGATATACTGTCAATTCGTAAATTACGGAGCTGTGTCGGAAGATTTAATTTCATGCTGCTCCTGCAACTTCGAAGAACGGTTGGATTACAGCCGTTGGCACAAGAATAAAAGATGAATGTTCCATCAAGAAAGGGCTGCATACTCCTCAAACAGCATCACTATTTACCTTTTATATTTTGAGATCCACACACACACACACACACACACACACACACACACACATATATATATATATATATATATATATATATATATATATATATATATATATATATATATATATATATATATAGGTATATAAAGTTATAAAGTTTTTGGGTGTGAAAAAAGATAGCAGGTAGTGTGCGTTTTACGAATAAGGCATCAATAGGGGAAACGTCAGAAATTTTATCCTGCGTGAACCCTTCCCAGTCTGCTGTCGTTTCCTGTCTTTTGATCATCTAAGCCTAAAGTATCAGGGTCTCTAGAAAAAAGTTTGGATTAACATCATTTACCATTAAACCCTCCTCTCTCTCTCTCTCTCTCTCTCTCTCTCTCTCTCTCTCTCTCTCTCTCTCTCTCTCTCTCTCTCTCTCTTCTCGTCCCCGCTTCACTACCCATTTTGAACATCAAGGAGAAAAGAAAAAGTTGTGGCTTTCAAGGTTCCTCATCTGAACCGGTAGTCATGCAAACCCTCGACATCAAGACATCTTAAATATGAGGTTCGAGTTAAGTTACGGGCTGTCGATTTCGACCTTCTTCCCTCACACGTATCACTGTAGGAACAGCGAACAACGAAAGTAAAACCCGGACTTTCTTGATGTCTTCCTTTCAAATGCAAATGAAAGATACAACTAATGGACATGAATATTTATTTTTGAGTATTCATGTGCAATTTTGTGAATGCTTGTATAATTTCATATACGCATATTTTCACCTTATAATATTATTGGCGAGTATACATCATAATTTAGCAATTCATAAGTGGCTTTGTGCTTTTCTTCTTTCAAGATAGAACAACATACTAAAGGGAACCGTTATTTCTCTTCACATGCAGTAGTAACTCTTAACTAAAGCACTATGCACTAATTTTGCAGCTGTAAAATCATTTTTCTTAAATCGGAAGCTTGAGTTTAGAACACAAAACAGGTTGTTGTAATACGAGACATCATTCATAACCAAGCTTACTCTTCTTCACTAACTTGAAACAAAACTTTTTGTTTTTATTACTTATTTCAGTATTGCTTTGCTTTCTTACTTTTTTTACCTACTTTTTTCATTGCAGGGAAAACCCATGTGTAAAAATTTACAAATTAATCATTTATATGCTCCGTTCTTCGCGTGTTCCATTGCTATTTAGCTAATAGTGAGTGTTTTTTCAAAGACGTAAGTTTTACTGAACATATTGTTTGATGAGTATATACATTATAATGGTATATATTTAATATCTACATATTAACTTTCATCCATTTTACTTCCCAAAAATGGATTCGTCTTCATAAGGTAATAGTTAATCAAATAATCATTATTAAGAGAAGCGCTATTTAGGACTTCAATACTGTGGAAGCTCTTGTCTTAGATAGTAATGATATGTTTATCCAAAAATTTTGCGTTTTCTTCCCAGGTAACTTTGCTTGTGTAGAGGGAATTTTGATTTTGTGTGATATGTCACTTTATCATTGGGTTAGGCACAATTTTAACCTTGGCCAAGATCTGTAGCCTGTCCCTAGGTCATAAGGCTTCTTTCGTCTTGCTAATGTTGCTTATGTTCATTATATTGCTAAAATCTGTTATATCCGTTGACTATCAAGTCAAACGCCTTTGTTCTTTTATTGCACTAGCTAACCAACCCGGCGCTGCCCGAGAAAACTCTGAATGACAACTGATAAACTCTCTCTCTCTCTCTCTCTCTCTCTCTCTCTCTCTCTCTCTCTCTCTCTCTAACATCTCCTCTATTCTCTCTCTCTCTCTCTCTCTCTCTCTCTCTCTCTCTCTCTCTCTCTCTCTCTCTCTCTCTTTCCTGTTAACATATTGTTTCAATTACATTGCCCAGCATTTTTGACGTTTTATATTTCACCAGTTCTCACCCCCCCTCCTTTCCTATCGGGGCTGAATTTGGACTTAAATGGTATCAGGAACATCACTATTCATCTCAGCAACCTCAAAAACTATGGATTAGACACTGATATCTGTCATATTTGACATTTTATTTTTTCACCCCTTCTCACCCCCACTTCCTATTGGGGCTGAACTTGGACTCAAAGGGCATCTGAAGTGTCACTGTTCATCTCAGCGACCTTGAAAACTATGGATTAGACTCTACTATCGGACATTTTTTACATTTTATTTTTGACCCCTTCTCACGCCCCCCCCCCACACCCCCGCTTCCTTTTGGGGCTGAACTTGGACCTGAAGGTCATCGGGAGTGTTACTATTCATCTCAGCGACCTCAAAAATTATGGATTAGGCAATAATATCTGTTGTTTTCATTTATTTTTATATGTCAACCCCTTCCCACCCCTACCCCCTTTGGTACCAGTGAAGTCACCCCCACTGTATTCTTTTCTAGATACTAAGTGATAAATGCACGCAAAGTTTGGTTGAAATTGCTCAACACAAACATACATACAAACATACATAGATTCATCCATTTTTATATATAGATAGATTATTGCCTATGTATGTGGTAAATTTTCCAGCCTCAGGTCAGGGATATTTAGTTCTTGATCCTTTTTGTTTATTTTCCCTTGTACCTTTGCATGCACATATTTTTGGTCCATCTAAATTTTTCTTTTCCTTGTACCTTTGCATGTGTTCATTTCATACTTGGTATGCTGTTGAAATAGGTGGGACACATTCTGAGTTTGACCAAATTCTTTTGCCAACTTAATAGTCACACATTTTTGTATACTTACGTAATAACTTTGTGTATGTTCAGGGTATTTGTAAAACAGATTTCTACCTTTAACCAATGTGTGAGGTTTCATGATCATGCAGTTTTTTTGTGTGTGTGCGTGATAGCCATTTATAGCGTGTTTAAGCGTCAAACCAATCACATTTACCCTCAACCCAAGTTCGTTTGGGATGGTGGTCCGGATTTAAAAGATCTTACTAGACCTCTTATTCACTTAAACCCCACCTTATCTGGCATAAGGACGTCATTATCTAAAGTAATCACTGTGAAACTGACCTGAGGTGATTAAGGGTCACCCCTGCATCATAATATATCATTATTAGCAGGGTATTGTAAAAAAAATGTCAGTGTAAGTGACGGCCAGGGTCACTTGCAATTCAGAATTAATGAGAAATAGATATTGTTTTGCGTTTGTTCCAGTCATCTCTCTGAGCCCGTTTTTCCGACTGTGTATTACGGCTTCTTATCTTTTCTTTTGCCACGTTACACTTTGTAAAGAAACAAATTAATTTTGTCCTAATACCTGTATTTTCTCTCTTGTTCTGTAGGTAAATTGAGGAAAAATTCACTTTAATCCCTATTATATTTATGGTTCTGGAAGAGATAGTCAAGATAATCCTGCACTTTGAATATCAGGTTTATTCCTTCACAGCATTCTCCATTCACAAGAATTCAGGCGCGATATCGTAGTTTATAAGCCCAGTAACATTCTCTGTCAGTTGGTGAATAGCAGATATGCTGTTATTTTCTGGCTTTGTACATGAATCTACATACTCTCTACACACGTCCCCACAATATGACGTGAGTTAGACATCGATCTCCTCTTGCCTTTCCCAAAAATCTGTCGGTTCTGGCTGAATTTCCTGAGAGAGAGAGAGAGAGAGAGAGAGAGAGAGAGAGACTAAGTGCTTATGCTCTAATGCGATCGAACTTGTTACAGATGTTAATTAGTGATATTAACTTTGTTTCATTTCTATCAGCATCTCCTCCATCATGCTGTGGGTTTTGTTGTTACAGTTTGTTTCCTCCGCATTTCATCCCCCACTGTCTGATTTGCGATGACAACATGGACAATTGTAAAATTATTTGGAAAATGCATTAACAATAAGTGAGCGATTCCTGTTCCTCTTCATCCAGCTTTTGATATTTAGAAACTGTGTTACCAGAGTTTTAGGTGGAAATCTACTCGATATTTGTCATTTTCCTAGTACCTGCATATATTATAATTCTGCTAAGTTCACACATTCACATATCAAGTCACGCATGCGCACGCACAGCCGGAATTTGTGAAACTTGCGCATACGTGAGAAAATAAGCCCCGCCTAACTGGATACGTGTCACGGGACGATGTGCGTGATGCATGCATATTATAGTGCGCCGCAAATGTACGCACTGTGTAAGGGTGACGTGACGCTGACCAACAAGCGGCGGGGCAGGCAGAAGTAGTGCGTGGCAGAGGACGTAACACCAACGTACGTATACCGTATGTGTTACGTTCTGCGTAACTGAGTTACACAAACGTCACGTTGGCCCCACGTACTGTGGGGGTTAAACCCCAGCTATATAAGGGCCGGCAGCTGCACATGTGAGGCTGGTCAATGCCGTAATACCACAGCGTCAAGACATACTACCAACGTGCTGAAGCAACATGGACAACATAGCTGAAATGCGTCAACTTATAGCTATAGCAAGTAGGGATAAAACAGAAATGTTGCCATATGTCATTGAATATGTGCACGTCATGTTATTGCTGGAGATTGCAATGATTGCTGCAAAGCACACAGAGCAGAAAAAAAGGCGGCCAAGGAGGGTGTGGGCGTGGCCGTACCTGCAGAAAAGGATGGAGCAAGGTCATTATGACAACCTGATGGAGGAGTTGTCAACCGAAGCCCCAGACCTGTACAGAAATTTTACCTGTCTTGACAGGGACGTCTTCAATGAAATTGTTGAACGGGTCACACCCTACATTCAGAAGAAAGTGACATTCTGAAGGAAACCCATTGAGCCAGGCCTACGTGTTGCTATCACCCTACGCTTCCTCGCTACAGGTGATTCATACAAGAGTCTGCAATATTTGTTCCGGGTAGCCCACAACACCATTAGTCACATCGTACCAGAGACCTGCAAGGCCATTGTTGCTGCCTTCGGGGATGAGGAACTGCAGGTGCCACAAACACCTGAAGCATGGCAGGAGGTTGCACGGGGTTTTGAGGAACGGTGGAACTTCCCACACGTGATTGGAGCTATAGATGGGAAACACATTAGGCTCCGTAACCCTCCCAAGGGCGGTACGCATTACTTCAACTACAAGAAGTTATACTCCGTGGTATTACTTGCAGTTGCTGATGCTTCATACAAGTTCCTATACGTCGACGTGGGTGCCATTGGGTCAGAGTCAGACGGTGGTGTATTTGCCCAGACCCGACTGGCAGAAATGCTGTTGCAAGAGGAAGCAAATCTTCCCCAACCGGATGCCCTGCCAGGTCAACCTAATAGATCTCCTGTGCCCTACTTCCTAGTTGGCGATGATGCCTTCCCCTTATGAAGCCCTACCCCAAAAGAGGACTTAGCAAGGAGGAACGGATTTACAACTACAGGTTAGGTAGGGCACGCAGGACGGTGGAGAACGCCTTTCAGATTCTGGCAAATAGATTCCGAGTATTCCACACTGCAATATGCTTGAAGCCTGACCATATAGAGCCATTAGTGATGTCTGCATGTATTCTGCACAATATGATCATAAGAAGAAATGCACGAAGACAAGAAGGAGATCAGGAGCACCCCATCACACATGCTGTCATCCCTGGTAGCTGGAGGAGTGACCCGTCCTTAGGAGCAGCCCTTCCAACCATGACCAGCAACACTGCAATGAGGGATGCAAAGGAACAGCGTAACATGCTGAAGGAATACTTTTCATCGGCTGAAGGCTCCGTGCACTGGCAGGAGAACATGATTTAGTTACTCTCCTGCATACCTGATTGTTGTAATTACTTAAATGTCTGTTCCTGCATTTATTTTGGACTTATTTAAAATTCAATAATGTATTAATTCAGGATTATTTTGCCCTGTGTATTTGTGTACTTCTGTTTGTTTTAGTTGATTTAATAAAAGATATTGCTCAAATCCATGATATATTACTCTCATCAATACTTGGTAATTGGGAAGAGGATAGAGCGGGACATGACATTGCAAATGTATGTTTAATCAATATGAAACAAACATACATATAAATAAAAGAAAGAAGATGTAGTTATTTTGCCCTCTTTAATAATTTCTTAACATGGAATCTATTCTGATATGATAATTCTATCATTTTTGAAAGTATCTTCTCTTAACATTGTTTCTATTCTGATATGATAATTCTATCATTTTTTAAAGTACCTTCTCTTGACATTGTTTCTATTCTGGTGTGATAATTCTGTGTTCTTGAAAGTACCTGCTCTTAGCATTTACATTGTTGATATTCTGATATGAAAATTCTATCTTTTTGAAACTACCTTCTCCCCGATATTTGTGACGTTTTATATGACTTGCTAATATTTGGTCTGTTGTCATTTTGCTTCTGTGCACATATGTTACATAAAGTATTTTGAACTTATTTCAAAGTCAGTAATGTATACTGAAATGTTAGTGTATTCAGGTTCATTTTGTCTTCTTTATTTGTTACTTGTATTTTAGCTACTTCACTGAATACATGATATTTGAGCAGAGGATAGAGCTAGACATGATATTGCAAAAGATATTTAATATAAAATACAAACATACATGTAAATATAAGCATAAGTAAATACAATAAATAAATTAATTTTGTAAATTATTTAAAAAGGTGGTGTCAATCAACAGGTTGCTTAGTTCCTTTGGTGTCGATGTCACCAACTGTGCTTGCAGGAGCGCCAGCTGCTGTGCAGTGAGTGCCTGCTGCTGCAGCGATGCCGACAGGCTGGCAGGAACTGCAAGTGCCTGACACTCTGCTGTCACTGCCATGGTGTGGGTCATCATGGCCCTCAACGGCACCGCGGAGCCCTCTTTGGTGGCACGGATGTACCTCTGGATGGCACCAAGCACCTCCATTTTCAGTTGCAGACTCAGCTGCTCTGACACCTGTGCGCACTCATCCTCGACCTCTTGAAAAAACTTCCTCCAGTAGAGGACGCGTGGGTTACGAGGAGCTGGCTGCACATTGGTCAGCATATCGTCCTGGAGGGCCTGTGCCCTCGTGAAGGCGATGTCGAACAGCTCGGAAAATTGGTTTTTCCGAGCCTTGGTGCTCACTGGATCAACTGGAGAGGGCGAGGGCGTCGGTGTCGGGGCAGGAGAAGAAACAGGAACAGCAGGCAACCTGTAAAAAGAGGAGGAACATATATGAGAAAATGGTATAAAATGTACATTGAATGCATGGAAACTATGTAATAACATTATATTCAGTAATAATTGTGCATGGAAACACATTAAAACAGACATACCATCGGAAGTCCCAACACCTTTGGCTTCCTTTGACGCACAATGTGCGGCTTCAGGAAGTGGAAAATGTTGAGAATCCATTTCTCCCGGTCCGTCAGCCGTCTGCCCATCCCTTGGCCACTCTTCTCTGCCGTAAGCCGACCAAAATGACTCTGGAGGGACGTAAACCATGTCCAACAAGTGACTGGCCCTTCTCTTCGAAGGCCCTCCACACCTTGGCCTTGTCCTTGTAGGCTGTGAGGCTCTTGTTATAAATAAACTCGGCCTTGGTCTCCAGCCACTCACCAACAAGCCTCTCGTTTTCCTCCGAGAGGATCACTGACGGGTTCTTCTTCCATCCCTGACCTGTAGGGTCATCTAGGCCATCTCCTTCAGGAGTGCCTTCGGTGTCATCGTCGGCATCCCCCTCGTGGGCATTGTCGTCGTTGGCGGCGGTGGGGTCGCTCTCGTAGACGAGGGCAAGGTCCTCTTCCTCCTCCTCTAGCTTGCTTTCCGTCACGAGCTCGTCGGCCTCAAGCTGCAGCACCACAGTATCGCTGCCTGAAGGGGGACAACCAGCTTCAGGAGGCTTTGCATAGGGGGCAACTCCAGCTGCCAGGGCTCCTGGAGTTCTCAGGGCCCCTTTCCTGGTCCTCTTCAGCATGGGTCCTTTGGGCATCTTGGCTGCAGTGGACGACGAAGACGGAGGCGCTGACGGAGAGAGCAACAGGATGTGGGCCGGAGAAGCACTGACCTGGAAGCGCGCCGCCTGTCCCTTTTATTCCAGGTCAAAGCGTTGCCACATCTCCATGGTTGCGGGCGATGCGGCAGCGTTGCCGCATCTACTCCCACGCCATTCTGACAGCCATGCGGTGCCCTGGGGCAGCGTGGGCCCCCAGGTAAGGGCGTGGCAGCTGCGCGGTCAACCCGCGGCTGGTGCCACGCTGTGCGGGTCGGGCCACGCTACCTGACAGCTGACCTGGCCACCCACGCAGGGTTTTGAGCAGGTCGAAAGGTTCGTGCCCCCCGGCGCACGGCCGGGTGGTCCATAACGGTCGCGCCGCATGCTGCCACACTTACACAGTACTTACGGTACATTTACGTTGTATTTGCGTTGTGTTTATGTACTTTCTGGCTCCACCCCGTTCGTGGCCGTGCGTGGGCATGCGTGCCTTGATTCATGAATATGTGAACATAGCATTACTTACTATCAGCTAAACATACATCTTTTTATCTTTATTGTTAACATTTCCAAATGTCTCGTTCATTTTACGCCAGCTTTACCATAATGTACCATTCTTCACTTATCTGAGTTTTTTTTCACAAATTTTAGTATTTGAGGTTTTTCATCTTATTTACTTCAAATTTGTTCATCTTTTTTTCTTCCCTTTTCCATTTAACCATTTTCGTCCCTGAAAGGGAAAGCTTTCCTCGCGGTACTTCTTGAAAGAGTTGACTTGAAGGCTCCGTATATAAATGTTCTGACTCATTCAAGCAACTTGGATTTTCTAAACTCCGACGAAAGGTCGGTGTCCCAGTTTTGGTCTGTAGATTCATTTATGGCATTGATCGTTATGGTTGCCCGAGAGACATCACAAATTCACTATTTCTCTTTGTTGGAAACTCGTGAGTCAGCTGCTTTCATTAGTTGTTCGTACCATTCACTTTCTGAACTTGGAATTCTCAGCTTCGCATGTGAATCATGTAACCTTCTCTAGTTAAAAGGTGTTTTTCATCACATAAGAAGAGGGTTCTTTATATGGTCAAGCCCTTTTTCGGTAAATACGCGCATCGTGGTCCATCACCAGATATTAAAATCATTGTTATTTAGCTTTTGGGAATTAATATTAGTATTTTACTAGTTTATTTTATTTCTCTGTATTTTTTTCTTTGGTCTCAGATTCGGTTCTCTGCTTAACGACCATGTTTTTCATTTTCTAATTTCCAGTGTGTCGATACTAACTTTTTTAAGTCATTTGTTTCTAGTATTTTTATGGATACCATGAATACTGTATCTGTGTTACTGGGCCTTTTCAAATATTAATCAATGAAAAACTCTCAAATTATTTTCGGAAAGTCCTTTCCAATAGTTTTCTGCGTTTGGCTAATCACTCGTATTTTTTTCCACAACTCTTCCGTGAATTTTTCGGAATATTTCTCTGGTTTGTGCTCCGTTCATCCATAGCCATTAGATAGAACGAAAAATTTTCATTTTTCAACGACTATCCCGACAATTTATCGCTTTAGCTTAGGTTTACCTTTTCTTTTATTTATTTTTTAAACCATGGCAAGTTTTTTGGTTTTATATTTGATTTGTTTTTCCCTTATTAATTCCCTGAATGAATACGTTTTGGGCTGAACGTGTTTCAGAATCTCGTGGTCGTTGTTATCTAATTCAGTTTTCGTTATATTACAAGAACATTAAGGCGTGAATTACTCTTGTAGACTAGAAATAAAAAAAAATTATACTTGTTATTTCACTGATATATGACGGCTGAAGGAACATTTCAGAAGGATGGATCGGCGTTGCCGTTCAACGAAAAAGGTAGAAAATTTCACGGAAATGAATTTTGACCAACTAACTAACATGATGGTACTTCCCTATTATAACGACTTGAATTGGATAGATTGACTGAAAATATCTGCATACTGAAAGAAGGGCAGTAATTGTTTGGATGTACACTGCTTATATATGTTGATAGTAATGTTGATCTGTCACGTTCACAGTGATTAAATAAAAAAAAAAAAAAAAGAGATTAGCCCACCTAACTCCTAATTTGTTCGCGTTGGGAGTCGGGATTACGTTCAGCATGAAGTTATTTCAAACTCCTGTTATTGCGACAGTAATGCTGGTGAAAGTTCCAGAAACCGCACAGGGAATGTATAACTTGAGGCAGTGTAGGAGACAGTGAAGTTGCTCTCTCTCTCTCTCTCTCTCTCTCTCTCTCTCTCTCTCTCTCTCTCTCTCTCTCTCTCTCTCTCTCTTTCTCTCTCGCAGTAAGCAAGCAGTGTGCACAAATCAGTGCAACCTAAGCTGAGGAAAAATTGCCTCTGTTAGGTGTCAGACTCAAGTTTCATAGCGAAACTTCCTTCCAAAATCCAACCTGACGTTCACTCTAAACGAATTATCTTGAAAACTCGCAACCTGCTTTCATAATCTCGGTCCTGATAGTTTATGTAAGAATTAAAGAGAGGGCCATGAATTTTATATGTCAAATCTGAGGTTCCCTGTTCATCCTTACAAATATCACATTTTATTCGGTAAAATGGAATTATGTAAGTCTTAGCATACACTCTAGACGTGAGCAAAATAAACACGTCTCACATGCATAGCATTAGTAAAGAATAAATGATCAGGTCAGTTTTATCGTGGCTAATCATGCGTAAATTAGTACATTCGTGTATACGTTCATGAAAATAAAAAAACAACACTGCGTTCACTTGTTTCATTGCCCGAAATCATATTAAAAGCAATAAAGGAAAATTTCAGTGAGACAAAAACTATCGAATCCACAACCATCGCAATCCTAGACAATCCCAAGTCGGAGCTCTTGATCCTTTCACCAGGGCCTCTGTAAATAATTGATCCCCAAAATGAATTATGATCTTGGAATACTGTGAGCCAGTCTCAACAAAAAGTCGTCCTTGAGATTCTTTTCCCTAAATGCATTCTTCATTATGATAATTAGTTTCATCAGTACTTCTTTTATTTCGTTTTTTATTTCTCGTGTAGCAAGGCTTTCAATGAGATCTAGTCGGTGTTGAATCTGAAATAAAACCTTGGTTTCCTGTTATTTTGTAATTCTGTTGCCATTACCACCCTCCCAACTTCAAACCTTTATTGATGTTAGTTAGTTGCGTCAAAACTAATATAACTAAGATTGAGCTGTTGCCGTTGTTGTGCAGTATTTGCCCTCTTGCAGTTTTCATTTCTTCAATAGTAATATTCAGCTGTATTTCTTCGAGGCACGGAACTCCTTTTTTCTTTCTATATATTGAGTGCAGTTACACAGCACATCTACTGTCGTCTAGCATCTTGCCTCATATTTTGCACCAAGGAGCCAAATTTGTTTTTAATTATTGGTACAAAACTTATAAATTTCTCTGTTTTTCCAAATAAATTCTTTGCAGTCATGGGTAGTAAATCAGACACGCACATGTGGATGGTCTCTTGTTTGTCAGTTTTTCACTATTGATCCCTGATCCTTTTTTTCCTGCCGACAGCGACGTAATATTCAGTATACTGTATGTACTATGCTGTCGAACTTCTCAAATTCAGAAGGTCTTTTATTCCTCATACCGTTCTCCCTGAGGATGTTGTGCAATTAGAACCTCGGAAACTCAGGCGAAGATGCGATGCATTATTGCCCTAAAACAGTTCACCTTGTACCTTGGCCAACATACTTTTTTAGCATCGATTTTGATCAGTGTATGATTAGTCACTCTGTAAACGTGTACGGTTGATTGTATATTTCCGAAGACCTGCATCTAATTTGTCTAGGTTTCTTTATTCTAGTGTGATCATTTTCTCTTTCTCACTGTAGCAGTTGTACAATAATTCTCTCTCTCTCTCTCTCTCTCTCTCTCTCTCTCTCTCTCTCTCTCTCTCTCTGTGTGTGTGTGTGTGTGTGTGTGTGTGTGTGTGTGTGTGTTTGCT
This sequence comes from Macrobrachium rosenbergii, assembly GCF_040412425.1. Taxonomy (NCBI): domain Eukaryota; kingdom Metazoa; phylum Arthropoda; class Malacostraca; order Decapoda; family Palaemonidae; genus Macrobrachium; species Macrobrachium rosenbergii. Next base: position 38,951,745 of record NC_089752.1, on the reverse strand, counting down.
TGATAGAAAGTCAATTTGAGAATCTGGTATCCATTGTTTTTTATCCATATTGAATTCGAGTTTTACCCCCCGCCTCCTCCCAGTTCCATCCGCCGTCCTGTTCTTCCTCCGGACTCCTACCGATTTTTCAGCGTGTATTGCAGCGCCATGACCCGTCTAAGCGGCTTATCTCAAGTCAATCCTATTGGAGGATGATTTTCTGATGAATCTGCAAAGGCTTAGTATCTAAGAAGTCATACTTCCATCGAGTTTGTTACAGTTACGAAGGATCTGGGACTCTGTGCTGCTTGTCTCTTGAAAGATTGCTGTAATGTGTTTAAGTCTTGGAGATTGATTTTGAGATTACCCAGGTGGCCCCACTCTCTCTCTCTCTCTCTCTCTCTCTCTCTCTCTCTCTCTCTCTCTCTCTCTCTCTCTCTCTCTCTCTCTCTCTCCTCAATATTATTCTATTATCTTTAGGCTTGATCTAATGGCGATTGGAGTATTGACATTGTAAATTGGTTTTTGATTACTTATATTGAAGTTCCTAAAAGAATCATAAAAATACATGGCTCAGATTTTTCAAACTCCACTTAATCGTCCTTACGACTTAGAGAATTGCGGAATATCTTAAATAGGTCGGTACAGTCGACTTGAAAGTTAATTAGAGGAAGAGCCGAGCTGGAAAACCATTCATATATGAGAAATATTCTCGGAAATGTTTACATAGACGTAGTTAAGATAACATTAACAGCAGTGATTTTTATATTTTTTCCCCATTTCCCATCATCATCTTCATTATCATTATCACTCTACCTATCTTGTCTTTGTCACATGCGTTCGTTTCTGTTTTCCTGTCACCCGCTTTTGAAAGAAAATCTCCACAAAGCAGTTAATTAACTCGAGAAGCTTGGCTGTATGACCACTCTCTAGGTATAATCTTATTTTACCTCTCTTATAGACATCTTGCCGAAGTCTAATGTATCTTTTTTTTCACTTTTCAGTCTCAGTCCTCAGTGCGTTTTTTTTTTATTATTATTTTTGCCTCGCACTACAAACATAGCTAGATCAATAACTTTTTATGCGTACCTTTGTCCGACCCTCACACATCAGTTTTTAACAGTTTTCCTGGTGCAACAAAATATTTTGTTGGCTCCTCTTCTCCACCTCCATCCCAAGCATTAGGAAAAATAGTTGCAACCTTTTTGTAAGCCTGAACATTTCAAACAAGCATTCTGCTTAGAGATCACTTTCATAATGGACAGTTTTCTCTTAACAGGTAGGTCTCATGAAGTTGAAGAGAACTGAAATATACGTTATTGCTGGCATTCTTGGAAAATCTCGTTATAGCTTCGCTTAAATTATTGTTTTCACGTCGAGTCAAAATACGGGAACAAAAGCCCAACCTGCTTGTGGAGGCCATGAGACGGTTGGCTGCGAATGAATCTGGAATAACTGTCAAAAGACTGTCAGGAAATGAACGAAGTAATATTTTTGCGGCTTGGAAACCAAGGGAAATATCAAATGATAATTCCTTTGGAATACCGCTCGAACTGTGAGGAGGAGAGAAAATGTTTTATGATAAGGTTTTTCGAACAATTTGAGAACTTTTCTTTGGCGATGTAAATGCGGGAAAAATTAAAGAAAAACTCTTTCATGTTTCATTGTAACTTTTTTGAGCCACGATGGTAATAAAAAAAGCATTTCAACGTTTATACATGAAGGACGGGCAGAGAAAGAGGAGGGATTAAAAATCTGAAAATATTGATGTCTAAACCATTTGAATGTGCTCGCGTTTTTCTTGAGTTGTATTCAACGCACAAACGAATACATACATACATACATACATACATACATATATATATATATATATATATATATATATATATATATATATATATATATATATATATATATATATATATATATATATATATATATATATATATATATATATATATATATATATATATATATATATATATATATATATATATATATATATATATATATATATATATATATATATATATATATATATATATATAAATATATATATATATATATATATATATATATATATATATATATATATATATATATATATGTGTGTGTGTGTGTGTGTGTGTATTATATATATGTGTGTGTATGTATGTGTTTGTTGTTTTGAATGTGTTCTTGCTTTTCTTTAGATTTATCTATCACACTAATGAATACTTTGTGTAAGTCCCTCGTTTTATTATGCCAAAATATTACAACAGAAAAGAATTCGAAGTGACGTAGGAGTCCACCTCAACATTATATACAGAAAAGTGAATTTTACGATGACCTCTCCGACTCTCGCATTGCGGGCATTCGGTATTAGAAGGAACGTTATGTATGTTTTTATGAGTGTAGTTCCCGGAACAGCCGACCGGCATTCATGACAGAGAGAGAGAGAGAGAGAGAGAGAGAGAGAGAGAGAGAGAGAGAGAGAGAGAGAGAGAGAGCAAATTGCTATAGTTCTAATTAAATATGTGACTTGCACATTGATGTTGCTATCCCTCTACGCAAGTCTTGCTAAATCAAGTGGTATTACACTTTTGTTGTTTTGACTTTTTGAGATTTTTAAACAGTTTACTTATGAGTGTTTGGTCTATTTTTCAGGGCTCATGCTTTTGTGAAACAATTTGCAGTGTGTTTGCATGCCTGGTTGCTTTCAGTCTAGTTGTTTGACAGTCCGGATGCACACGCTTTTTTGAAAACCCGTTTTGCATCTGTTGCTCTATGCGCTGACTTATGTACGTGTTAATTAGACGATGTAGTGGCTGCAACAGAAGTTGAAAAGTCGTAGGGCCAGGTAACCTCTTCTCAAATAGTTCGCTGAATACCGGCATGGTAACATCGGCAGGGGGGTAAATTGGTATGATAATATAAAATACCGTGCGTCATCGCTGTTTAAGTAGTTCTTGATGACCATCTGTAATTCATGGATCAGGCGGCTTCGATGTCGATACTGAGCGGGTTATTTGTCACAACAAGTGTGCTTTTATAATTCTTTGATATATAGTAGAATGAAATGTATATTGCTCTAATTAAAGTTTATGTAGTATAATCATATTTACATGTGTTAGCGTATCAGCTACAATATGCCCATATGAATTAAAACAGCTCTTTCTTAAAAAAAAAAAAAAAAAAAAATGAGCTAAACGTACGGAGTCAACTAGCAATTAAATGAACCATGAGGAAAAATAGAGATAAAATTAACAGAAGTGAGAAGTAAATTCTTTTTAGAAAAAGGTTGAGCGAAAAAGAGAGACGTGATGCGTGGATGTATCTTCCGTTGTTTTGAACGAATCCTCGGTTTCAGTCCGGAGTATGGTACTGAAAAAGTCCAAGTTTTAAAATAAGCCTACCGAACTAAAATATATTTTTCCTTTAAGCCAAAAAAGTTTTAAGAATTTCCGCTTTTATCCTCTGTGAAATACTTGGGTGGAACAGAAGTGTTCATTTCTATGTAAACAGTTAATTTTTTCTGGGGTTGTAATCTTGTGGGGATTTCCTTATTTACTGCAATAAACATGAAAGTTTTGGAAGTACAATGTACCGTTTATTCAATTTGATAATTTATTGATCATTTGTTTCCCTCTAAGTTTTCCTTTTTTTATTTAATTATGCTCATCTTTGTAGAATAAGGACTTAGTGTACTTCTTGAGATTTTTTTATTGCACTGGTGAAATACTCGTAGCTGAATTAAGGATTACTGAAAAAGGAAACACTGGAACGCTGTATGTCATAAATCTCACGTTTATTGATTTTCGTGAAGTAAAATCAGTGTCCTGTCTAGGAGGAAGAAGGTTTCAGAATTTTCGTTTTCGCAATAAGATCTTTTTCGCCTTTCGCCTCACGTCTTTATTGGTATTCGCTTTCGTCATACTTACACTTCTGTACAGTTATAGACATGGTGCATTGTAGTCCATGCAAGTGTTTGTAGCTGTTAAAAACCAATTCACTGTTGAAGAGTCTCTCGTTTGAGTTTTCATCATCATCATTGTCATCACCACAGTTCTTCCACTAGGCAGGTCATATACATCGATTGCTTCCGTTTTTAGGCTACTAAGGTTCCCAAAGAAACCATTCCTTCAGTTTGTCAGTCAATATCACCATTAGTTTTCGTCTTGGTGTTTTCCCAGCAAGCTTTTCAGATCAGACATTTTGTTCGTTTTGACTTTATAACTTATGGTAATGTTAATTTCATTCTTATTCTGTCCTTTACCCAGGTCCTTCTTTTCCTTTTGAGGAGAGGGTAATTTGTAACGCTTCCCGTACATTTTCACATATCCAGTTCTTCATTATTACGATATATTTTTGCGTGTTTTTCCCAGGGGTTGAACGCTTGATTCGTATTCGAAAATATTTTCTGCGTTGAAGAGTAATAGAGCTATATGGTGTCATTGTTTACATGGACAGCACATGAACGTCTCCGTGACAGTATTATTTGATGTATAAGATTATTTACAGCTGGTTGAGTAACATAAATAAGCATTAGTTTCAAAGAGGATATATGGAAAGGCGAGAAGGAGTATTGTATTTCTCTATTTATTTGTATTCTTTCTTTTCATGGTAAAAGGGTGAGGGCTACTGTCTTTTATCTTTTATTGATAAGATATCCTTGACCGTTCTCTGTAAAACTTTAGTCTTATTTATGTAGTCATCACTCTCTCTCTCTCTCTCTCTCTCTCTCTCTCTCTCTCTCTCTCTCTCTCTCTCTCTCTCTCTCTCTCTGTATCTATAATTTTATTTAAGACAAGTAGAATGAATAAGATCATAATATTACCCCATTTTAGTAAGCATTAGTTTTTCAGTAACAGTTTCCATGTTAGAAATTAAGCTGTGTTGAATGGTGATGTTCTTAAGTTTCCTGATAGGAAACAGCAACCCCATATAGAGACGGGCAAAGCTGAAGACCAAGAATCAGATATTAGTTTACTGGTAAAAATTTCTACAAAACGGGGCTTCATCGTGTCCTTTTCCACATGAAAATGGGACCTTGTTGTTGCCTCGAAAATTAACAAAACGAAATTATATTGCCAAGAAATACATAATCATCCTCATGTTACGCCACCGTCCTTGAGGAATACACTAAAGCAATCTTCATCGTCAACACTGCGTTATATTACAGTGCATGATTTTGAAGTTTTGACCCGAGGCCCCGTTCTCCAGACATGCGAGCAGCTATTCCTCCCGAAATTGCTTACTTATTGCTAACCTTCAGCCTGATGACTTCTACAGTATAGAGAGAATGGGACACTACTGTCGTAATTTGTTTTTAATTAATGTTTGTACGCAGATATTTGTCATCAGACCTGGAGGTTCTCTCTCTCTCTCTCTCTCTCTCTCTCTCTCTCTCTCTCATCTGCCCGTGTTAGTGTTTTGGAAGAACATAGTGTGAATTTAATTGTTATTACGGTCTACAGTGTAAAGGAGCTTACTTTTAATAATCGCATCAGTAAGAGGGTTATTTGACGTTCCTAATAGCATTATGTTTTCTGGTTAGTAAGTGAAAATCTTATTGTTTTGCGTAGTGTTGAACTGTTTATACAAATTGTTTGGGCATGAAAAGGTAAGGTCACTTAGGGGAAGGGAGATGTCCTTTTCGAATGAGTGGTTGTATCCATTTATTCTAAAGGCAACGAAAATTATGCCTACCACAGTGCTCTCCAAGTTTCTTCCTGTCTATTCTTACGGCATTATTTGCTCATTGGTGAGGAGGCACAATATCACTAGAGGATTTTTCTTTTTATTTCTTATTTTAATTGCCTTTCTTAATTCATTCACTTTTACACATTTGGAATTCTGTTTTTTAAACAAGGAATAATAACATGACAATAATTCCACATTATGAATAACTTACATTCATACTCGTTCCCAGTATTACTGCTTTGAATAACGTAATGCGATTAATTAAGATCGTTGTCCCTTGTGTTGCATTTAGCGGACGCAATAAAGGTAATTGAAGCAACAGTGTTAAAGACGAAGCTCAGATAAAAAGTGCTGTTTCGGTGCAGTTTTTGACGGACGTAGTTATTATGAAAGTGGTGCAACGGTTGCTTCTGCTACTCAAGAGAGAGAGAGAGAGAGAGAGAGAGAGAGAGAGAGAGAGAGAGAGAGAGAGGTGACGGGGGATGGATTCTTCACGCAAGCGAAGAATGTTAGGGTGCACTTGCAATAATATACAAATGGTACGCTTACCTTTAAAAGGTCATATGCTTATGCCCGATTTAGTGTTTATGGAAAATAAATGTTTTCTTTATTGAGTGGCTATTTTGTACTGTACTTTTATTAGTTGCAAATTTTTCTCTTCATTCCCAGGTTAGCATCATAGTTTTTCTTTGATGAGCTCTTTAGGGTAGAAGAGACTCTTTAGCCTTGGCAGGCAACTCTTTTAGGAGAAGGACACTCCGAAATCAAACCAGTGGTTAGAAGGGACTTCAGCCTTTGGTAGGCAACCCTTCAAAGAGAAGGCTGCTCTGAATACAAACCTTGTTCTCCAGCCTTGGGCCTTCCATGGTCTTGGGTTTGATTCCCTTGCCTGAGGGTACAATCAGGCATTTGTCCTCTTTTTCGTTCACTTTCCTGTTTTTTTCGAAAAGTGTGTAGGACAGGCTGATGAAAAAGCAAAAGTTGCTTGGTGGATTATCAAGAAAGTGGCTTTGTCTTTAGCTAATCTTTTCCTTCTGAGTGTTTTATTTCTAGATCCAGATTTCTTCTGCCTCACAAGGTGTGCCGGCCCCACCTTGTCGACCAGTTACTTCCGGCGATTTTTTTTTTTTTTTTTTTGATGACGTATGGTGGCGTTTGTTTATACTCTCAACAGAATTTTGGTAAATAATGTAAATACTGTGGTTGTTGATGGTATTGTTTTTGTTCTGTTGATTTTTACAGTGTTACTGTTGCTATGAGTCTGTTTATTAGTTGAGATACAGATATTATGTTATTTTAGTTCTTTCAGGAGACACTGAGCGGAACTCTGGGCCTGTTACTGATTACAGTAAGAAAAATTACAAAGTACTTTACTCAAATATTCGAGGCTTAAGGTAAAATTTTCTTGATTTCCAGAGTCCAGAGTTGTGCCCGTAATTACGATTCGATGTTTTTATCTGAGACTTTGTAAGTACTGTAGTAACAAGTCAAAGGGTTTGATGGCTGTGTATACTAAGTCCGGACGACCTATTTAGCGTCAGAAAAAAATTAGAGTGTAGTTGCCATGAAGTTCTTTGTTTTAAAATTTTCAGTAATTTCTACAATGTTTATGTATTTGCTGTTGACCGCGAACCTAATATCGACGATTCTGTATATGACTGCCTTTTGGAAAGGATTAGCATGACTCAGTTACAGGATTCAAACGCTTCATTCGTTATTTGTGGAGACTGTACTGCAAAGCATAGTTAGTAGCTAAATTCAAATTCCACAGATCAGCATGGCCAGTTTGCTCTTGAGTTCTGTGTAGCCTCCGATTTTGTCCAGCTAACCGAGGAACACACGCACATTTCTGGTAATAGGTTAGACCTCATATTCACAGATGTTCCAGCTATTGTGAAGTCAAAGGTCTGTGAATATATAGGTACTTCTGATCAGTTCGCCATTGAGATGGACATATCTGTCATTCAGTGTATTCCTAATTCCACCATCGGAAAAACAGTCTGGCTGAAATCCTAAGCCTATGGTGATCCCACAATTGAAACTTGTCAGGCACTTAATATTTCAGATGCCATATTAGATCCTGATCCCAAGAAGAAGCTAATTAAAATGCTGATGGCTATTTTAATAAGATATGTCCCTAGAAAGGTCATCAGATTTAGGACAAATGACCAACCATGGTTTGATGATACATGTAGACGAGCCTACCATGACATGTGCCAAATTGAATGCATGGAGACAAAATCGTTCAAATGAAAATTACACTAATTTTGTTGAGTCTCACCGTGCTGCGAATAGAAGTTACCATACAGCTGAGAGAAATTACAATCATTCCTTAAAGGAGAAACTTGAAGGTTTACACAGCGTCATCTGTGGTGGACCAAATTGGCATCTTGTATCTTTGGGTCAGGCTCGTCTTCCATTCCACCACTTCTAACAGATGACGGTAGATTGGTTACTAGCCCTAGGGAAAAGGCTGAACTGCTTCATCGAGCTTTTGAAACTAAGCACTCAGCTGAGGATGTCCCTCTCCATGATACTTGTCATCCTGAATCTATTCTTACAAATTTGCATTTCGCTCCAGGGATGTTAAGAAAATTCTGGATAATCTTGACAGCTGGGGCGGAGAAGATCCTGATGGTTTCTTCCCTTTGTTTTTTAAAAAAATTTCAAGTGTGTTTGTCTCCCAAGATTACTAGATTCTATAGATTTTTATGTCGACGTAGTATCTTTGCAAATGACTGCAAGTTTAGTAATACAGTGCCTGTTCCAAAGAACGGCATATCTGCAGACTTCAGTAACTACAGGCTAATCTCTGCTCTCCCTGTGCTCTCCAAAGTTGCTGAAAAGCTTATTTTTAAGCCACTATAAGTATGTGGAATCTACAGTAAAAGGTTGTTAGCTGATAGTCAATACGCATACAGGAAGCAGTTAGGTACCTGTGATGCTCTTTTAGACTTGACATGTCATTTGCAAGGGAACCTTGATAAGGGTTTTGAGTGCAGGGTAATTCAAGTAGATTTTAATGCTGCTTTCAGTTTAGTAATCACAAGGAACTTATTTATATTTATAAACTGCAGAATATTTGAGTGAGTGGATATGTTTCAGGATTACTTCAAGATTTCCTTACAGGTAGGCAGCAGCGAGTTGCTATGGACGGGACCTTAAGTGAACCAAGACCTATTTTATATGGAGTTTCACAGGGCAGTTTTCTTGGTCCACTGTTGTTTTTAGTGTATACGGGTGATATGGTTGTTGGCCTAGAAAGCAAGATTGCTCAGTATGCCGAAGATGCAACATTTGTGGCTGTAGTAAAGTCTCCACTTATGAGAAATGAAGCTACACTCAGCCTCAATCGTGACATGGTCCGGGATCAAAAAATGGTGTAGTCAGTGAGATATGAGGCTGAACTCCAGTAAAACGAAAACACTGTTGATTAGCAGATCTCGTGCAGATTTCCCTCCCCGCCTTCCCCTTCAGGTGAATGGAACTTTTGCTGAATGAGTCTGAAGCTTTAACTATTCTAGGTGTAACTTTTGACTCACATCCAACTTTTGAGAAACATGTAATGAAAGTTTGCCGCACGAAAGTTAGGCAGTGTTCGTAAGGCCTCATACATTTATAACTGATAAAATCAGTGCAACCTGTTTTAGGTCATTTGTACTTCCTTTACTGGAATACTGTTCTCCGGTGTGGATGTCTGCTTCTGCCAGAGATTTATCTCTTTTAGATAGAGTGGTTCGTGGTGGTAAGTTTCTGTTTCCTAATAGTAGCAATTATGACTTGGACCGTCGACGGATGGTCTCTTGTTTGTCACTTTTTCATAAGATGTATTTAAATAGGGAGCTTTCACATTTACAATTGATCCCTGATCCTCTTTATCTGCCGAGAGCAACCAGGTATTTAAATAGAGAGCTTTCACATTTACAATTGATCCCTGATCCTCTTTATCTGCCGAGAGCAACCAGGTATTTAAATAGAGAGCTTTCACATTTACAATTGATCCCTGATCCTCTTTATCTGCCGAGAGCAACCAGATTCGCTGAGCAGCAGCACTAATATGCAGTAAATATGCCTCGCTGTCGAGCTTCTCAATTCCAGAGGTCCTTTATTCCTCACACCGTTGGACTGTGGAACAGCCTCCCAGAGGATGTCGTGCAATGCAGTGCATTACTACCCTAATACTATTCTTCTCGCATTTTAATACATTTTTATCTATTTATCTTTTTATTAATGTATTTTTTTTCTTTTTTTTTTAATAAGTGGGATCTCTTCTTTCCGTATTTCACTTTACTTCCTCTTACTTCTTCCTAATGAGCACCACATTCTTTGGAAGCTTGAATTTCAAGTCAATGGCGCCTGTGGGCTTTTTCCATATGAATGGGTTTCATCTACTGAATAATAATAATAATAATAATAATAATAATAATAATAATAATAATAATAATAATAATAATAATAATGCTTAGAAAGACGTGCCCTTCACAGTGCAGATGATCTGTCAGCCTGATAACGGTGAGCTATCACTGTAGATCCTTTTTAACGTACTCCTCACTGCAATATATTCTTGTATTATGTTGCTCGCAACCCCCTTGATGGTTGCAGCCGGGTCTCTCTCTCTCTCTCTCTCTCTCTCTCTCTCTCTCTCTCTCTCTCTCTCTCTCTCTCTCTCTCTCTCTCTCTCTCTCTCTCTGCCTTACACGCCTTATATTAAGACTTCAGATTTTCTTTACTACTTCATATTTTCTTAACTACATGCTACATAGCCTAATGATTCATCAGATGATCTTTAAGAGAAAAAAGTATGCAGAAAGGGAGGGCAGAGAAACCATTTATTACTCAGCTAAGAACTTGTCCCAGTTGTAACTAAAAGAACTTACGATGCTTGTTAATATATTGTATATCAGTGCATCTTTCCACTTTATTATGCCCATGTTTTCTTTTTTCACCCTTTCTCTAGCGCCCATAAATTTCATAACTTTTTTATTTACTCTTCGGTTTCATTTTTCTATTCTTAAATAACTAAGTTTCATTTTTCATTTCATTCCCTATAAGCTTTCCGTTTTTGTTATGTCACTTGTTAAACCAATAGTAATTTTTACAATACTTTTTTAAAAGAACTATGGGCTTTTCCTTTTCCATAAGCTTTTGGGTTCCAAACAATTTTTTTACGAATATTCTTTTTTTGGGTGGGGGGGCTTGGCTGAGGCAAGACATTTTTACGCCTGTTCTGTTTTCATCATGATTTAATGTTTCTGTTTTTATATTCTGTACCTAAAATATTTTATCAAAGGGTTTTCTGCGTCCTAGGCTTTACAGTACTGTCTGCGATCACGCTTTTGAATAATATACCGTTTTGCTGGAGTTTTTTCCTGGACCATAGCAATTTGTACCTTGGATAATTGCACCTCAAGGCCCCTCAGTTTGCTGCTTCAGTAGTTTTATTTTTCATTGAGGGTCGCTAAAATATTGTTTATACGTAGACGTTTTTCTTATTTTTTTTAATTGTATTTATAGGGTCGGATTTGCCTAGGCTTGGCCAACAAATACAGTTCGATACCACACCTGGCGCCAGCCTGGGCTGTTGGTCATACATGGAAGAAAAGTCAGTCACTTACCACGAATACTGATTCTTTACTGCAGCCTAAGCTGCTACCCATTGGCTGTTATACATTATAAAGGAGCTGTTGACTTTAGGAAAACGAGTTGACCTAGAGAAAATTGCCGAGTTTTTCGGCTGAATTCTGTTCTCGCGTCCTGCCACAGGCTTGCATATTTACGGTAGTTTTTGTCCATACATTAATCGGGTCGTATATCTCTTTTTGAGGTTGTTGAAAATATTCGTTGTTCGTTTAAAATTATGAATTTTTACTCGTTTTAGCTACCTTTTTTGCGTGTCCGAGTATATGGCATTTTTCTTTCATATCAAATTTTTTTGTTATATATGTTTTGTGTTATTTAAATAACATCGTGGCTTTATATATTACTTCCAGTGATAATTACGATATTACTTACTGTTTTAGTTAATGAAGACTGTTGCCTTCATTTTCTTATTTTTATGCCACTTTATGCATGCAAGTATTATTTTAATTTTATTACTTTCTAATCTTGTTCTTGTTCTCATAGTTTTACCTTTTGAAGGATCACGATTCCTTTTTCTGCGTTGATTTTTACGATCAAAAACGTCCTTCACATTTCACGAATCTGTTTTGAAGAAACTGATTATGAAGATATTTTGAAGACAACAGTACTGTGACATATTAAAAAAAATAGCGATAGCAATGAATGCCAAGTAACTGTGTTGAACCAAATGTTGTGAAAACTATTAGTCTAAAATCTGTGTCTGGCACTTATTATTCGTTGGCAATCCATTTCAGGCAACAGCTGCTGTTAAAAGCCCCGTCAATACATTAAATATGCACGGCCCATGCGAATTAATTATAAACAAAGAGGGAAGCAAATGTTTAATAGTTAATCAACCAGACTAGCACTGACTGTTGAAGATTTTAGCACTTTATTATTTTAGCAGCGAGGACTTTTAATTACGAATCATGCAAACGAAGAATGGAGAGAGCTGAAATAGAAAACGTTAAGTTATTGTAATATGAAAAGCGTTGTTCATGATACCTTTTCTGGTGATGCATGGGAACGCAGGCATATTGAAAAGAGGACTGTTTATTGCGTATATTTTTATATGGATGTGCGGTATAATTATTTGAACGGGCGTGAAATGTAGATGATACAGGAGATCTGCTTAAAATAGGTAAGAGAAGAGAAGTTAACTTGCAGGATGGATAGAGATGCGTTTTTGTAAAGGTTGAATAACTCAGAAGTCGTAGGAAGAAAGGGAATACGAAGCCCTAGAAAAACCTAAGCGAACTACAGTGTGGCCCACTAAAAACCAGGAAATTTTAGATTTGCATTATGTATTTTACACACGTACTTTACCATGTATTTTACTTTATCAATGCACTAAAAAAACTAACTAAATACTCCTGACTTCATTGAACCTAGCGAATGCCCCACAAAAAACCAGGAAATTTGGTACAGTTTATTTAATTGTTGGAAACAGAAAACGGTTGATGTTAACAGAAACATTGTTAAAACAGAACAAAAACACAAATGTTAGATGTGGTGTTCGAAATGCTTTCCGTGGCCAAGCTGCACAACGACGTAGACGGTCTGGCCAACTTCAGTCTCCCTTTGGATGACTTCAAGCGGGATGTTGTTCCAAGGTTCCATCAACATAAGGATTGTATGACTGTGACCTCTCTCCTTTGTAACTGAAGTTGAAGTAACAGCAAACCCCTCATTGTAAAATCTATTACGTTGAGGTCTGGACTTTTTGAGGGTCATCCGTTAGGTTCAACGAAGTCAGGAGTATATGTTAGTTAATATTTTGAGTTCAATGATAAAGTGGTAAAATACATGGTAAAATACGTCTGTAAAATACATAATGTAAATCTAAAATTTCCTGGTTTATTGTGGGGCACCCTGTGGTTAAAAGTGTTGAAATGCAAGGGTCTTAACACCCAGGCAGCACAAGAGTTCGTACGAGAGAGCCTGAATGAAGCAGCAGATGCTGTCTCTGGCTTAGATGTCCACCCATTCCTCGTTACCTGAAGGATGAACATTGCAGTGACTGAAGTAGAGTTTTTCTCTGAAGTCACTTCATTTAAGAGGAATATTTTCAGTATTTTCTTTTCACCTTGTACCTGGGAACAAAAGCCAACCTTTTGAACGCCCTGCAGCAGTCTTTTCATATCAGAAAATTCATTTGATCATTGGTAGCCTCTACAACGAATTACCGCTAATTTTTTATTACTTCGTGGATTTTTTATTATGCGAGTTAATTTTGATCTCACGGGGGGTTGTAGAATCAATTCAGATCATTTTCATATACTGCTTGCAATTTGATTGTTGCAAAATAGTGTTAATGAGAATGTCTTTGACTGGTACCCAACTGGTTTGTTTCTTGGGACTACACTTTTTGTGTTATGTAGATCAAAAGACTATTATATGTATTTTATTTAAGTTTTTAATCTCAGGTGATATATTATTACTCTTAATATGTGTTCTAGTAATTTTATTTCTTAACAAACTCGGTGAGGGCATTTCTCTGTAAAACCTTTTCCTGATTACTACCACCTCTCGTATTTTGCCTTTGAAACCGCAGTAAATTTTCCTGCGTAAGTAAGTAAATACACAGATAATATTATTAATTGTTTGTTGAGTTTTGTGTTAAAAGCTAATGCATGGTATAAGGATAATGACATATCTAAAGAGAATCAATTTCTTTTTACGACCTCTTCGTGACGAGCACTTCTTTAAGCGCTGTTAAGGAATTTCGTTTATTAGAGGACGAAAAATTTCTTCATTAAAAGCCTCTTTCACGTAGCAAGAGTATTGTTTATATTCGATTCTCATTATCTTTTATCTGGAGGGTTAATATTTTTTTCATACTTGGAAAACAGCCTCACAAAATAATAATGTTTTTACTTTGTGTAAGAATGCCATTATATTTAAACTTCCTCCGACGCTCTTTCGGAGTCACACATGGCGGTGAACACGCAACATTACAAAGATTCGTATAATTTATTTAAATTCTCTCTCTCTCTCTCTCTCTCTCTCTCTCTCTCTCTCTCTCTCTCTCTCTCTCTCTCTCTCTCTCTCTCTCTCTCTCTCTCTGCTGTTAATCAGCTCAGTGGTCTGGTAAAACTAAGGTATACTTAACTTCTCTCTCTCTCTCTCTCTCTCTCTCTCTCTCTCTCTCTCTCTCTCTCTCTCTCTCTCTCTCTCTCTCAAATGCCATGCAGTAGTGCGCTACATTACCGTGTCATCCTTTTTTGTTTATTGCCAAGAGATTTAGAAAGATGCAAAGTATTTTTCCATCATTTGTTGTAATAGAAAAATCTGATTTCTTAATTTAAGTACAGTTAAATAACTATATGCACTCATACGCAACTTGCACCCAGAGTTTGTGTTTTCATAAAATCTCTTTGTATATTATTAAGTATGTAAACGCTTAAATATATACAAACCGCATGAATATTTCTGAGTATTTCCCTGCGTATCATTATCAGCTCTAAGACCTGTGTAGGTAGACAGCCTCGTAACAGCCACTAATTCACAAACTCTTCCAAGTATTTTATCATTTCCAGTTTCATCAGGTTGATGGCTGTTTTAATATGTGGAATATACTCTCTGATTTTCTCCCTCTCTTTCTTTAAAAGAGACTTTGTTGGCATGTTGTATTTCTCTCCCGGTATACTAATCACTCATTTTGGTCCATATTTCCAAAAGGTTGGGCATGTAAGCATTTGGTTCCTATGCTGTCTTACAGAAATATTACATAACCTGTTTTCTTCTATAATGTAATATTACAGAATGTTTGATGACAGTGTTAATGTCGACACATCACTATCTTCACTATTGTTCGTTTCATTATAATTACCGTTGCCATCGTCTTCATTTCTGAAACACGCGAGGGCTTGATTTTTTAAAGCCTGTTTTTATTTGAGGTGAGGATACTTTAATATTCTAAATGGAAAATTCCAGATAATGTCTTTGAACTTTAGTAGTTGTAAAGGATATCTGCCTTTCTTCGAAAAATACATCACAGAGTTTCGTATCTCTCGAGACTCCCGAGAGAGAGAGAGAGAGAGAGAGAGAGAGAGAGAGAGAGAGAGAGAGAGAGAGAGAGAGAGAGAAATGTGGCCTGACTAGAGATATTGAATATCGATCTCCTTCTCTCCCAAGACCCTGTACGACTAAATGTATTGATCAGAGAATTCGAGGTACTGGGCGCTAGAATGAATTAAGAAAATTAAATTCTGGAAGAATTTACACTTGCATAATGATACAGCTGTCCAGATAAATTTATTTCATCCGTATTCCTTGTACTGTGTTTGATGTCAGTTGTGTTTAGTAGTGAATATAGATTTTCTTTGGATTTCTCTTGGCTTGACAGATGTTAGCATTGCTTTCGATTCTTATGTTCAGTCTTCGTTTGTTAATTCATGTCCTGTATATTTTTGGCTTATTACCCCAGTGTGAGCACTGCATTCATACGCATACTCGCACACATCCACACATACATATATGTCTTTATCTTTCCCGGATGAGTTTCAAATCCTCTCCGTCCTAGCAACAGCAAGCGAGCCTTAATCTGCGTCATTAATGATCTTAAAGCGTGAAAGTATTCTGACGACAAAAAGAATTAAGTCTTAGATTCATTTGAACTCCATTGGGAGCACTACAGAGAACCATTAATACCTGCTCACATGCTAACACCGTGGGAAAAAAATGAAACTTTTTATGAGTCTTGGGCTTCAGTGTGCCTCATCATTACTTATATCTGTTCAAGTTTGTAAGCATTGGTCTGTGGAATGAGATTGTTTGCTCCTTGCCCAAGAGCCACAGATGGATACAGAAGCTTATGGTTCAGGCATATTGGTTTCATCCATTCAGGCAGGATGTTGCCGAACAAAGCTGGCCGTTATTTCGACGAGTAACCATTAATGAATGACAGAAATGCAAGCTTCTGTGAATATCTGTGGCATAGGGCAATGGGGCTAGTAGCCTCATCCCACAAAACTATGTCTAAAATTTGCATCAGACTTCAGGTGTCTGATGTAAGCGGAAATGGACATCAGAGAAAAACCAACAAAATTCGATTTAAATTATTGTTTCTACGAAGAGGCGTCAAATGGTTCCTGTGCAATTTTTTTGCCGCTAATTTGAGATTTCTTATTGTTCTTTCCGAAGTGACGTGTATTGATGCAAAACTTTCCCCTTCTCTCTCTCTCTCTCTCTCTCTCTCTCTCTCTCTCTCTCTCTCTCTCTCTCTCTCTCTGGTGCTATCATTTTCATTGCTGGGTGTAAGGAAAGTTTTGATTTTATTAATAGTTTTTATTATCGATATCAAAACCAACGTTAACATTATGTTTGCTAAGTATATATATATATATATATATATATATATATATATATATATATATATATATATATATATATATATATATATATATATATATATATATATATATATATATATATATATATATTATAAATATTTTATTAGCAGTTCGACCTCCCTCCTTGCTTTAATTGAAATATAAAAGCTCTCTCTTTGTTAAAGTAAGAGGACATACCATGTAGGCAACAGCAAGCGAGCAGGAGCTGTTTTGACCCTATCCCAGCCGTCAGAAGGGGTAGGAATTTTAGTTTAGAGGCATATCAGACAGGATAGGTTTTGCTAGAACCAACCTTAGTTAGGTTGTACCTTAAGCTCACTTTTCTATGACCTTTGTACTGGCGAGTTTTTTTTTTTTTTTTTTTTTTTACAGACGCTACCAAAGTTCTTCATTGGCTGGGTGGGTAGAGCTCTCGGCTAGCACGCTGTTGGCCCAGCGTTCGACTCTCCGACCGGCCAATGAAGAATTAGAGTAATTTATTTCTGGTGATAGAAATTCATTTCTTGTTATAATGTGGTTCGGCTTCCACAATAAGCTGTAGGTCCCGTTGCTAGGTAACCAGTTTGTTCTTAGCCACGTAAAATAAATCAAATCCTTTGGCTTGTGGGAGGAGCCAAGACCATTGGCGGCCCAAGCTCCCCGAAGCTTCAAAAATCAGACACAGAGTAACGCTTGACGGAACCTTGACCTTTGTCTCAGTCTCGAGGCGGGGGAAGAATTGCCATCCCAACGGACCAAGGACTTTTGATGCAGTTGATCACTGCATTATCTATTCTAGTGCTAAGTCTGAAGGTGACAATTACTCCCAGTTCTCTTTCCCTTCGTCTTAAACTCTCATTGTGCTTCAAGTTTCCCTCTCTTAATCCTCCATGGTGTTAAAGTAATATTCTTGAGCTAAGATTCATCCCTTACAGTCAATTAATGACAAGTGAGAGTTTTTTTGATACTGGAATGTTATCTGGATACGTCTCTTCCAGAATTGTGCACGACTTGGACCTGGCCACCCTCTTGTTTGGAGAAGAATTAGCATCCTTGATACCAAGATATTCAATTCACGCGCTTGCAATTGCCTCATAGACGCGTCACAAGAGGCCCCGAGCCGTTGCGTTATTCACCCCTTTATGTTGAAATATCTTGTGTCCGAA
This sequence comes from Macrobrachium rosenbergii, assembly GCF_040412425.1. NCBI lineage: Eukaryota > Metazoa > Arthropoda > Malacostraca > Decapoda > Palaemonidae > Macrobrachium > Macrobrachium rosenbergii. The sequence goes on along the minus strand of NC_089752.1, from coordinate 38,933,966 downwards.
GTGGGACGAAGCCGGAGCTGTTGTTAGCTCTAGTAAGAAATCAGTTAATATTGTACTTTGTTGAAACCACTTGTTTGAGTAATGTTGTTGATCTAGTTCATGTGTTCAGAATAAATCGCTATATTCAGTAATCTTCTCTCAACTGGCGACCTGATCTAGTTTTATTAAAATATCTGTCTTAGTAATTTTCAGCATTTATTGACAGGAATACGTGGGTCTTAGGTTAAGCAGGGCAATATAAATCATTAGAATTAATAATTAAACTCATCAGCCGAATGGCCCACGTGACAAAATGTATGTATGTATGTGTATATATATATATATATATATATATATATATATATATATATATATATATATATATATATATATATATATATATATATATATATATATATATATATATATATATATATATATATAAATATATATATATATATATATATATATATATATATATATATATATATATATATATATATATATATATATATAATGTTTATTTATTCATTTATATAAGTTCACCAAATTCGACTTGACAGTACCCATCCCTACGAACTTCCTTAAGATACACTTTATGTACAAAAATAGTGTAATTTTCACAGGAGAGTCTCCATTCCATGCGTGCTAAGCCACCTCACAGTCGCGTGGTACCAGATAATCACTTTACAAAATGGATAATCTGGCAGGGCAAGCACCTTGGCAGAAGGTTATTTATTTATGCGTGTGTAAGACAATAAAAAATAAAAAGACGTCAATCGTAGTCTTTGGCGAAGGTTTAAAATCGAGTCGACTCGATTTTAAACCTTCGCCAAAGACTACGATTGACGTCTTTTATTTTTATTGTCTTACACACGCATAAATAAATAACCTTCTGCCAATGCTTAATGCCAGATATCCATTTTGTAAAGTGATTATCTGTTACCACGACGACTGTGAGGTGGCTTAGCACGCATGGAATGGAGACTCTCTGTGAAAATTACACTATTTTGTACATAAAGTGTATCTTAAGGAAGTTCAGGGATGGTACTGTCAAGTCGAATTTGGTGAACTTATATAAATGAATAAATAAACATTATATATATATATATATATATATATATATATATATATATATATATATATATATATATATATATATATATATATATATATATATTTATATATATATATATATGTATATATATATATATATATATATATATATATATATATATATATATATATATATATATATATATATATACACATACATACATACATTTTTTGTCACGTGGGCCATTCGGCTGATGAGTTTAATTATTAATTCTAATGATTTATATTGCCCTGCTTAACCTAAGACCCACGTATTCCTGTCAATAAATGCTGAAAATTACTAAGACAGATATTTTAATAAAACTAGATCAGGTTTTATAGCAGCTAATTTACTGAAAGTTCTTTAGCTTTGCGCGTTATTACAGCCAAGTTAAAAACTTTTCCTCAAACTTATAGATTTTATATTGAATTATTATGTATACGTGTATGCGTTTTTTTATGTGCCTCCATTTTGTTGAGATTGGTAGCACAGATATTCTGACGACCTGAAAATAACTAATTCATGAACGTTTCAACCTAGGATTTGGCCCTTCTCATTTTTGTCCGTCATCAGGTATGGTGTCAGTCAGAAACAGTCATTGACAAGTTCGGCGGATTAAAAAGGTCAACCTGTTTTCATAGGCTTATTGAATTATAAATTCATAAATCTCTCTCTCTCTCTCTCTCTCTCTCTCTCTCTCTCTCTCTTTGTAGCAGATGACACATCGTTATCGTTGATTATGAACACGAAAATGGATATCCAATATAGTAATGGATAATGATATATATGATATGTATTTATGAGATATTTCCGAGTCTATTCCGAGTGGAATAGGTTATTCCGAAATTAGTTGCTTGCGTTTTTTCATTTTTTTTCTTTTTTAAAGAAAATATAGATTGTTTCTGTCTTTTAATTCCGAGGTGCTTTCTGTTTCCTTCCTCGCCTTCTCCTTGCATCAATCTTATCTTTCTTTGTCTTGCTCGTCATATTTCAAATCCCGGTGACGTGTTACCGACCAATATGAAACGGAATTAAAATCCCCTTCTGTGGGACATTGTGTCATCCGTCACTTCTGGATTCAAAATGTCTTCAGTAAGGGAAACAGATAGCTGTATTGCAGCTGCTATGGATTGGCCCAGGTGCTCCTGGGAGGCGCATCTGGTGATCAGATATCAAAGAGAAGATGCAGCATCGCTTAGCGACTTTTAACGTCCCTTTGGTTGACCCTCAACTTGGTAAGATGAAAAATTCCAAAACTAGGTCGTATGTTCACGATAACTTCTCACCTACCGCCTAACAAGCTGTAAAGGGTACCAGCTCATGCTATGGTCAAGAAGTTCAAGGGGTAGCAGACCTATTCTCAAATACTTGCTGACAAACCGGAAGGCTATCATCTTTTTGCGGCGTCCCTTCGAAATGAGATGAAACACGGTAAAAAAAAATTATATGTCCATCTATCTATCTATCTATCTATCTATCTATCTATCTATCTATCTATCTATCTATCTATATATATATATATATATATATATATATATATATATATATATATATATATATATATATATATATATATATATATATATATATATATATATACATATATATATATATATATATATATATATATATATATATATATATATATATATATATATATATATATATATATATATAGTGCAAATTTACGTTTAGTTCCTTATTAATTGTCTATAGCCTATGTATTAATCGAAATTATTACTTGCCGATGTGAAAACATGCATTTAAAAATATGCTGAAAGTCTTTATTATGAAACAGTATCGCAAATAAATTTAAGTTTTCTGGGAAGTTTATTTTTTATGCTCTTCTCATCCCTCTTAGCCCTCCTGTATTTCGCGAGAGTTCGTTTTAAACAACAGCGTTTTTTTCTCCCCAGGGGCAGTGAATAACAAGGTCTCGGTTCCATGAAGGCTAGACTCAGAATCGCCCTCACACATTAAAACTTTTCTCATGTAGGAGACTTCTACTCGGCAAGTTTTACAAAGCTCCATTGCCTTCTTCCTGCTTCTAGTTTATGACTTCTTTTATCCAGATATCACCCGGAATTCCTCCAAAAGGCCGATACGAGTGTACATCATCCACTCTTCCGTTGTCCATGGTACCATTCAGGTTTTCTATTTACCCTTCTTGTTATGCTCTTTAATCCATCAACTTTCAATTCGATCGTATCGGTGTATCTCTGACTATTTTTCGCTCTGTAATTTCCTCATTATAACCAAGAAACATTTCATCATATACAAACATCAGCCGGACCTTTTATATCAGGTCATCTGAAAAAGAATTAATGTGGTCTTAAATCTGTAACGTAACCTTTTCACATTATTTTCTTCAGAGTATAAACTCACTCGACCTTTAATTTCACCGTAAAAATTGATGACCTCTCCCAACAGACTACATCCACTCAGCACCTCATCAATACCTCCAAGTTTGTCTGCGTAAAATTCTTCCTAACTTACTGATGTCCTAATAGTTTCTCCATTTAGTTTTGCACTCGTGAAACCAGTCATCCTCCGCCTATTCATCGTTGGTGTTATTATTATTATTATTATTATTATTATTATTATTATTATTATTATTATTATTATTATTATTATTTCTTTGTAGAATGGTGTGCTGCGTAAGTTTCTTGTATGGTAACCATTTTCACATTTTTTTTTTTGCATATTTGGGAAGTTATACATACAGACACGCGCGCACACACACACACACACACACACACACACACATATATATATATATATATATATATATATATATATATATATATATATATATATATATATATATATATATATATATATATATAATATATATATATATATATATATTTATATATATATATATATATATATATATATATATATATATATATATATATATATATATATATTTGAATTTAAGATTCATCCAGTCACGCTTATAAGCCTTTCATATTAAAGAATTATAAATTTGTCACTTAAGGTAAGCTGTTCCCAAGTCTTTGTGTTTTGTCTGTTATAAAGTTTTCACTAACAGTTTGTATTATCTTCATCTTTATGATTTTGCACTTTTATTTAATCTCATGCGAGTGGAGAGAGAGAGAGAGAGAGAGAGAGAGAGAGAGAGAGAGAGAGAGAGAGAGGAGATGGGAAGATGCGATTGGTGGGAATAGTAATACCCTCTTCTTCTGTTATATGAATATCGTTATTGTCACCAGCATATAGAGGGATTTCAAACTTGAAGAACTCCTACAGCACCTGATAAAAGAGATGTAGATTGACGGTTACAAGAATATTCTGATTCCTGATAGTGCATAATGAATGAGGAAAACCTAATGAGGAACGCTGAACGTAAAAGACACGCGGAGTACGCTGAATTGCAGACGAGTTTGTTCTTTTGAGATTAGAATTATCCTGAAATTTTGTACGCTTGGAAATAGGGCACATTTAATGGAAATGAGATTTCAGAAAGATTGGGTGATGCTGATATTGCTTGTTTCTTCAGACTGATTAATAGTTAAGAGCAAGAACGAGGGACGCAGGACTTTCTTTATTTGCCTTGAAAATTTGGTATTGTAGCGCCGATTTAACATCCAAAAAGTATAAAAAAATTTTTATTATATATATATATATATATATATATATATATATATATATATATATATATATATATATATATATATATATATATATATATATATATATATACATTATATAGATTCGTAAAAATGTAACAGCTGTATATGCTATTATAAATCCTCTGTTCTCACAATATTCTGTATCTCATGTAAATAGTCAACACGAGGACTAATACAGTTGGATAATCGTGTTCTCTCCACTCCTCCCCCCCAACAAATTCCCCCTCTCCTCTCTCTTACACACACAGAAAATATGGTATTTCTCATTTTCGTTAACGAAAAGATTTCTGTGTGCCTCGGGCTCTCATTCTCAAGTATGTTTGTTTAAGAGGTTGTATGCGTAAATTCCACTTGGATAATTCCTTTTGTGTCTCAAGTCTGGTTCGAAGGATTTGAATAGGAAAAGGACATGTCTTGACAGAGCTCCTTTTGTTGTGCAAGATTCTTAGCTAAGAGGTTGGCTCCCATGTACCACTATGGCTCATTTGCAGGGATTGTGTGTGTGTGTGTGTGTGTGTGTATGTGTGTAAAAATTTTGTATTAAAAGATATGCAGTGGTAGATTCCCAATGCAGCTAATTGCTTATCGATTATAGCCAATAACCGAACTACCTTTGTTGCTGACATTGTGGTTTTGAACAAAATTATGAAATCCTTTTTAATGTCTCATGCTTAACTAGTCATGATGGTTGTTCGTTATTATTATTTTTTTTTTTGCAGACATAATAATGGATGCTCATTCAAGTGTGTATTTGTGTCGTCTGTGCTTATGTTGAGTTTTTTTTTTTTTTTGTTATCCGGACTACCCGCGTATTTAGACTTGCGGCTGGTTATTATGGCCTAAATGAGTATCCAGGGTTAATAACATAACAGTTAACAGTAGGCGTTTTCAGCGCATACCTCTTCCTTGCAGAAGTTTTCCTTAGGTGTAGTTGGAAGACCGGAAAATTTGTGAACCACAAGTGTCCCTATAAAAAGAATAAAGATGAGTGTTCTGTCTCCCTCTCACTCTCTCTCTTTTTACGCCTCCTCCTCACACGCCAGTTCGACTGTGTCTTGATTTGACAGTAGCAATGAGGTTGAAGCTTTTGCCCTGCAGTGATTGTCAATGTCTGTCTTGCATTTATCATTTTATGCATTTTCCCTTTTTCTTATTCAGGCTATTGGTCATTGATGTTTAAGAAAAGATTAATGGTTCTCCATAAATTGAAGTTTTAGTAAAGAGTGAATTAATTAGACCTTTAGTGTAAATTCTCAAAATGAGATTTTTCTGTGCCATTGTTTTCTGAGTAGCCAGAGCTGTTCAGAAAGATATAGTGCGTATCTAGTTGTGATTAACCTGCTTATTTTCTTCTAAAGAATTATCTTGATGTATTTTTTGGAGTTTTTGATAGGGATGTTCACGCAACTGTCAGTTTAAGGCAATTTCATTGTTTAAAGATTAAAGTGAATTATTGTGATTTACTTTAGTTACTTAAACAGGATCTTCCGAAACACATACACACACACACACGCGCACACACACACACACACACACACACACACACACACACACACATATATATATATATATATATATATATATATATATATATATATATATATATATATATATGACTATTTATCACATCACCGTGATTCATATACAATCAGAAAGCTACAAACGTCCTTTAATATCCAATTCACTCTACCTCGGAAATAATATATTTTCATATATGTTACCGAAGGGGAATTTTTAGTTGATAATAAGTCCACCGTCCCGTGGGGTCGAACCAGCGACGGACGAGGAATCAGGACTACAGTGACACACTAACGCAGTCGGCCACAAGAGAGGTTCATATAATTCAGATAAGTGAATAACATCTCCCATCATCTCACCCGTCGAACTCAGGTGTTTTGCGTTTGGAGACGATATCCACCCACCTCTGCCATGTTGACCGTGTAGTGCGTTTGTCGCACGTAGCCATATTATGACTATTTATCACATCACCGTGATTCATATACAATCAGAAAGCTACAAAAGTCCTTTAATATCCAATTCACTCTACCTCGGAAATAATATATTTTCATATATGTTACCGAAGGGGAATTTTTTAGTTGATAATAAGTCCACCGTCCTCTCTTGTGGCTGACTGCGTTAGTGTGTCACTGTAGTCCTGATTCCTCGTCCGTCGCTGGTTCGACCCCACGGGACGGTGGACTTATTATCAACTAAAAAAATTCCCCTTCGGTAACATATATGAAAATATATTATTTCCGAGTAGAGTGAATTGGATATTAAAGGACGTTTGTAGCTTTCTGATTATATATATATATATATATATATATATATATATATATATATATATATATATATATATATATATATATATATATATATATATACACACACACACATACACAAGTTTATGCATATATGTATAAATACATTCGTCATTACAGAAATACCAAACGTTAATTTGATTTGTCATCTTGAATTTAAGTGGATGTTTACGAGAATTGGACTGTAAGTTTCATTTCAAGTCAAGAGATATTACTGAAATCATTGTCAATGATTCTTATCAAAACGCCTAACATGAAATATCTCCTGGAGAGGCATTTTGTTTTGTAAAGGCTTTTATGAGCTTCTGAGAGATTATGTGGGATCAGTGACTTCTCTCGGAACTTGACGTCACTGAAAAATTTTGCCTTTTGAAAAGTGATATAAGTAACATAAGCCTTATTGTAACGTTACTCCACCTTGTTGACTGAAGAAGATTATAGATGATGATGATGATGATGAGAGAGAGAGAGAGAGAGAATTATATCACTTGAGTATGTCTCCCATAATAATGGACAAGAAAAAACCATTACAGTAAGCTTTATAGAAAAAAAATTTTGAAGATTTTTCAATATCAGAAATTAGTAATTTTCTTTGGTGACATTTGTAAAGCATTTTTCTTCTTGGAATTATGGATGATAGGTGAATAATGCTCACTTAACCTAATAATGTATTGACTTCCATTATTATCATAAACGATACGAGACTGACTCTGTCTCTTTCTCTCTCGCTGCCTATTTTTTTCCGCCTGACTTTTGAGTATTGAAGTAGAATAAAACATAATGGCTGAAATTCTATATAAATTATCTCCCTCTCTTTCGTACTTCAAAACGTCCCGTAAATGAGATCATTTGAATTAAGAGGATCAAATGAAACTATTTTAGCAGATGTAGTTGGAATGGTGCAGAAAAATAGAAGTGTTTAAAAGGTTTCACTAATGAAGTAATTTTGAAATCACAAGCCCAAGGTATCAAGAGGAGGAGGCGGTAAATGCTATATGAAGGAGAGGGAATAGGCTTCTAGAGTATAAAAAGAGCGCTTCATAAATCAGTAACACACACACACACAATATGTATATATATATATATATATATATATATATATATATATATATATATATATATATATATATATATATATATATATATATATATATATATATTCGACCTCTCTTCCTTGATTTAATCGAAATATAAAAAAGCTCTCTTTGTTAAAGTAAGAGGGCATACTAGGTAAGGAAGCAAGCGAGCAGGAGTTGTTAGGACAAAAGCCCAGCTGTCAAAAGGGGTAGGAATTTTAGTTTAGAGGCATATCAGACAGGATAGGTTTTGCTAGGACCACCCTTAGCTACATTATACATTAAGCCCACTTTACTAGGACCTTTGTACTGGCGAGTTTTTTGTCATTTTACAGATGATAACTGCACCCACACCAAGTTGGCTTGTGGGAGGAGCCGAGACCAGAGGCGACCAAGCTCCCCCACACTTCAAAGAGCAGACGCAGTGTAGCTCCCAGCCAACTTAGAAGTGTTTCAGGCAGCCCAATTAACCTTTGTTGAGCTCTAATTTGGAAGAAGAATTGACAATTCCAACGGACTAAGGACTTCTGATGCAATTGAGCACAGCATTATCTATACCAGCGAATTGTGCAAGTATTGGACCTGGCCACCGTCTTGTTTGGAGAAGAATTAGCATCCTTGATACCAAGATCCTCAGTTCACATGCTAGCAATTGCTTTATAGCCCGTCACAAGAGGCCCCAAGCCATTGCGTTATTCACTCCTTTATTTTGAAATATCTTGTGTCTGAAATGGGACGAAGTCAGAGCCGATGTTAGCTCCTGTAAGAAATCAGTTAATAATATTCCTTGTTGAACTAGTTGCTTGAGTAATGCTGTTGATTTAGCTCATGTGTTCTGAATAAATCACTATATTCAGTAATCTAGTCTCAACTGGCGACCTAACTTAGTTATGTTAACGTATCCATCTTTTTTTAGAGAACTTTCAAACTTAACTGATGGAATTACATGGGTCTTAGGTTAAGCAAGGCAATATAAATTCTTTAAATTAATAATTAAACTCATCAGCTGAATGATCCACGTAACAATATATATATATATATATATATATATATATATATATATATATATATATATATATATATATATATATATATATATATATATATATATACATGTATATATATATATATATATATATATATATATATATATATATATATATATATATATATATATATATATATATATAATTTAACATAATGTTTTAACATGCAGCAATATTTTGTACATCACACACATTATATACTATATATATATAAAATGTTCCTACATGTTAGAATATTATTTAAAATATAGTGAAATGAGATGCAAAATGTGAATACTTGTAACGAGAGGCGCGAATTAATGGATAATGTGAAGCGTATAATAAGAGGTTCATACTGAAGTAATTGTGAACTTTAATTTATCTCTTAGATATCATTACTGACACCATCTATTTAAAGTGGATCGAAGAAGAGTAATGAATTTCCATACAGGTTAGCCTTATCTGACTATTAGTGCTGATAGCTGTGTGAAATCCTCTGAATTTATTGCCACTAGTTTAATTGACGTCTCATGCGCCGTGTGACAAATGGCATTCGCGGATTCAGGCAAATTGAAACGGCCTGTTTTCTTTCAAGAAATGGAATCGTGCGCGAATTCTTCTTACTCAGAAATTTCGTTGTTTCGTTCTTTGTCTTTTGGTGGATGTTTTCTTGTGCTCTGTATTATCTTCAGTGTCATCAGTTAACACTTTTGTTCTATTTTTGGCTGAAGTATTGAATGCGGTCGTTCGGCTTCTACTTGTATGTCCTAAATGTCGTTCTCTGGAAAGTTTTGCATAAATTTGTGTTTATTTGACTATAAGAGTTAGTGACTTATATTTCCAATGCTCTTTGGATGTTGGTTATTTGCGAGCGTGATTACTCGTTAACGTAGGTGCCGATCTCTGTGAGCCTAAATATGCATATTTGTTTTTCAGCTTTTTTTTTCTTGTTCTGTTTGTTTTCAGGTAAAGGAAACTCTACTCTTAGTGCAATGTTTGAAACAGCTGGCCATAAATAATATTCCCGTAGCGGATATCTTGTTTTAAAATCCTTGAAATTCAGAGAGGGTGAAAATTTGTAGTGGCTTTTGGGCATATAACAAAGTTAACTGTCTTTGCTTTAGACTTCTAAAGTAGGCCATGTGACCTAGAGAGGAAGTTTATTATTTTTGTGTATGTGTGTGCGTGTGTATATTTTGTTGTTAATGTTTGGAACTACGTACATCATGTCCTTTACGGTTGGGGAATTCCACCCCAGTGTTTAGAACATCTGATAATGAAATCCCATATTGTCTCATAAGGTAAGGGGTGTAATTAAAAAAATTGGAGTCTTTCTTAAATACTGATTATTTTCAACTAGACTTCTGATGTATATGAATGTGTTACAACGGTAGAATCATACACACGTATATATTTTTAAACATTAAGCCGTTTCCATTAACAGTTATGGCGCCTCAGAAGAAGCATCAGAGCGATCACTTTTTCATTCAGTACTTCAACTGAATCGCGGATGAACCCTCTGTGAACTAAAAACTTCAACATTTGCCGCTCAGTGCGCCTACACTGAAGGCCAGTCAGCATCTCATGGAAACCCTTTCTCACACACACACACACTGCACCATTCACCCTCGTTTGCAATGATTCTCACGCTTCCTTTCTATTCAAAATACTATTTTGAATAGACAAGTTTCATTCTTTCGTGATACCTTACTTTTTCTGACGTACAGACACTATATATGTATGTATGTATATATATATGTATGTATGTATATATATATATATATATATATATATATATATATATATATATATGTGTGTATGTGTGTTTGTGTGTATGCATGTTTATGTATGTTTGTAAAATGTTACACGTGATGTTATAGTGTCGGAATTCAATACATTCATGATAATATGCTCATCCCAACTGCCCCTTTCGGTGTTATATCGTATTTCGTAATGGACATTATCTCTCGTTCGCTAAAGTATTTAAGCTTTCATTCGTGTAGCCTTTTCCCTAGGGAAGAAAGTAGTTGGAAACCGAAGGCGGTGTTTTACATGTAATTCATTGAAATATTTTTGTTATTTTCCTTTGTATTTCTTGTTTCTTTCCCTACTTTTGTTCATATGATTTAGGGATTTTTAGTACCACAGTTTGTGTCGTTATCAAAACCATTAGTATCGATGTTTTTTCTCTCCTGAGTAGTTTTAGTTTTCTGTAAAAGAAAACTATTGTCCCGGCTTTGTCTGTCCGTCTGCACTTTATTCTGTCCGCACTTTTTCTGTCCGCCCTCAGATCTTAAACACTACTGATGCTGGAGGGCTGCAAATTGGTATGTTGATCATCCACCCTCCAATCATCAAACATACCAAATTGCAGCCCTCTTGCCCTAATAGTTTTTATTTTATTTAAGGTTAAATTTAGCCATAATCGTGCTTCTGGCAACGATATAGGATATGCCACCAACGGGCCGTGGTTAAAGTTTCATGGGCCACGGCTCATACAGCGTTATACCGAGACCACCAAAAGATAGATCTGTTTTCGGTGGTCTTGATTATACGATGTAGAGAGTTTCTTCGGCGCATTTTTTACTTGTTTGTATTGTAATCATCGTCCACAGTCTATTTCATCCTCCCTTTCTCCTTGTTGATCAGACCGCTTGAAGTGATGTGTGATATATCGTTTGTATTAAGCCTAAATATAAAGAAGAGAAAAATGAATAAGAAGAAAGTCAGGTTTATTGCATCAGAATTCGATTTCCTTCCCGTTAAAGGGTCAACCCTTATCTGGCGTATGATTGGATTAGTTATTCCTTCTCTCTCCGGAAATGCAAATTGAGCCACTTTTGCCGATATGAGCCACGTGGAGCAGCTGAGACGTCTCTCTCTCTCTCTCTCTCTCTCTCTCTCTCTCTCTCTCTCTCTCTCTCTCTCTCTCTCTCAACTATTTAACGCGTCTCCTTGGTTAATGAGTGCTTTGATACCCATTCGTGGCTGCAACAAAACGCTTGATTGTTGTAGAGTTTATAATATGCTTACAGTAATAATTACACCTTGATTTTTTACATTGGGATTTTAATATTATTGTAGGTTTTAGAAAAAAAGGAACAAAAAAGCTGCCATATTTAAAAGGTAGAGATGAATAAGGAACAAAGATCTATGACAAGACACGAAGAAATGGAAATGTGACGGTTATTGTTGGGGAAGATAATATGATCTTATACGAAGTTTTGCCTATAAGAAGATAACGTTATGGAATGAGGATGGAGTTAGAGGGTGCCGTGGACGATGAAAGGGAAAGACCGGCGGAAGGAAGAGAGCTAGGATTGATCAGCTTGGGGTGGGGTTGAAGTTGAATAGAACCCACAATTGGATAGAGTTATAAAAGACCGATCATCAGAGGAGGAATGACAGTAAGAAGATGACGAAGAGGGTCGGAGTGGATGGAAAGGCGAGGGAAAGACACCTGCTGAAAAATAAATTTATATTGTCGAAATAAAAAAAAAAATTCATTATAATTCCTTTATTCAAAATACGCACACAGTCATACGGAACAGTGATGTCTGGAAAGGAAAATGCACATCTTTCGGTATTATAGGTACAAAAGGGACAATAATCGTTTAAATTTTCACGTCACGGGAAGATGAGAAAGAGATATTTTGAGATATATAGTAAAATTTTATTCAGCTTTGTAGGATAGAATTCTCTTGCCACGAAGGCTGCAACGTCGAGATTTTTTTTTTTATTTAAGGACTAACCTTTGACAGGCAGACGTTAGTCCTGCATGGTTGTTACAAATGAGATATCACATGTTCTGGCTGCATCTTTCCAAGAAAAATAGTTTATCTCAATGTATTTGCAGAGTATCTCTACAAACAATTTCAGCTAAAGTATTTGTTCGTGTGTGTAAGAAATCATAATTTTTTTTTAAATTCTTGTAACAAAAGTAGCAGCAACATCATCGCCTCCAATGCCGTGCGAAGGAAAGGACTTAAAATTTCATTTTTCTTTTTAGTTTTCCCAAACCTATCAATGTGTGAAAGGTTTTATAGTATATTTTCACCTGCGATATTTCTTGTCATTCGATAGTTGGTCAGGTGTCATGTTGCGTGACTGAATTTCTATTAGATATTCCATAAGGTACACGGTGAAAAAATGTTTCGTAAAATCTATTTTGCAACAATATGTAATTCTTTTGTTAATTATGAGTAATTTGTAAGAAAATACATCAGAAATTATGGTC
>NC_089752.1:38883076-38918076 GCF_040412425.1 Macrobrachium rosenbergii | reverse complement strand
AACCTTTACTTCCCTCAGAGGCATATGCCTTAAATCTAGTGAATTTTTTAAACATTAATTACATGATAATCTGCTAGACTTAGTCTACTATATTCTCACTATTTTTCATTTTCCTTGACCCCTAAAAGGATTTTAACGCACTCTAAGTCCTCTGTTCATATCAGTGTCAGTAAGTATCATTTATCTTTTATGAGACTTCAGGGGACTGGGCTAGGGTGGATAATAAAGAGTTGTTGTTATAATCCACATCATCAGCATTCTATTCAGTACCATCATGAAAAAATAAGCCATTGATATGTCTTCGAAATTATTGATAAATTGATGGTTTGGGTTAATTATAGATTAAATTAGTGTAGACCTAGTGTTGCTTCCATCGGAGTTGACAGACCCCTCTGCTGTCGAAAACTCGTCTTATAAATAATGTGGCGCGTTAAATGGAAAATGCACCTCTCTCTCTCTCTCTCTCTCTCTCTCTCTCTCTCTCTCTCTCTCTCTCTCTCTCTCTCTCTCTCTCTCTCTGTGTGTGTGTGTGTGTGTGTGTGTGTGTGGTGTTCCATTGCTACATATCAAACCGGTTTGCCTCTTTTCAGAGGTGTTGTGAAATGAAATTAGAATTATGGCAGTTTCTTATTTCTTAGCAAAAACTGGAATATATTTTGCATCAGATTATCGATTTGTCTCTATGGGAAAGCGCACAACAAACTTTGTCACTTACATGAAATAACCAGACCTTTCCTCAATTCATCAAAGTAAAGCTTTAGATCTGAGGATGTAGGTATCTATTTTTTTCACACAATGAAACGGGAGGAACACTAATGCTGCTGCCACTACTATTACTGAGCATAACCAATATTATTATGGTACTGGAATTAATGGTAGTCTGTTATATATGATTTGTTGGTGATTTATGTTTTACGATTACCTTATGAGATTCTGTTCATAACATGCATTTTTAAAACCCATGATTTGTAAACATTGTGCAAAGATTACTTGATTATATGGAGTGCTGGTGCGTGATTTAATTTGATAAATTCACTGTTTTCTTGGAAAACATCTAAAGATTCCTTAAGGTATTGTTTCAGCACACTAATAGAAAAACAAAAGTAAGGAGAGAGAGAGAGAGTTAATGTGAAACCCAATTCCAGTATGGTAAACGAGAAAGGAGGGCAATGAAGAGGAGACCTCTTGAAGCGCTTTTCCGTAACGATGGAAGTTGTAACTTCTCCATCTCAGAGCATCGTTCCCTTGGGTCTCGGGGACTTCAGTTGAACACAAGTTCATCGTCCTGTGGTAGCCTCCCCTTGTATATGAGCTCGCGCGCCGTACAGAAATGCCATTAGAAGCCGTCTTTGATGTAGTAAGAAAATAACCTTATTTATTATGGTATAGTTGTGGTGGTTGTGGTAATGATGTTGATGTTCTTTGATGAGATTTGATTAGCACTACTGGATTAGCCTCTATGGATAATTGTTGCCCTTGTCTCTTTGTTCCTAGTAAGCTGTGTGGCACTGCACTTGTCTCTTTCTGCTACATTAAGCAGCGCAATATTTTCCTGATGGTCAAGTGACTGTAGCTGATCGCATTGGTAGCAGGAGAAAAGAGAGAGAGAGAAACAAAAAATAGCATGTGGATGGGTGGGCGATCAGTGCGCAGCCAAATTATGTACTATCATATCATTTAAACCCCTTTAGCAAATTCTCTCTCTCTCTCTCTCTCTCTCTCTCTCTCTCTCTCTCTCTCTCTCTCTCTCTCTCTCTCTCTATATATATATATATATATATATATATATATATATATATATATATATATATATATATATATATATATAATATATGTATATATATATAATATATATATATATATATATATATATATATATATATATATATATATATATATATATATATATATATATATATATATATATATATATATATATATATATATATATATATATATATATATATATCTATCATATATCACTGCTGCTGAGGAAACTTTTTCAAGACCAGTTAATTATGGTATGGTAACTTTGCAATGGAAAAAATGCAACCCAAAGAGAGTCCAGTATGACTTCCTTTGTGACCGTTACCGAAATTATCGCAGTGATGATGACAGAAAACCGAAATACAGGCTAGAACTCTAGAAAGTTGGTGAGGTGGGGAGCGTTAGTAGATGCAGTTGTGTTTGTGCTCGTCTGTTTGTTCAAGGGTATTGAAATATACTTGCAAGTGCACACGCATACTTGAACGTTTGTATGAGTGTGTTCTCCCGGATAGTTGGTTAGGAGTCAATGCTTTAGAATCTGTCAGGGAGGATGAAAGCACTTCATGGTTTTCAAAAACGCCCCCTGGAGATCTGTGCTACTATCATAATGCTGTTGATTTGTTTTTGTTTTTTTATTCATTGTAAGCATTTGTTTAAATATTAAGAAAAAACATAGCCTAAACAGAATTGGTATTCCTCCCATGATTCATTTTTGAACGATTAATTTTTATTCCTCATCCATTAGCCTTTTGTTGTTGCTCTCCTTCCTGCTTTTGCTTCTCTCCACTTATTCTTTCAACATATCTCAATTTAGGGAATTTTCCGTAGGTGACAGACGGTTCACGATGATTAAAGAAACCTATAAGATAACATAAAGCTTTATTGACAATTACAGTCCGTTAATTTCACGGCAAGCAATTCCCGTGTCCACATAAATTTCTCCATCTAGGGGATGAAAGCAATTATTATTCTTAATAATGACAAGGTTACTCTTTCTAATTATTTTTCTCCTGCTTTCGTTAATTTATATTATATAACATTTCTTAATAACCGTCGTAGAAAATTTTTGTTTAGGATATTAGATTTTTAGTAATACTAATTTTATTTTTTGCTTCTTATTTTTTCATATTTTTATCATACATTTTGGATATATTTTTCGTTTTTACTGCAGTAGTGACGGTTACCTCGTTATTGAGCCGTTTGCTAGAGGATAAAGATAATGCAGAAAATTCCTAATTTAAGCAGTAAGCTGAAGTATACAGTTTCTTTTATTATTATATGCATGCCTTATTCCTTCTTTCATATTGGCAGTGCCTTGCCGGATTGTTCCTGAGCTCAAATTCTTGTTACCTTACTCTCATTGTGTAGACATAACAAATAATAGGAGGCACATCTTGCTGAAATAGGGTTGTAATGGCCTCAGATGTCGTCTTATAATAAACCATATTCTCACAAGTCGCATATTTTCAGCGGGAACCTCTTGTTGTTAGAATAATTAAGTGCCTTGCAAACACACCGGCTAACTCTGCTGTGCCAGTGATAAAAGAGTTGCTTCGTTTCATACGAGTAATTAACTCTGAAAGACCCGAACCCTGGCAGGCTATTAACGTTGCGCTGTTGCTAATCGCATAATAAGGCTACACCCAAAACCTGACTGTTGTCTGTTTACAATCTCATTTGCACATATTAGTTTAGGCCTCACCAGTTTCTCTCTGGTCGCTGATCATTCCAGTTGGAGTTATCGGAATCATGAATGGGCAAAGAATCAGGCACAGGCTGTTAACGGTCGATAATTTTAAAGACTGAGAAGAAAAAACTGAAGCGAGGACAGTACAGTCTGGAACAAAGAACTATGCTTGTGCAATGTTAGCCTTTAGATATAGATATGTCGGTTTATGTAGAAAGAAACACCGGTGTAAACACATGTACTTTGCGTGTTTTTTTTGTTTTTTTTTTTTTGCCATAGAAATCCCATCGAAATTAATAGAAGCTTACTGAGACAGGGAATTTGCTAATTTCTGATGAAAACTTTTATGTAGTTTATCTCTTTTCTTTAGTTATTGACGCCGGAGTAGATAGCAAAGCTCTCTCTCTCTCTCTCTCTCTCTCTCTCTCTCTCTCTCTCTCTCTCTCTCTCTCTCTCTCTCTCTCTCTCTCAAGTCCCGGGTGAGAATGAGAGGAGGAAGCTCAGAGTGAGTAATCAGTATTAAGTTAAAGCTTATGAAATAAACTGGAGCCGGTTAAATAGTACCGAGAAAGTTAGTACGGATGTGAGAAACATTCTGGTAACATCTGATGAGAGCTGTTTTCGAGGAATACGTCAAAGACAGAATAGGAAAATATTACAAAACACCGGTATTTCAGCGTGAAAGGTTCATGTGAGCACCCAAAAGTCAGACGTCATTATACATAAAATGTAACAGTGCCGGTAACGGGTAATGTGTGGGAAAGTAGAGAATATTTCAAAGCATGGGATATATGTGTGTGTGTATATATATATATATATATATATATATATATATATATATATATATATATATATATATATATATATATATGTGTATGTGTGTGTGTGTGTGTGTGTGTGTGTGTGCGCGCGCTTCAAGTAAAAGGAACGTGGTAAGATAACAACGCTTTGTGTTGCTTGCTTTCTCCATCAAGGAGGTTATAGTTGGGTCCGGTTTGTTTGATGTCTGTGTGTTTAGGTGCCTCCTAATACAAGAGGAATGTAAAAGAAGATGACCTCAGAAAGATAGGCACATGAACACATGTAGAGTGTTTTAGTGAGGGTAACTGGATAACATTGGTGTCTTTACGTAAGAATCATACTAGGCAGCCATTCGCTAGTAATTTTACTGAGGTTTGATATATATATATATATATATATATATATATATATATATATATATATATATATATATATAATATATACAGAGAGAGAGAGAGAGAGAGAGGTGGTTTTCTTGGTGGAATTGCTTTTACCGAACCCTGGAATTGGGTTAGCTAAATTTGGTCATTGAACTCGAAAAGCCGAGAGACTTTTTCCAGCTTCTTGGAAATTTGAAACATAACTGAAATCAGTTTCGGAATGACAATGGATTATAACTTAGTGACTTATTATTGAAGTAAAAGAGGTATTAATTATCTGATAATAGAAATTTATTTCAAAACCATTTAATTAGTTTCTCACTGCACGGAAGTGAAGATAACGCCAGAGGTCAGGCTCTGGGAGGGAATGAAAAGATGAGGAGTATTAAGAAGATTGAAAACGATTTACATAAATAGTAATTAAAGATAGCAGTAACAATACAAAAGTTCCCACCCGGTTTATTGTTGACATTTATTCTTTTTATGTTTATTATAATATGCGTTATGCCAGTGATGCCTTTCAAAACGCCTGTTGAATTCTATAAAGCAAAAAAAAAAAAAAAAAAAAAATCGGGATTGTCCTAGAAAGCTGTTTTTCAAAGCAATTGTGGATTATTGATTCTGCTTCCCCGCGGCATCTTGCATCAGTGACTGCTGCTTCAATCACTGCTTCTCAGAATCTGCACCAGACCTATAAAATTCTGTTTAAAAATTGCAGAAATATAAATCAGGTTATCAAATAGAATATGCAAACATAAAATATAATTTATTTTCTATTTTGAACGACAAGAGTGTAGCATGACTCAACCTGAATTTTATCAGTCATATTCGCAGTTGGATTGCCTTCCCACTCTTGCAGACCGTCACTGTGCACGGGCTATGCTGGCATAAGGCCTGTTTAATCTAAACCAACCTACCACACAGAGATCAGTGGGCCAACCCCCTTGAATATTTGGAATTTTTGTACCAATATATCTTATTTATTAATGAATAATACTGCTCTTGTAATATCTTGAGATGAAACTGAGATTTAGTTAGTAGAGTTTGAGTGGCTGTTGGAAACTGAAACTATAGAAACTTGCTTTTTACTTAATTCGTTTTGTCTTTATCAAAGCAGGTTCCAGACCAATAATTACGTAGCCTTTGAGTGTTAATGAATTAATGATTACCTCAGAGTATTCTCCCAGAGGTCGCATTAATAACATAAAATAGAATTCCTTATCCTTCGCGTAATCAAGAAAGTCTTCAGTTACTTTTAATAGTTTATCTTTTAGTTGTTTTGACTGTCGTCACCAGATATCACTAGCGATGTGTTACGTACTGCCTCCTTTCAACATAGCAGAATCTGTTCCGGGGAAAAAAAGGGGTTATTCAAGAATAATTCTCCGCAGTAACGTTTACGCAACGTCTATATCCTTTATGAAAATCGTTTTTATGTTTCCATAATGTAAGAATTATGACCATTAATTTGGTAGAGAGAATACCAACTTCCCTAGTAGAAGTGTCGTCATCCCATCCCCCTAAAAACAAATGGCTGGTCACAGATCGAATAGGTTTACTCGTAATGACTGCCAGCACGTTATCCAAGGTATAGACGAGTTCTAGATTGTTTCATCCTCTGTATTTTAATCCTTTTGAAGGACTTTTCCAAATGACTACTTTCTCTTGCTATATTAATCAATTTATTCATGAATTTCTGGGGGTATCTCATTCTATACCTGCCTGTTTAGTCCTACCAACCTGTGGGGAAATCGCTTTCAAAGCCTTCCATCCATTGGCCAAAGCTCATAGCTTCAGCCTGTGAGGGAAGGCGATAGATATGGTTTTTAGGGTGTGGTGAAGGTTTCTGATTGGCCAAGAGAAAATCTTGGTTGACTGCTGACGCCTGGGAACAGTTCGTAGGCAGCCATCTACAAGCTATGATGGTTTTGTAAGCCGTCTATATGGAACTGTCTTTTCTGCAATATTCTGTAAGCAACCTCTCGTGACAGCAATTCTGTGCAAATTGTGGTTAATATCTGGTGGTATTTATCCCTTGAATGTATAGTTATTTAAAATTGTTTGAGTTGAAATCCCAGTCTTCCATGGAGAAGTGGGATTGTCGAGAATCAGTCTGATTTTAGGGCTGAAAGCGGTTCCAGCGTGTCAGTTGTAATTAACTGAGGGTGAAATTAAAAGCCCTATTAATAGTATGAGTTTTCAATCGTGGAACAAAGCAAGAAATATGTAACTAAAAGCTAATCGTTAATCAATCAGTTCCGTGGAATATTCAGTCTGTAATTGGCAGGACTTAGTTAAGGTGGCAAAAATGTTGATTTATGACTAGGTACTCTCTTACTTAGCAAGTACTTAATACATATTTTGGTTTTCCTTTATACACCTTAGTGCACGTGAATCACAAGCATTATTTTACATTTTTTTGTGAGCGCACGGCACTGCACCCACACCCATAAGTCATTCAGTACACGAGTCGGGCATTTTTCTCATTCTTTCGTTCTGTATGCATGAAGTTTCAAATTAATTGGATAACTTGCCTCGTTTTTCCGTAGGTAACTGGTTGCTACTCCTAGTAGCCTAATCTATACAGGTGTCACTGTTAAAATTTCCTGGTTAAGCCGAAGCTAAATTCCGTGAAATGGCTGCATAATGAGGTTCTGTTGTACGTCATCAGAACATCATTAGACTAAACACGTTTCATCTAGAGATACTATGGGTGACATCGATGGGCTGGGTTGGGGGCTTGTCTTTCAGTATGTCAAGCAGTAAGGGGTAGATCTAAGTAATAGATACATGGCGGGTATTAATTTTAGCGAGAAACGGCAGTTTCTTATAGTATTTTGGTTACTTATTTACAATTGCAGTTATTTTTGGGGGGTCGGCTGTAATTAACCCCTGAAGTCCATCCAACAAGGGGTTTCCATATTCGATCTTCACAAGACAGAGCACGGCTACGTCTGTTTCGAACGGTTCATATCCCGTCCAGCAAGTGCAATAACTTGTTAACGTATGGGTACCGCCCGCCCCCGGGCCAGTACTAAACACGGCGAAGGGACATTCCATTTGGCCAACAACAAACAAATGTGCCGGCAGTGTCAGAAGCCTTAAAAGTGTACAAAAAAACAGTTTCCAAAGTATTGCACTTGCCGGACGGGATATGAACCGTTCGAAACAGACATAGCCCCGTGCTCTGTCTCGTGAAGATCGCGTATGGAAACCCCTTGTTGGATGGACTTCAGGGGTTAATTACAGCCGACCCCCCAAAAATAACGTTAAATTGTAAATAAGCAACCAAAATACTATAAGACACTGCCATTTCTCGCTAAATACCCGCCGTGTATCTATTACTTAGAAATACCAAAAAGGTTCAATGTACAATGTACGTAGTCTGAAGTTGCAATATTACATGAAATTCCCTGTAACAATGTTCCTCAGTACGTCACTTTAAACCTTTTACTCTTAAATTTGTTTTTTCATTTTTATTTTACAAATGTTCATCGTACAACATTTACCTTGTATTTGGTAACAATTTTCTTTAATCTATAACCACACAATACTTAGTCATACCTTTGTTTTTTCTTTATTAATTTTATTTTGCAAAAGTTCATCGTACAACATTTACCTTGTATTTGGTAACAATTTTCTTTAATCTGTACCACACACAATACTTAGTCATTAACATTCAAAATGTTTTTTTAACATACACCTTATGAAATAAGTTTTAATTTTTTACTTATTTTTTTCACTTGGTGAAATGCTGCATATGGAGTTCGTTGCCCTGAAGGGGATCAATGACCGACTGCGACTTTCTTTCCTTGCACTGGGGGTGGAAGTGGGTTTCGGATTCTTACGAAAAGTGTTAAGTGATTAATGAAAGACCCCTCAGCCGTTTTAGCCGGCAGTATTTTGTTACGAATATTTCCCGTTATTTTCTCTGACTGTGGTTACCGAGGGAGCTGTTGAATCGTAGAGTAAGAGTAACACCAGTTTATACCCATTGAAGTATATCCCTATACAAGTCTTAGTTTTTAAATGAGGCTTGATGAAATTTGGCTAGATCGACCTTTTCGACGAACAGAACTTATATGTTGTGATAAGAGTATCTGGGAATAATAAAGTCTCCGCAGATGTGTACTTGAGGGTTAACCCAGTGTCTGTCTTCGTTACAGGGATACTCGCTCTCTCTCGCAATATATATATATATATATATTGCGAAGTCTATCACTTGATTTTACGTATAATTCTCAATGTGGGCTCCTTGTATGTGTTGTTAACTGTTGAGTATTTTTGGGGTGTGTGTTTGCTGAGACGGTTATCATTATTATTTAATTGCTTAATAATGATTGTTTTAGTTGCAGGGTAATACAGTACAGCCCTCGACTGAAGACCTGTCCTACTCCCCGTCTTACTAATCAATACCCAAGGAAAAGACTGCACTCTTAAGAAATTTGGCAAAATAACGTAAGTGCCCTTCTCATCATTTTTGTTTTCACATTATCATCCGAAATATCTGCTTTTGTGTTGGCTACTCTTAATAATCTTGTATGTACTGTTTGCTCTGTGTATTTTTATGTGTGTTTTTCACTTTCTTAAACTGTATGATTTTCTTTCTAGGGTGCCAGTGCCCATAATAGAAGTTGCGCATCTCTCTGGCAATAACATCGATTAAAGCTTATGGAAATTATTCTTACGGTCCACAGTCAACAAGTTTGTCTAAAGTAAGTGTTCCTGTGGCTATTTTTGACTTGTAATCGTTCACGCACATATTAAGAAGTCTGTTACTCACTTGCCTCGGGACAGACATGTATGAATTCGGGGTCCCGTCCTCAGTTTTTTTTAGGAATTGTAAAACATTTGACATAGTGGTACCCTGTCCAATGTTCATAACTTCTGGTGGTACATTTTGGAAATACAGAAGACACGCATAATTGTATCTAGTAATTTAGATTTGACTTGGTCTTCATTACTTCTGTCAAGGTGATTTTTTTTTTTCATTTGTTTATCTGTTGGTTCACAAGATGACTAACAAGTAACTGGATTTTTTTTGTAATATTACCAATATATCGTGGCGTCGTTGCCAGCAACAAATTGGATTCTGTGAGAGATAGGAATGACTTTTTAAGGAGAAGGGGCATTCTGTGGGGGTTAGCAATATCAGTCTCTGCAGCGTCTCCTCGGCACTAGGTACCTTCTGGATTTTCTGCCTCGTGATTTTCACGAGTTCTCTGGACGTAGTCATGGTGCCTGGCTGCCCTGACCATTCTCTCCAATTGTTGTAATTTTTTACTGAAGACCATATATTTTCGGCAGGTCTCAGGAGCTTCAGCCTAGGAATAACCTAGAGGTCTCCTTAGGGTGTCATCATAATGATAATGATTATTAAGATTACAATGATGATGATTTTGATTTCAACTTTTTACTGGTAATTGTTGACTTTTCGCTAATTAGGCTGCAATTAGGCAAATGGTAAATTTGATCTCGTATGTATCCAGGTGAGGACATTATCAAGTAACAAGTTTTAAAGGTGTTGAGAGTTCCATAGTGATATCGCATTACACTGCTGCAACACCCTCTCTTTCTCTCGGCAGTTTTAGTGTAATGGTGTTGATTTTAGTATGCAGTTTTAAAGAAAGTGGTGCCAGGGAATTTGCTGGTAATTACGGGAGCATTTATAATTGCTTTTGCAGAATTCAGTGCTCCTTTCCAGAGACTATTGAATGGGATAATTTTAGGTTATATTTTTTAATTAATCTTTGAGAACGATTATCGACAGTTTGTACCAAGAGCGTGAATATCCAGAGTGAGAGTGAGAGTGAGTGCAGTTCTGAAGTGTTTTTATGAAATTTTAGTTTCATTTACTGCGAGCTGTGTCTATTGAATCAACGTATTTCAACATGTCACAATATTACCATATTGTCTCTCTCTTTCTCTCTCTCTCTCTGAATTGAATTGGAACGCTATAACAACACGGTGTTTTTTGCTTTTTCGTGGGAAGTAAAAATACTTGAATAGTAATCCACTTGAATTGTAAGTTTTATATATGTAATCCCCAGTATATCTGTGAAGCTAGCTTATAGGGCAAAGTGTTCGTTTCATAGCATACACCGTCACATGAACGTGACGTAGTACAAAATTCGTTTTTGGTATCTGAGATGTAATAGTCATTTAAGTCATTTTACATCCGCGCTCATTCGTTGTTGTATCCATACAATACGTTATAAAAAGCCCAAGTACTGTTTGCTCATAGAACGTAAATATGGTGTTTTAGGAAGCTTACACTATATGTCACCAAAAAGTAATTATGCTGTGGGTAGGCTCAGGATACATTAAAGGATATATAGTCCCCGTCATAATAAAAGCTCGATCAACTAACGGTCAAAAAATTTTTTAAAAACCCCGACGTTTTATTGTAAATGTGTTCATGTCAGCAGTTGACAGTCAGAAAACAATGCGACGTGAAGTAGAACTCACTCACTCTCTCACTTCAAGTTACACAGGCGGTTTCAGGAGGTTGACTAGGTTGGTCAAGGACCTATAGCTTGGTTTCCTTGTATATTTTCAAGGATATCTCTTTCTCCACTCTTTGTTCCTCACTTTAACTCTTTGTAAACTTAATATTTTAACAATAGGAAGTACTTTTTCCCCGAAGTTCATAACTTACTGAACAGGTAAAAGTTAAGTTTTTATGTTAATACAACAAATACTGACACGATTCTGTTAGTTGGGTAGATTTATGACTAATCTGAGGGCACTGCTTGAGACGACTTGTTGAATATTTCGGTTGTGACATTCTTAATAGCGATGTAGATGGAAACACTTTTGGTTCGGAGTTCACGACTTGGCTCATTTCTTTATGAAATTTCATAAATGAAGTTATTTCTCAGGTACCAATCATTACGAAGAACGTTTAACGGATATGAAGTTTTCTTATGCATCTTACAGTAACACAAACATTCAGTGGTGTGTATCTAGAGGGGAAAAAGTTAATTTCCATTAAATGGGTTTTATTTTTTTATTACAAATGCTATAGGTTATAAATATCATGAGCTGTCGTCATCCATTCAAGTGCTGACCAAACACCAGGTGTTGCACTTGTTGCACTCTCTGATCAAGGTATATAACTCTCTCTCTCTCTTTCACAAGATAAGACAACACTGATTTGGCCAGACTGAAATGGGAATTAAAATCTTGGTAATGAAGATAAAGCTAACTCACTCACTCTCTCATTAGACATCGACATGGTACAGAGGGCTCCGGCGAGGTAGCCTCGGTTTTCGGAGAGGTTGTAGTAGTGTAGGGGTACAATGTCGCGTAACCGATTTGCACAGTTGAGAGGTTTTTTGTTTTCCCCTTATTATACAAAGCTTCTAAAGAAGTGGGTTATTTAGTTCGTATTAACCGTCCGTCAACTCATTTTAATAATTTTATGGAAGTGTGTGTGTGTTCTATTTTCTGGAGTCCACAGATTTATGGCTGTTTACCTTAGAGTTCCTTCCCTAAATTACATTCTTCCGTTATCATATAATTGTCTTCTCGGGCCGATATGAAGTCCGATCTTCCATCATACTTTACTGTCATACTTTTGCATGTCCATTTTCCCCTTGATGGGGTTAGAAGTTGAATGAGTTGTGTCCGCTGCCTGGTGCACTTTCTCTGAAGCCTTGAATACCGTCTGGTTGAGGTCTTCAGCTACGACCCCTTTCAGTAGCTTCGATGTTACTTCCTTTTCTAATGGCGTTTTCGTCGTTCAATCCTCATTTGGCCCCCCTGTATACATTTGTGTGTGTGTTTGTCCTTTCTGGTTTTAGTTTGATTTTCAGAAAGGCTTATGAGGTCAGGTAAACTTAACAAATGTTTGTATTTAAAACGTAAACTTCCACATTTTGGATTTCTTCAAGCGTAAATTGTGCAAAGTATTACTGTGTAAATGGGATTAAGCTTGCACATCTGGGGACACGCCCCCCTTCCATGGGGAGACAATTAGAAATTATGGGAAATTTATCATTTCCCATCTTAGGAACTACCGGGCCAGAAATGAACAGACTTGAGAGACATCCTCCATGTGTAGCGCAGAATTTGACATGGGAATGTAAAGTTTGGGTTACCCACCTGCAAGCGCAACAATTTTGGTTCAGGTGAGCAGTGTGGTCTCAGGCCTCTTGTTTGCCTTATTTTTTTCATTTATAAGATTTTTGGATAGAACCGCTAGAGAAGAAAAGTTAATATAATATTTTTGTTTTTAGGGTTGGACTTCCATCAGTTATATTGAAATGTACGTATTGCAAGTTGCAATGACAACTGGTTCCGGTGATTTGTACCTTGGTTTTCATCGTTTCAGCTTTAAAATGATTGGCGATCAGTTTGAGTTTTTTTTCCCACGTCATAAAAAATTGTTCCCAACTACACATTTTGGCTCTTCAGGTTTACTGTTTGAATACTCATATCCATTCAGTCAGTTCCAGTTTCCAAAGCTCGCTACGGAATGGAAGCCCTTTACATAGGTATGTTACCTGGGCCAGGTTTATTCGGTCATTGGAAGCACATTGGGGTGTTTAGGAAACTTTCTACAAGGTTTCCTCGGCGTGAATACGAAGCCAGTCGTGTACATGGCAGTATGCCTTTCGACACAGTGGGAGGCTTATGTCTTTCATTCTGTTATACTTCTTATTTGTTATTCGTCCAAATGGTCTCTTTACTCATGGAGGCTATGTACTGTAGCTATTTTTTCTGCAGGTATCCTCCATTTTTCAGTCGTTCGTGCCTTACCGTGCTTTCAGTATCTTTCCTGGAAAGTTTTGGCATTTCTGGCCTTCGTGTAAGATCTGTTTCGTACGTTCTATGGCTGGGGGTTTTCTTTAGCGACATTATTCATTATTGCTGTATTTGCCCTTGAACCTGTTTACGAACGCTTCGCCTTGCGCTCTCTCTCTCTCTCTCTCTCTCTCTCTCTCTCTCTCTCTCTCTCTCTCTCTCTCTCTTGTATACCCAAGAAGTGAATTATGTCAATGGTTGTAAGCCGGCTTTGTGGATCGCACATGAGAGAGAGAGAGAGAGATAGAGAGTGACGTTATTGGGCAAACGGTAACTCATAATACTCGTATATACCTTATCATACTAAGAAGCTGTAGGATCTGCTCATCTCACAGTAGTAGATGCGTTCGTTGCCCCCTTCCACTCTCTCTCTCTCGTTTAGTATTTGACAGTTTCTTAGGATCACCACCTCTTAGCAAGGTACGTTACTTGCGAATTAGTGAAGTCTTAGTTCTGTCTTTACTGTCCTTTCACCCAGCTCTGTCCTGTTATGCGTGGCCGAGAACTTGTATCTCGTACCGACCAGCTTCTCACTGTTGTTTGGTTCTCCTCGAGGTATCCAAGTGCAGACCAAAGCCAGGGCATTGCCAGGTTCCTTAGATTCGATCCCACTGCAGTATCTCGTTCGATATAACATGAAATCTTAACGTTTTCAGTCGGCATAATTTCAAGAATTTGGTTGGATTTATCATAGATTTCTTGTAATTGTTAACTAGTTGTCAGCTACATACGGATTACGTCTTGCTTATCTAGTTTCCTATTTCTGTGGGTCTAGAACGCATTATTGGTCACGGCATCAATTCCGATGTCGTGACCAATAATGCGTTCTAGACCCGCAGAAATGGTAAACTAGATAAGCAAGACTTAATCCGTATGTAGCTGAAAACTAGTTAACGATTACAAGAAATCTATGATAAATCCAATTAAAATTCTTGAAATTATGCTGACTGAAAACATTAAGATTTCATGTTATATCGAACGAGATACTGCAGTGGGATCAAATCTAAGGAACCTGGCAATGCCCTGGCTTTGGTCTGCACTTGGATACCTCGAGGAGAACCATCTTTAATTAAGCTTTGTCAACCCTTTTCCTGTCTATTTCAAATCCTTACCTCTCCTGATAGAATGGCATTAGCAAAGAATTTCCGGATGTTATCAGGCGGGATTTGCTCAAGTTAGATTCATATTTTTTAAAGGTATTTTTTTTGCGTGTTTTCTTGGTCACTTTTTAAAATGAACTACTGCTCGAATGTTTAACGTCAATTTTCATGGGCCCAGTACCGTTCGCACTAGTTCCGTTGCCTCTTATACAAGACTCTAGGTCTGTTGCAACTTTGTATGGTCTGGTTGTCTAAGTACTGACCAAACATAATGGATGTTTTGAGGTTTCTAGTACAGTCATTGTCTTACATGAAAGATTTCTCACTGGGCTTAATCCCTCCACTTGGATAAGATTTCTCATTGGGCTTAATCCCTCCACTTGGATATTTGGAACAATCACGGTAATAATAAAGCTAATCTAAGTCTAGTCTTCCTTTCTTAATAAACCAGATCAGGAAGACTAGGGGCACCTTGGATATCTTCCTTCGGCCCTTGCATTCATTTCATCAGTAATTTATATCGTATGTCGTTTCATTCTACGAACACACTTACGGCTGTGGTTGATGGCAGAGACCACGCCCACTTCAAGAAAGATTTGGGATACTTTCCTTTGGTCCAAGATAGGGTTTCTTCATTTTACCTTTAAACACTAATGTGTGTGTGTGTGTGTGTGTGTGTGTGTGTGTGTGTGTGTGTGCAATTAGTCAAGACTCATGGTATGGTAGTTTGTAAGATTTATGTATGGATAATGTTATAGTGAAGTTTGTTCACCAGCAGTCTATATGCTTAGAGACTTGATATGCTTTTTCAGTAAGTGGTCGTGTTACTGATTACCGTGAAACTGTAAACGACCTCAAATATCATAAGTTGTGGAAATACTTCATTTGGATACGTTTTTAATTATATACCAACTTCACTGCTTCATCACATCCTGCTGTTTACATGTCATTTGTATATGTGTTGGGTGTTCATTATACATTGCATTCAGAATTATACTTCATCCGCTTTGCGAGAATGATTGATTGGGTTTTGGATTATAAGATCGTTTTCCTCAAGGGTCGTGACGTCCACCAACTAAGAGATACTAGCTCGCAAGTGCAAAGTAAGGTTAAATCACAGTACGTTAGCAGCCTTCATTGGATCCCCCACTCTTTTGTTTATATAGAGAACGATGCTTGTTCTATGCTAACTTAACAATTGATGGTAATTGTTTAGCAAAGCCATCGTTTTCGAGATTTGGGTCAATTTATTCCTTGTCTATGCTCACGCTTATAGTACTTTAGACAGTGCGTTTCAAACTCCAGTTGCAAGAGCTTTTTACAGGAGCTTTTGAAATTGCTAGACGTCGTTCTGCTTTGGTCCTCGTTAGCTTAGAATTGGGGTGACCCCTCTTGGTGGTAGTGGTGGTACTCCGATTGACTCAGAATCTCGGTTATAATGACGATGGTAGATTGCTCGAACTCTTGTGCGGACAGTTAACCGATCTTAGACCACACGTCGGTATGTTATGACCAGTATGATTTTATTATGCGAATTGTGTGCTTTATTTGCTTTTTATGAGCCTTTTAATTACACGCACTCTCTACATAGGTATGCAGCTTCTGAACACACACTCAGCTTCTGAACTCGCTCTCTCAGCTTTTGAACTCACTCTGTGTATGTGCGCGCGCGCGTGCGCTTCTGAAGTCTGTCTGTGTGTGTGTGTGTGTGTGTGTGTGTGTGTGTGTGTGTGTGTGCGTGCGTGTGCGCGCGCAGATTCCTGCGTGCGTGTGCTTCTGAACTCACTCTCTCTTGTTTTTTGCGTTGTTAACCCATAAGTCAAAGGTTTTTAGTGTGTAGTGTGTATGGGCTGTAAAATAATTTTTATTCATAATCTATTGCCTCTTTACCTCAGTCCATTCCTCTGTTAATTTAAAACCCTTGGGGAGCGTTATTCATAACACTGATCTGCATTTGGGATTTTTTTTTTATTCATGGATGAGATGTTACATAGGCTACTCTTGGGTTGCTGATTTTAAATACCTAAACCATTTTGTTCTGTCACGTAAGGATGTTGAATAAAATACAAATTAATGATAATAGAAAATGTGAATTTTTAATAATTACTTTATTAAAATGAAGCAAGTAGGCCTAATCAAGGAAAGGCACATTGTTAGTTTTAAGAACATAGGTATTACAAATCAACATGAAATGAACCATGTTTGAACTACGTTCATCATGAATCAGAATCATCAAGTGAATGTAAAAATGAATGTAAAAAAATAAAATATTCTCTTAATTGTTAGCCTACATATTGATTCAAAGGAAGGAAGACCATTTTGATTTCCACTTGTGCTGTGCATCGGGACCATCACGTTTCAATGACCAGCAGTAATCCGCCATCATTCTGACATTCCATTTACCCTGGTATCGAGTTTCCATTGTGCAAATATGCTGATGTAACCGCTCGCCTTGTCCCTCACGGGAGTGTGAGTGCAAAAAGTGCATTTTCACTTTCATTCTAGACCCAAGTTGCTGGAAACTTTAAATCAGGTCTTGGATAATTTTTTTTCATATTCTGGGGAGCGGCTGTTTCCCAAGAATTTTTGGACAATATTCTTGGAGGAAAACCAGGTATTCAACTTGACCTGCTAATTCTTCCTCAAAGTTCTTGTCCTTCATCAATTCCCAAATCTGAGGGCTAGCAAAGATTCCTGCCTTTAGCTTGCCTTCACTTATACGAGGAAACTTTGACTCTAGGTACTTGAAAGCAGCTCCATTCTTGTTCAGGGCCTTCACAAAATTTTTCATTAGCCCTAATTTGATGTGGAGTGGTGGCAGCAGAATTTTTTTGTGGTCAACTAGTGGCACAGCTTTCACGTTGTGATTTCCGGGCAAGAAGCTGGTTCATGGTGGTCAGTCGTTTTGTTCATAGTGCTGGCTGTCTGCCTTACTATCCCAAAGACACACAAGACCTAGTAGGAAAGCAGTAACTTTTAAATCACCACAGATAAGAAAATTGTTTATGGTACTTGATTGCAGTTATTAGTGTCTTCATATTTTCGTAAGTTTCTGACATTTGGACCGACACTATGGCCAATTGGCAACAGATGCAGCTGTTGCCATTGTAGAGAAGAACAGCTTTTAAACTTGTTACAAGAATCAGTGAAGAGTCTCCATTAATCTTTGTACACCATACCCACGTGTTCAGTAAGGCCAGAAATATTTGAACAGAAAACTAAAGAATCCTCTTTCTCAAAGAAATGAGTGAATTCCGCTTCACAATGCCTGTACCAAGCGAATATTGTTCGAGGAGCTAGAAACCTGTGTACCTTCAGTCTAGAGCCAAGTAACGGTGCACTTTCTTTCATTGAGCTCAACTTTATTGAAGAGTTTGGGATCGTAATTTGTTGGTGGTTCATAGTCTACCTCCATCTCATTAGTATCACTAGTATCAGACTTTGATGAAACTTCCTGTCTCAGGTGGCACAGGTACAGGAATATCTTCTGTGTGGAACAGGCCTTATTGCTGAAGGAATATTTTTGTATATTATGCGATCTTTAGTCGTCTTTAGTCATACAAAATTAGCAGTCGTTATGGTGGTTCATCTGCTCCCGCCATACCATTGGTACTACAAATGGCATGCATTTTGGAGCTTACTGAGGAAACTTGCAAGCTTTGTATGGTGGAATTGGCTTGTCCTAGTCTCCCAGTTTGCAGTCAAAATAAACTAAACAGCAGTGCTTCAACAAAGTAATATTGCTCCGGGAATCGGAATCTGAAGGGGTGAATTGCCCGTAGACAGAAAAATATATCTGGTGAATTTATGCAGCCTCTAGACACACTCAGTTTGAAAAAGAAAAATAGATTTTTGAAAAAGAAAAATAGATTTAACATTTAATTCAGTGTAAGTTGAGCATTTTAATACTTTTCTCTGTATAATTATACAAAATGTTAAAGTAACGGCATTAAAAACTTGACAACCTGATGTGATAGAGATGAATAAAAAACCACAATGAATCAATTTTTCATATAGATTTCGAAAAAGATACCATACAGGCAATAAAAAAAATCATGCAGACCTGTGCAATCTATTGCCTCTTCACCTCAGTCCATTCCTGCTCATTTTAAAACCCCTGGTAAGCGTAATTTAGTGTATATGTTCCAAAAGGAATCGTGTGCATTGAAATAACGGCTGCGTCTAGCTGTCAAAAATTCTGTCGATTTAAATTAGCCATCTGGCCTTTGCTAGTCTCACTGTATCTTTTGAAATAGCGTTTCGTCTGCTTATGAGTAAAAGCCGGTCTGGCCCCATTGAACTTGCAACAGTCCTTGTTGGTGTAAGAGGCTTATGTTATATTCAGCTTGTTTGCAGTGCACTGGGGAATTTTTAGCGTGATGTGCAACGTGTAGAGCTTGAGGTCACAAGTGAGTTTAGAGTTAATTATTTAGGGTAGCGTTATTGACTCGCTATTTTATAATGACATGCAAGGCTTGGCGAGGGAGGGAGGCCTTCAAGTGCTTTTCTAACAGATCGGTACCGATTACGCTGTAAAGAGAGGGTCTTGTTTTAAAGAACACAACTTTTCTTCACAGGCCGTTCTTCTAAATTGTATGTCATGTCAGTTTTTTTTCTTATAGTTCATTGGTATATATATGCAGGAATGAAATTGTACAGATACATCATGTTAATGAGATCAATCTACTTTACAGGGGGAGACAGTGAGAGAGAGAGAGGGGACCGCAGGGAAAGATCAGCACCAGAGGAACTGAGTTGGGTTACAACAAGGTCTAGAGAATGTATTCTCTAGACCTTGGGTTATAAGAGGATCGCCGGAACAACATATGAATACTCTCCATAAGCCAGTAAATCCAGGCCAATTTGAAAAATATCTGGACGCCTCACTTCAATGCAAAATGTTAATTTTGCTGCGAGGCGGCCGCGGAGGTTTTTTTTACAGGTGTATAAAGTTTCACCAAATGTAACGTAAGTGTATAATTAAATATGAAATGTTCTCTTCTTAATTATCTGAAATGTTCCTTAATGGTTCTGATGCCTGAAAGAGAGAGAGAGGAAAATTACTGAAACTGAAGATATTTACAAAACCATGTAAACGTACCATATAAAGTAGTCAGATTTCTAAGCTTGCTGTACATGTAAGTTACCAGAGTTAACAGTTTTTTGGAATCTAAAATTTTAGATGGTTCGATTTGGAGTGAGCACCCTCGTGCCCGAGAGACTGAAGGTGACTTGAACAGGAAGGTGGGGACGTCCCTTAAATTCTCCTCCCCGTTAGTTTTCAGTGGGCTCATCGGTTACCTGAAAAGTTCCAACATTACTATTCAGTTTCTATGCTAAAGACAATTACCCGTATTCAACAATAATGCCTAACTACTCTTAGCACGAAATATTCTTTGCCTCATTTTAACTGTGTTGTACGGCAAAATTGCAAACAAGGTTCGTAAGATTCAGTAGAATTTTGCATAAAAATATAATTAAGCACACCCCATGACCTTGACATACAAAATTACAAGTTAGTTAAGATTTAGCAAATATTGTTGTGACAACAAGGGTTTGGATAAAAAATAAGTTACCAGCGGTTAGAGATAATGGAAAATCATTTTTAATTACTTACATTCATTACGTATTTAGAAGTTTGCTTACTAGGAAATTTAAGGACATTATTAATGTGTGTCAATTTAACAAGGTTGGGGATATTACTTTGTGACAGACTAAACTACAAACGTAACTAACTACAAGTAGGCTTAGTATATACTAACTTATAGAGCGAAGCCAAGTTACAAAATAGATATCGGCACATTATATTGGACTCGTTACTGAAATACTACCCGGGATAAATCAAAGTTATGTAGCTTCTCCGACCTCTGTTGAATCGAAACAATCAGTTTTGAAATAACTAAGCATAGGCGATGGAGGTTATGTTAATCAACATACGTAAGTGCGACTTCACCTTTTGGAATACGTTGTTGACAAATACTGGTCAATGAAACTGATCAAGATAAGATTTCCTTCAACATTTCTTATTCAGTTAAAATGTTTTCAATTATATCCAAGAATTTTAATGCACCGTAATGACATTTTAGAGTTAACACCAGACTCCACTTGCCCTTTAGGGTAATTGTGGAAATTTACTATGCATTATAGGGAATTTTAGACTTAATATGCTTAAACTGTGGCGTTTTAAAACAGACGGAAATTAGCCCAACAAATTCGCATGGAGAAAACATTATCGCTAGAAAAAAACAAAAACATGCTGGTTGCCTGCCTGTGTTCGTCCATTCTTTTCATAAGAATCTTGCCTTCCGTAATGTATTCGTATAATGATCCTTACTTTTTATCGCAAAATACGATTAAACACCCATTCTCAAGTCATGGGAATTGAATCAGCGAGTCACCGACATACACATTTCTCCTTTAAGTGCATATCTTTGGGGATTACAGTCTAAATACCTTTTTAAGTGCATATCTTTGGGCATTAGTCTAATTACAGAGAGAGAGATAATTATATACTGACGGTGGCAGAGCATGCAAGTAAACAATGCAGACACACGATACAGCTGATTATTAGGCTTACAATACTTAGACTACCGAGTCATTCTCCCCAAGGGAGACTGAATGAGTCCTTTGATTACTGAGAAGGGAATTGAATAACTATTCTACTGTATTTGCTTTTCATGCTATAGTTAAGAGGCCTTCAATTCCAACCACTACAAAGACCAAAGTGTCGGTTATAGTTACGTGTGTATTTTGTCTATCTTGACTGAAAAAAAAATAATTGGAAAGATATGCAACTTGCTGAGTAAGCCTAACGTATGTCCTTATTTCAATTCCTCAATTAACCACTCTTGGTAGTTCAGTCTTGTGGTTCATCTTGCTTATTACCATTCCTTAACTCTACCTACTGCCAAATTATTTACAGCTCTCCTAACGCTAGTTCTGTAACAATTGCTGACATGCATTTTCAGTTTCACTTCACCATCACCACTTGTCATAGTATCGGGCATGTATCCCGCTTGCATAACTCGCACACATCGTATCCAGCCAATGGCTTAAGACAAGCTTCCAGAAACGTTTCCAACTCGGCAATGCACCCAGCTTTAGTTTTCTCTCTCCCATTCTTAGTGAGCGCTATCTTAATAATTTAGACTGATCAAAGGTTCATAGTCTCACTCAGGTCCCAAGCCCTGTTTTAGAGGAATGTGACAAATTCCTTGATATCATCTTTTTATCATCATGTTATAATCTTTCCTTTAGAGCAGTGCATCTTTAACTGGTGAATACGTCACTCTCTTTTAACTAGTGAATGAACCAGCCAGCGTGAATTGAATCTTTTGAGGGGATGAATGCCACAAGATGGGCGAATGATGAGTGAACGACACGTGAAGTATAGTTGGTTTCGTTTACTCACTGCATTTCCTATGCAGTTGAACAGAATTCTAATCGTTCATTCACTGCATTTCCTATGCAGCTGGAACAGAATTCTAACGAGAGCGTTCTCGAAATAAATCAACTAATATGATCCTTGAAAGGTGACAAGAACTAGTCGAATTATTAAAGACAAAGTGTCCCTCTTACAATACATAAGAATCCACATCGAGAGAAACGTTGTGCGGAAGAGAATAGATTATCTCAAAAAGAAAAATGTAACGAACAGGATCCCAGAGAAGGAATGACAATGGTGACAACAAAAATGAGGATAGCGAACTCAAAACTGTGGTTTCAGTTATAAGCCAGTTAAAATTTAACTAGATTAGTAATACTAAAGCGATTTTTAATCTCTCCTCGGCGCTCAAAAAACAAAAGTCACACGAAAGTTATTACGTGAATGGCTTTTTATTCAGCGATACAAACCGAAAGGGTGTGTTCCCTCATCTCGGTCAAATGTAAAATATACCAAGTACTGCATGGCTCATTTAAAATGACATATATCAAGTCACAGAGATATGTGATAAAATAGTCCGTTTTTTCAACAACAGACGTGAGTAGGCTACTTGAATCGGCAGTTTCTTACACTCGATCGTCAAAATGACACCAACCAACAAACTTTTTCATGCCTTTCCGTAAACAGCGCGCGTGCTCGTGAAAAGGAACACTCCGTAGGGGAGGTATTGCTGTCAGTGGACCTCACACAGTGCACTGTAGGCATTACTTAAGGTTCTTTACAGCGTCCCTTCGACTCCTAGCTGCAACCTCTTTCAATCATTTTTACTGTACTTGTTCATACTCTTTCTTCCATCTTACTTTCCAGCCTTTCCTAACATTTGGTTCTTAGTGCAACTGCGAGGTTTTCCCCCTGTTACAAGTTCCTCGTTGGGTGAGTGGGTTCCGTTCTCAGCTACCACTCTGCTGGCCGCGAGTTCGAATCTCCGACCGACCAATGAAGAATAAGAGGAATTTATTTCTGGTGATAGAAATTCATTTCTCGCTATAATGTGGTTCGGATTCCACAGTAAGCTGCAGGTCCCGTTGCTAGGTAACCAATTGGTTCTTAGCCACGTAAAATAAGTCTAATCCTTCGGGCCAGCCCTAGGAGAGCTGTTAATCAGCTCAGTGGTCTGGTAAAACTAAGATATACTTAACTTTTTTTTTCCTCCTGTTACACCTTTAAAATCATCTTTACTCTCAATTTCCTTTTCAGCGCTGATTTGCCCCATAGGCCGCAGAGCTTGGCCTTTGGCCTAAATTTCGTATTCTATTCCAGTCCATGAAAAGGAAATCGCACCATAACATGAAGAAAATATGTCTACTCAACGAATAATCTTCAATTACTCCAATTAAGGATGCAACCAAAGAAACCTTATACAAGAATTTTATGAAAGAAGTAAACATTCTGAATTACGATTGACTGAACCCATCTTGAATAGCCATGCCAATCAACTACATGACGGAAAGCAAACAGTCCAAGAACTAGTTCCATTTCCTGTGCAAAGTGACACATTGAAACTTCAATCTCCTATGGTTGCTGAAGCCACCTAAGCATCAGTTCATGGACAGAGTCTTGGAACCACGATTCTTCCTTGAGAAGTATAATGAAATCACTGACATTTTCATATCAAAGCATCAACCAGTAGTTATTACGTTATCACTAGAGAGGAACAGGCCTTTAGTAATTGGAATGGGCAGATGTGATGGAGGGGACAAATCAAAACAAGAATATTGAAGATCAAAATAAAAGGTAAAACAAGCGTTCTCGTTATACTGACCACAACCAGGTAGACAAAATGAGGAAGAGGGAGAGGCAGTTCAAGCAGCCGAAGAGAAGTTGGTCACATGTAGGGGTGGAAAACTGAAACATTGATTTTATTAACGGAAGCACAAACAGCGTTAAGAATAGGTCTCTGATGATATACCAGGGAAGGCATCCTTAATACAGTGTACACTGTTCGGAATGATCTGACAGTGAGGGAGAGGAAAGGGATAAAGAAAAAGACAGCAAGAGAATAAGAGCATGGAAACTGAAAGCTGGAAAATCTAAAAGTATATATTAAGAAGAAGTGTCAATAAATATATCATAAAAAAAAGAATGCAGCGTGACACAGCAGACGTGACATCGAGAGACATAGTGGGAGAATCAATATGTACGAAGGTCTACTGGAGAGTCAAAGGCAGCCTTCAAGCAATAGGAAAAGAGAAGGGAGGCTAAACCAAAAGGTAGGTAACTAGGGTAAAGATACTGGGAGCAACTAAATCAGATTAACTTAGCAGAAGGAAAATAAATACATTAAGAACAAGAAAGAGGCAGAGGGAAAGATGAAAAATGGAGAGGAAACTAAAAAGTTTTATTGGAATGTCGGAGGAGTGTTTTGCATAGCCTGAAAAAAAAAACAGGTTATGCGAAAAACGAAGACAAACCAAAGGATGCTACACGGCAGAGGAACCAAGAGAGACTAATCATTAAAGAGATTTGAAGGTTCCTTTCAGATATGTGGAAATCTCCCAGGGCCATTCGAATTATAATTTCCTAGAAATGTTTAGTGAACCAGTCACTGTAAAGCTGACCAGATCACAGTTCTTTATAGGAAAACCTGATCAAGAAATGGAAAGGACCAGAAGAATGAGAAAATGAGTAAAATGTTAGGCATTTGCACAGGCTATGAGAAACCGGTGAAATCGATAATCATCAATTTGGCTTACTGTTAGAGATCAACAACAATAGGTCTTTATAATGAGGCAACTGCATGATAGTACCATGCGAAGAGGAAATTATTCCACATATCTGTAGATCTTGATACGACCATGCGGAGAGAAAATTATCCCACATATCTGTAGCTCTTGATAGTACCATGCGAAGAGAAAATCATTCCACATATCCGTAGATCTTGAGAGGTTATGGAACACCAAAACACTTAAAAAGACACTGCGTACACAGAGAGTACCAAAATGAGCTAACCATATTTACCATACCACACAAAGACGGAAAACAGTGGCAGGTGCGTCCAACGAATTCAAGGTAAATGTGTGTCCACCAAGGGTCACCCATGAGACTTTTGCTGTTTATCATAGTAATGAGGTTAAACACAGAAGGGTACAAAAGAGTGGTCCGTGATAACTGCTATGTGCAAGTAACGGCAGGCTTAGGAGAGTTTGTAGCAATATTTAAAAAAATGGAAGATGGTGTCAA
The DNA here is from genome assembly GCF_040412425.1 of Macrobrachium rosenbergii. Taxonomy (NCBI): domain Eukaryota; kingdom Metazoa; phylum Arthropoda; class Malacostraca; order Decapoda; family Palaemonidae; genus Macrobrachium; species Macrobrachium rosenbergii. The sequence goes on along the minus strand of NC_089752.1, from coordinate 38,892,909 downwards.
AAGCGACACTCAGGACCGCACAAGATACGAGTAACCGACTTCTATTGACAATGCATAAGGACAATAATAGGGAAAGAGATGGTGGGGGACACCTTATTGTTGTTAAAAGGCACGTTTTGGAAGTGGTAAATCATTCCTGTTACCATGGGGACACTAGCCTGTTAGGAAGTATTGAGATATTAGTAACAAGAGCAGCCTTGTATTGATGAACTGAAAAAGATTGCTATAAAAATAACCTCTTATCAGACATGCAAGGACTTGTGATGCATTCTTAAGGCATGGCTAACTCAGTACTGCAGAAACACAGGCGCTGACAAAGGTATAAGGAGAGCTTCAAAAGGCATCACTAAATAATGCTAAGGTTTATATCCAAAGTGCAATGTAAAGATGATGCAAGTGATGTCCAGAGGCTGTAGTACAGACTCAAATAGTTTGGGACATGTGAGAAGGCGTGATAAGTTCAAGTTAGTCGAAAAAGCAATAAGTACGGAGGTACCCAGAAATAATGTAGTGGTGGAAAAAGGAGATAGGTCAGATGGGGGAATCAGTGGGAAAGTGTACCAAACAGAGTAGTGGAGACAACCCCTTCCACGTCTGACAACTTCAGGGGAAAAACTGACATAAATGATGATGATGATAATGATATCTTCTTCCTATCTGCAAAAGGATTACCGACCGCGATGGAGTTGATAAACCAAAACACTTCGGCTCCTTTCATAAAGTTCGTTAAAAAATAATAACGAAATTGCTTTGAGATGCTTGTCGTGGAAATGCACGCACATAGGTAAACTAGATTAATGCCGATTTTTTTCTGGCATTTTTTAACTCTTAGTTACCTTTACATACTTTAGAACGGTCAAAACACTGGACAAAGTGAAAACTTCGAATCAGTTTAATTTTGTTCGTAAGGTAAAGGAAGACAACCATCAAAACAAAGAAATTCAGTTGCCTGTGAAAGATGTTCCACGACAAAAATACTCTTGGTGAACAACACTGATACAGATGATGAAGCACTACTTGAATACTATACTCTTTAACAAAACTCACAAAGGGACACTTCAAGGACATCCAGTCACTTCCTTGTACCCTTCCACTCATCAGACATCTATCTTCAACGCTCAAATTTACACATCCAAGTAAAATTCAACCGTCTACTTCATTATCTTTTTAATTCCTAGAGACATTAATTAGACCCTATGCCCTTTTCCTGTTTCCATTGTCAGTGTTGAATGACCCCTTAGGTCCCAGCGCTGGGTCTTTGGCTAAATTTTATACTCCGTTACCTTCCTATTTCCAAGGCCTACTTTTGTATAACTGTTTTGGTAATGGGTTATATTCCAAGGCTAATATCATGGACGACCTCGAGCCAATATTTAGCCCTTAGACTTTGCACCATCTTCTCCCCTGATTTCAATTGGCTTCCAACAATTTCTGCACAAGATCAATTAGCATTTGATCAGCTTGTAAGTTTTCACATTGCAATACTCTTTCATTCCGTTCTGACTGCAGAAACTTGACATTATAACGTTGATCAGAGTAACAATAAAGCGATTATGATCTTTACTGTAACAATGGCTTGATAGAAGACAGGTAGTCTAGTTTAAATCAAAGTTTTGGTCTAGTTTCCGCACCTGCAATTCTTAAGATAAGACGTCTAACTTTAGCCCTTAATTTTAATGTCAATGGAATTACTTTGTTACAAAAGTTTCTGTCACAACGAAAACTTGCTCAAAATGTGCATAACTGTTATTCGATACCCCGAAAAAGTTTAAGAACTTTAAGTAATAAGTTTAGTATTTTCAAAATTTCTAAAATTGTGCCCAAATTACGAAAACGGTCACTAGCTAAGGAGAGTCAGCCAACATCTTTGATTTTTAAGATAAATTATACTGTTCTAAGAAATGTTAGGCAATAAGAGGTTCTTTTCATCTATACTTTAGTCACTTTGTCAAGTCTTTTATGTGTACGTACCATCACCATCAACTTTAACAAGTACAGAGGTTAAAAGGTTAAAGGAAAGCTAAAAAAAAAAAAAACTGCAACAATTATAAATACGATAGTGTCTACAATAGGCATAAATCATCACAGATACTGAGATCCCTTACTTGGGGTAAATTCTTGTCCTGGGCGTCAAAATTCGTCCAAGGATGCGAACTTGATATAGCAGATATCATCTTCCACACAAGTGAAGGGATGTTGTCTCTCACTCGAGGATCGTTTATCTGGAAATCGAAGAGAAAATCAGACCATTCTGATACATACAGGTAGAGGCAAACTTATTTGGGAGAATTTATGAACTTTTCTTAAACCTATTACGATAAACACACACACTTCTCGCCTACGTTCGTGCTTTGTACGTAGGCAATTCTATTAGCTAAAACAACTCGCATTCTCATGACTCGACAAACATTTTGAAATATATGATCAGTGTACCTCATAAAATCCTAGTTTTAAAATAAGCACAATAATTTTAGCATTCTCATGACTCGACAAACATTTTGAAATATATGATCAGTGTACCTCATAAAATCCTAGTTTTAAAATAAGCACAATAATTTTAACTATGTAAATAATTTCATGATATTACACAATATTATACCTCAAAATAAGTGGCACTTTATTAGAATATGCTGGAACACCTACAAAAAAAAATTAATAAAATTTTCATGCATAAAACTTACCATGCTGGAATGAAATCTCTGCCTAAAGCTTATTTCAATATCCTTCATGTCACTCTATAGCTGCTTTCTATTATATGTTACAGTAACGACTTGTGTGTTCTCACCAAATCCCAGGTCTCGGGAAGGCTTCAACTGAAAGAATGAAAGTATCATACACTTGCTTTCAACTAATGTTCTGCAAATAATTATTTATTTTTTGTCAAATTATGGATACCATACGATGCTGAAAATTATATCGGCTGTGTCACACAGCAAATTCACTTTGAATATTCTGAAAGGACATCTTCCTTATGTGAAATCACGTTTATTTGCTCGACTAATCAAATTAGCTTGAGTAAAGGGAATTGGAGTCACGCTTTGTATAAACCACTATCAATAGTAATAATCAACACTTAACAAACCCTTTCCATTTAAATTTAGCTGCAAGGTTTCTTAAATAGTGCTTTAGCATGAGTCAGTGATGGACTGCCACCATGTCGGGCTTTTGACAAATTGAAAAACTGCACAGCCAGATCTCCTAGTTGAGCATATAATTACAGAGTATGTTCACCCACAGAAAGCAGGCTTTCATAGTCGCCTCTTCCATCTTAAAAAAAATTACCATTGACTTAAATAGGTCTTACCTCCAAGAATAAAAATATTTTCAGCGTTTCAAGCATGAAAACTGCATTACGGCCCCAGCAAGAAAAGAAAAATACATTTTCTATTCCTGACAAAACCCCGATATATATCCCGTCATGTTTAACCTTTTTGCCTTAATGCTTCTTCAGGGTCACTGAGGGAACATTTTCACTTTTGTTCCCCATTTGGCCTCAATATCCAAATACCCTTTACCACATCACCCACAACATCAGACAGTTCTGTTTCCAACATATGCAGCAGAAGGAAACTCCTCTCCCGTTTCTCCCGCACACTATCTTCCCCTGAGGTTGACGGCAATGAAGGCAAGATACTGACTTAAGGCACCTGACGAGAGGTCAGTCCATTAGCCACTATCTATCCATCCTTTTGTCTCATCTCGCCTCCATCAAACATCTCTAACACAGAAGAACTCATTCGCAACTTCTCATCTCGTCAATTTCATTAATAGCAAAAATTCCGAACCCTGTTTAATTTTCTAACAAAGCATACCAGACAGGAACTATTGGCAAGCCCTGGAATGCGAGGAGTATGACAAGTGGAAGAGCGCCTCGACCTTAACTTCCAGTCAAGTTTTGATTTCAAGTTCTCCACACAATCTCTTCTATTTCATGTGCTAACAAACTAGGCCTAAAGTAGAGTTGATTTACCCAAAATGGAAAGAAACTCCCATTATCGAATGAAAAAAGCCGACTTTTCGGGAAATAAAAGGGCGACAGATAAATGAACAATTATATATATTAGACGTCGCACTCCCTTCTATGATAATTCACTACTAGAAGAAAGACTGACGTTTAAAAAGAAAAATTCATTTGGCAACATTACTGCATTTATTGACGGGTCGTTAAATGAATTATACAGTTGAATCAAATATATTGTGAAAAATCGATTTCCAGCTTAAAATATGGAAAGCCAACAGTCGATAACCAAATTTAAGATAATCAAATAAAAAAACTATCAATCTAGTTAACCAAATGAGAAAACTTAAGAAATCACGATGAAACTGAAAAACTATTTAAGACGGTTAAATTATAAAAAAAAAAAAACTATAAAAAGCATCCCACGTCATGGACTGAGAGATGGGACTTACAAAATAAAGGCAAGGATGATGACAGGGGCCTCCCCCTCCTACTCGACCCGCTGAGACCTCCCTTAAAGGCAAGATTATTATTGCTTCGTTATTTGAGAGAGAGAGAGAGAGAGAGAGGTATTTCCACATGTAAAGGCAAGCCGAGTGAATTCATTTCAGTGTAACCCATTTACTGAGTATTCAAGCACGCATGACACACAGCCACAGTGACCCCTTTAATTTTGTTTCTTAAACTCTCTGGATACGTTGCCTCACTGAAACAGCTTGTAATACCTTCCCTAATGGAAAGGAAGTGCGTCACCATTCTGGGAGAAAAGGGAAACTTGAAGTGTCACAAATTTCATTCTAAGGATAATTTACTAATTATGCTATGTACAGGGAATCACGCGCTCACTGGTATGAACAGAAAACTCACGCCATTTTAAAGACGAACACTTTGGGAAATTTCAACTCACGATTTGCAAAAGGCAATATGTAGCGACATCTGCATGCGAAACAAGTAAACAAATTAGAATCCTGATTTATCAAATCCATCGACTGCAAAAAAGTGATCATGGTTTCCCATTGCTACGACAGGTATTCAAATACCCACATGTCATGGTTTTATGGAACTAAAAGCCCTATTCGAGCCTCGCCCACATCCTTACTGATGACAAGATGATGCTACGGTTGCGTTAGATCCAAAATCTCTAGTCTAGATCGTGCCATACGGAGAGGTAACACATTACCTTATCAACTGCCCTGATGCCAGAGGGCATCAACCAATTAGGTAGAGGGATGTACATGCCAAACTGGTCCAGATTTTCGTTTAAATGCAGATATCAAATCAAGCACTTTGCATGTTACAGGTAGAGGAGTTGGTACTAAAAATGATTAGAATTTTACTGGACTGTTGCCATTTGTCCAGATTTTCAAATCCCAAATCTTATAGTAACCTGAAAGGAAATTTTTATTCAACACATTGAAGGAAATCTTGATAACATCTATCAAATGAAGTCCTTCAACACAGCCATGAAACACTGTTAAATGAGATCCCCACGCCCCCTCCCCACACCCCATGCTCTTGGTCACTTGGTTCTTCCTAAGTCTCAATGTGGGGCGGAAATAAAAGCCGGAGATCATAATAGCGTTCATGTATGTTGCTGGAAATAACGGCAAAGTAACACTTATTGGAGTAGGTTATCAATAACTGACCTTGCCCCTAACTGGCTTCAACCATGTTAGAACAATCTTCACTAGTAATTATCACTGCCATTGCCTGCAATAGAGAAACTATCAACCACTCATTTAACGCAAAAACAACGATCCTAACCAGCTTAAAATACCAAAATTAATCTTACAAACTACGGCTGATAGCAAGGACCTTCTCATCAATGGACTAGATTTTCATCATTCGATTTTCGATTCAGAAAAGCCAGTGTTTTACGTACTCTTACTAACAAATGATAAAGGAATAATTAGTCTGTGTGGTAATTGTTCTGAGAAAAATCACTCCAAAGACAGCAGCCACAACCGCCGTAACCCCATGTACATCAATGAACAATTGGAAGCAGGCACAGTGGTCGTTCTGGCTAAAAATGCTACAGTGACCCAAAGTTATTTGGGAAAAATAACTACTCAACTGGCTAGGAGCAATTCTTTTGACCAAAGCGAAGAGTTGGTCAGGCACGGCAAAACTGTTAACGAAACGCTACAAACTTTTCTGAAAAATCAGAACCCTTGAGCAAACACGTTATGGAATAACAAATTTAATGTAAATGACGTCGACGAATGTAATGTGGAGGGTTTGTAAAAGAATATTAATTGATGATGACTGAGCAAGATTAAAATTTATTCAAGTGAGTTTTTACTAAGTCACAACTCAAAAGTTATAGACCAAAATAACTTGAAATATAGATTCAGTATTCTCCTCCTCAACTCGAAAACTACAAAATCTTGCGGTTAAGCACTTTAGGATTTAAAACAATTTTTCACTAATTATTTCAATCAATGTCCAGTTACCGACAAAAGCAACATCATCCGGAAATATCTAAAGAATTTTTACAATCAGCAACCTTGATGATCGTGGTGCAAGATTATGCTATTGTCTCAAGTGAGCAAATAACACTAAGTCAAAATTTTCAAAAGTTAAACCTAGAACGAAAATGAGCTGAAAATTCATATCGGGTTCGGAATTCAAATTTAAATTACTATCCTCATCAACTGGCCATTTGGCAAAACAAAACAAAATCAAACCATAACTTGCCAGATTAGGTCTAAACTGTGAGTTTAGTTATCTTAAAACAATTTTCACTCATTGAGTTTAAGAGCTATTATGGTTAGGCTGGGTATTACATGTCTACAGCAACTTGATTTCTGTGGTCATCTTCAGCAGTCCCTTCAAATGACTGAACTTTTATTCCATTTTCTCTTAACAGTGAAATAACACTTATCGTCCCGGGGAAAAATTTTCAGTTGAAAATTGAACACCTAAGAACGAAGACATAAAGGGATTATTGAATAAAAAAAAAAAAAAATTCATATGGATTTCGGACTTTTTACTTGAACCCCGAACTTACTTCTGAAAAATGAAAATAAAGTGCATACTTTGTTTCCAAAAAATACTTGCAAAGCAATAAACTTGAAAAAATAAACTTAATACATTTTATATGCCAGATTAGATGTCTCACAGTAATGTTTGCTTTATATTCGCACGTATATATATCAGGCTCATATATATTAAGAGCACTACTATGGTCAGGCTAGGTGCCTTATACAATTATATATATACCTATCTTGATTTCAGTGACATAAATCATGAATATAGCCCTTCACATGGAAGTCGAACTTTCATTTATATACTTATATTCCATTTTCACTTTAATAGAATTGACTAATTTTGTTTGATAATTATAATATATCCCTCTTCAAACTGGATTTCATTCAAAATCTTTATTAGAAAAAGTTACGTACTTTCTTGGAGAAACCGTTGAAATAAAGTTATTCCGTTTATTTGCCTAGAATAAATAAAAAAATGATTCCATTTCCAGACTTTTCACGTCTACGACACCCCAACATCCCCAAGGACTATTCCTGAACACCTTTGGCTTAGTAATATGCTTTGTTAAGAAAGCAAAAATAAATACCATTGCTACCATCCAGTTTGAATAAACTCGAAACATATATAACAAACTGAATCATCTTATGCTGTCATCAGCATTCGACTTCCACAGATGTTGTATATAATAAAACATATAACCCCGATTTTCTTTGCTAAAGTAGCCATCTTCAACTTGTGATACCACGCATACCATTAAGAAATATGTTCATTACAGAATTTAAAAACTTGCTTTTATACTTAGTGTATCTCCCAGTTGACCCGGTATAGCTGCCATTACAATACCTTTAAAACTGATGGGCACTGGTACTCTACAAAGGATTAGGAATCCTGCCATTCTTATTTTCCTTGCATTAACAAAGAACTTTGAAACTGAGGGGTTACTCCTACGGACAAGACCCACCGCTGACACTGAGCAATAACAACGAAGTAATCATTATGAAGGAACCTAACAGACCCTACAGTGTTCTGAGATTTTGGCATTTTGACAGATGTACGCAGCTGGTGCATCTAGAAACAAGACATGAAACACTGAGTTGAAATAGCTTAAAAGTTTACATTAAACTTTTACCTTTAATGTAAAGGTTAAACCATTCTACCTTTGCATTAAAGGTAAAATGAGTTTTAAAATCTGAACTATGCAATACGTCCTTCTTCTGATTCAAAAGTTTCTTAAACTGAGGTTAACGATAATGACCAATCGTCAGTAAGCAACTGGAGTTTGAGGGGAACGAATGATATTGATTGATTACAGACTCCATTTAAATAAAAAGGGTACTTTCTCTACGCTGCTGGTCTTCCTGTCATGAAAGCATTATTGGGTTTGGTCGCAGTTTCGAAGGGAATCCCAGACACTCTCGACACTAATTGGATGGGTGAGGATTAGCCTTGTCAAATCCTAAATACTTAATCGTCTTACCGTTCTAATCATCATCATCATCATTAACGTTTAACATGAACGATCCATCCCACATTCCGACCTTCCACCCCCACCCTTCCCATCCACCCGAAAAAGAAAACTACGGCAAACATTATGCGATAGCTGAATGCAATAGGTTATAATTAGGTACCACAGGCCCATAAAGTCTAAAAGCAAATTCGTCATTAGCAATTTCAACTGGGAAGACCTGATAAATCAGGGGTGTCAAACTCAAATCCATTCGAGGGCCAATTATGCACTTGGTTATGGTCTCGAGGGCCATCAAAGATTTGGTAATTACTTACTGGCAAGACTGAAGATTACAACTTATTTTGCTGGTCATCCTTATTGCCAGCAATTATAATATGAAATAAATTAATAAATTACTGTCATTTGAATGAAAGGTAAAACTTATTATGTCTCGTTTTAACAGTTTAGTAACTTTAGTTAAATTTTCCTCAGTTCTAACAGTTATAGTAGCTCGAGTTGAAAAATCTCTTGGCACCTCGCGGGTCACACTTGGACCGCGGGCCATGAATTTGACACCCCTGTGATAAATTTACCTCAACAAGATATAGACTCCATTCACAATATATTGATTCCAAGTACACTGCACCGAAGCATCGCTCTTCACTTAAGGATTCGACATAACCGGCGATGCAACAATCACAACTGAGTGACTAACTTACTTGACCCAGGCTATGCTGGCCAGTCTCCTTTGGCTTAATATTGGGATCCCAAGCTCTAGCACTTGTCTATTGTAAAGGCAGCCAGTTTACTACACATGAAATGCAGCAACCTTCAGCGGTACTGCACTATCACATTCTCTCATGTACGGATAAGCAACTTTACAAGTCTCCTATGGTTTAACATACCTCTTACTATACCGAATCATAAATTTGTATGTGATCATAAAACTATGCTTCTCACTTATCCATGTTCACGGAGTTCTCAACCCCTACAACTTAACTCACCTTAATTGACTAATATCCTAGATCATTTGGAGTCACGTTGTCACGACGCGACGTTGACGAAGGACGAAAAAACATGGCTCCACAAAGCCAAAGCTACGGTCTGACTGAAAACCTTCCAGATAGCTTTTAGCCAATCACAACAGTCTATCCAATACCCCTCGAAAAGAGGAGGCAAAAGCGACTCCTGATTGGTTGAGAGAGAGAGAGAGAGAGAGAGAGAGAGAGAGAGAGAGAGAGAGAGATTTATTGTTAGCTATGCCTTCAATATTCTTTTGTGAACGACACAGAAAATTTTTTCGATAGATAAGACGGAAAACTATAAAAAATTCATTCACTCAAAGTCCCACTTTGCCTTCCAGAAAACACTGGACGGACAGATATAAAAAAAAAGACAATATCAAGAGTAATAGATAACAGCGGCTTGTTTCCCGCA
>NC_089752.1:38848076-38878076 GCF_040412425.1 Macrobrachium rosenbergii | reverse complement strand
TGTATTTAAATGTTTCACCCCATCATCTACTGCATTTAAGTCATGAAACCAAAAGGCAAGCAAATACAACAAACGTAACAATAGTTATTACTACATCAGTCACATCAATGAACTATAAATACAATTACTACCGCAAATAAAAATAGCACAAAACATATCGGTTTCAGCCACTCACTGGCCTTTAAAATGTCTCCTGAATACCTCGAAACCTTCCACGAGATTAAGTATTTCCTCATCATATTATTCGAGCATCACCTAAGATTTTACCCTCGCGAGAGTATCATTCAAAAACACTCATTTCCAAAGGCAAGTATAAGAAAGAATTTTCAGTCGTGATTGTATAACACGCAGAATATTATACCGGGATTTACAGGTCGCCAAACATACGCACAGACTGACAGACACACACACACACACTCACAAACCAGGTCCTTTGTAAAAATCCACACAGCTTGTTGCACAAAAAAAATCAAAATCAAACAGATAATCAAAGGAATAAATAAAACACTAAAATGAAGCTTCCCATCTCTAAGAATATATAAATCTACAAAATCAGGCATTTCAAAAGCAAAACCTTTCAAATTAGCAACAATTACTATTCGTTCTAATGAGGGAGTAGCCCAATATGAGCTTCCAGCAATTCCAATGACCAACGAAACATAAGGCAACTTGTATGATTATGTGTTGTTATAATTGTTAATCGGTTTATTTTTTTTTTTATTTACGTTTTTACCCAATAGATTATTTACAAAAGATTACAACCAATCTCGAACTACATACATTTACATTCAGAATGCATTGCTCTCAACATTACAAAAATTCTTTGAGAAAAGCTTAAAATCGGTTTATTTAGTACTCTATCTCTCTCTGCCCCTCCACCATTCTCTGTTTATTCATTCCACGCCCCGCCCCCAAACTCATCCCTCTCCTACACACAATTTTCATGAACTAATTTCTTTGTAGCAAAGCTTTTTTTTCCTCTCTTACCTATGAACAAAATTAAATCACAATTACAGAGAAGCCGAGGCTCAGATTTTAGTCAGTCTCAACTCACTTTCACACCCTGGATCATTAGCACATTAATTTGCTGTAGTGGTACCAATGAGAGGAACAGCGTTTTAAACGAAATTCTCCAAATACCTGCAAGCTTCTGCTTATCAAGGCGTGGGAATTCTGGTTAAAATATAAAAGGAAAACAATATGAACACGTCATAACTGACTGCATACTGGCTTTTTATGATATTTGTAATCTCACGTTTCTTTTTTGGTAACTAGGGATAAGCGAAACACGTAAACAATAGCACTGAATTCACTGCAGATTGTTTGTACTGCAACTTCAAACATTATAATCAGTTGCACATTCAGCCCTAGGTATAAAGAGATGATAAACCTTTCACCTCCGTCATCAAGAGTTCACGAACACTACAGCCTCCAGTACCTATACACTTATTTTTGTACGTGGATCAACGTCATATATAAAAAACTAAGGGAAAACATTGAATTTTACTATTCCTTTTTTGTTCCTGTTGTTGTGAGTCAATTACATTCGCAGCACACAAAAAATTTATAACACGTGCAAAAGAGATTGGAGAGGAGGAGGAAGGGGAAGAGGGGCAATGGGAGAGTAGGAAGGGGGGGGGGAGGAGTGGGTTAAAAATAAATATTAGTTTTTGGATTGGAGCCACGTTCTCGTTTTAGTGGATTTCAGACGGGATGACCTTTCGCATTCTTCTTCGATGAGAGAGAGAGAGAGAGAGAGAGAGAGAGAGAGAGAGAGAGAGAGAGAGAGAGAGAGATTCTTACACTGAAGGTTTAGTCAGTTGGGAATTGGATATTTTCTGTACTGGTCATACAGTTCTTGTTGAATTTCAAAGTCAACTTAAACCAATAAATACACATATGCGCAGCATACACACATACGTAAATACCGTGGACTGTTAAGTCCCCAGAACCCATATGATCCAGAGACCTTCAACTATTAGTAATAATACCAATAGCAAAAAATCTCTTGTGCACAATGAATGTCTCTCTCAATAAAGCAAATACGCCAAAGATCTTTTCGAATAACGACGGAGGAAACCTAGCAAGTTTTTAAAAGAGATCTTCCAGGAGCTGAACTTTTTTTTCCTTTCGGTTTTATCAACTGGAAGAACTCTTATCTCGTTCAACGACACCTCCGTTTGTTTTATTCATGAGCTTTGTTGGCCACAGGATGAAAAGGTCTTCGACCTCTTCGGAGAGAGAGAGAGAGAGAGAGAGAGAGAGAGAGAGAGAGAGAGAGAGAGAGAGAGAGAGAGAGAGAGAGAGAGAGAGATATTCTTATAAACGGTTTCATCCTAGTGGGTGAGGATTACCTCGTCTAGGCCCCTTCGTCAGTTATTGCCTCCCCGCAAACTATTGTCACCTATGACGTGACGCACAACAGTTCTCTGACAACCAGCTACTTCATTCACAGAGGCACATTAGGTTATTAAAAGAACGTGCCTCACTCTATCCTTCATCGTCCTGGGTTCGAACACTAATTTCTTATAGCATTCAGCTGACCCATATATAAGCTGGACTTTCAAGGTTTGGGCAGCTTTTAACACTGCATCTCAGAGTGAAGAGATATTTACAAAAGCTTCAAACTTTGGCCAGAGATCTGGGGAAATATAAAGCGGCTTAATCTTGTGTCGTCGACTGAAAAAGTTCTTGCAAGTGCCACGTTAATGAATACTTATGGCACACCGTGGATTAGATTGTTACAGGGCATTTAAAAGTCCCCCCCCCCTATTCTTTGTGGGTCTGTTTATATGTCTATATCTCAAAGCAAACACATCGTCAAAACGAATACTGGAAACGTGATCTTGTCATCCTTCTTAGTTTTGAACATAGTAAATGTAATTCATTCTTCGCATTATCTGCGGCATACGAAATGGCATAAATTTGATAATGCAAATCAAGAATGTAGAATAAAAGCAGTGTTGCTTTGGATAATGTATAAGCGTCCTTAAGTTCACAAATACGTAAGAAAAAGGGAGGGTGAATGGAAGATAGCAATAAAGACAACGAGCACACCTTGAAAAAAAAAAAGAGTGACGAGGAGACAGAATTAGAATGAGTAAGGGTGATGACGAGTATGCCTGACTCTCTTTTTTTCTCGAATTACTATTAGATTAATCACGAAAATAAGGGAATTTTGGAAGAAAAAGGAACGAGTCATTTTTTGCCTCGCGACATTTTGACTGATGTCATGGTACCAACACGTGAGCAGGCAGGGCATTCATTCTCACGAGCAACATTAGAAGACCTAAAAGCATATTCAGTCTTGCCAGACTGAGAGAAAAGATACGACGCTCATTAATTACGAGAACTTGACTGGATCTGCATGAAAGTTTTTTGTAAACTTAGCCTTGAGTGAATTTCGAATATCTCGGATATCAGATTCAAGGTTTCAAATTTTCATTAATATAACCGACTACTTGCAAAGATGTGGGAGGGAAAGTTTAAAATGTCTCACTGGATCTACATCTTTAAGTATTTTCACAACCTTACAACTGCCTCATATTATTCCACCTGAATATCAGGTTATCACTGAGATCGAGGGGACGAGACAAGTAAGTGAGGAAAAAGGAAAAGATAAGGTGACGGACCGGCAAATTTTGGGATAACGTAAATGGAAAATGAGATATTCATTGAAATATGAGAAACAATGCATCATTCCAAATATTTGAACGATGAAAAAGCCAAAATGTATATCACAAAAATTCTAACTGATGCAAGAAAACTGAAAAGCTGTAAGGTTCATGTTTTACGTAAAACATAAAGGAAATACCCCTTACGGAAGATATTTCTGTTCAGGCAACTTGCCAAGAATATTTCTTTCTCGAATTCATGAAAAATCTTTGGCTACTACCACAAATTGGTTTTGTGTATTCGTTTAATACTCTTCTAATGCCTTTACGTTTTTCCCCTCTTTATCTGACCATTATTTTTCTGTTTAAGTGAAATGTTCTTATCACTCGCTTTCGGATGTTATCCTGGTACATTCCCTATTAGAATTTCAATTTACCAAAATCTTGGAACTCTGACTCGGACTTACAATCAATATATAAAGACGAAAGTTTAAATATATTTCATTCTCTTCCAAAACAGACTGATTTTTGGGTACGACAGAGCAAAATAGAACAAGGTGCAGATAATTATAATTTTTCAGACATAAATGACATTTGTACCGTAAAGATACCTTTGTGCAAGGGTCTCTTCAAAAAGCGACGAATGATAACACTTCGCAATACTCGAGGGCCGAATACAAAAGAAACTTCTCGTTATGAAAAGGTCTTAAGCATGAAATGCTTCTAATTAAATATAAGTACGTGATTCATATTGCATTCATCAAAAACAACAGGTCATCTATCACAATCTGAAAACTTCGTGCATATTTTCCGCGTTTTTCTGTGAATGAGCATGAGGGTGGGTGAGCGAGTGCATGCCTATGCGTTTGTGTTCTCAAGCGCCTGTGTATTCATGGAAGAATGTAACTTTCCAACATATTAACGAAAGAAGCACTTGTGAGTTTTCTAAAAAAAAAAAATACTCATTATAACTTTCGTCGTAGACAGATGAAGAAGAAAATTATGTAAAGTAAACCGTAGTTAATGTGTCAAAAGTTCAAAATAAAGAGCAATATGTTCAAGAGAGAGAGAGAGAGAGAGAGAGAGAGAGAGAGAGAGAGAGAGAGAGAGAGAATTTTCCCATGATTACAAATACCTTGTCGAACTCTTGGGAAAACTTTCGGACAATATTTCTCGACTGGAGTGTATTTAATAAATACGGTTGATCAGATATTAAACATCTTATCAAAGTCTTTTGGTCTGACAAAATGATTCAATCATATTGCTCACCGGTAAAGAAACATTCCATAAAATCTAGTCTTCATAAAAATTTTTATTCCAATAATACTGCTTTGGTTTTCAAAAACGATAGCAACATTAGTTGTTCTACATTGTCCTATTTCGTAAAACGAAAACTTTATTACCAACTCCTTCTACTGAAGTAAACTGTTTCACTTGACAATATAATAAATGTGTGCTTCGAAACGTTTACTGAAAACAAACGTCTTATTACCAGTTCTGTGGGAAAAAAATATTCCACAGTGTAAGTTTGAGGCAAAAAAAAAAAAAACCATCTAAGACACGTAAGTAATAAAATGTCAGAGTAATATTTATAGTTAGCGGACATATTATATGGAGAATTGCTGGGACGTAAGTATTAATGAGTATGAAATGGCGAACGTCCTGTTCTTGGTCCAGGGGAACACACAACAGCGATACTATGACCGAGGACCCGTTCTGGCTTACAGCCCACTAATTTCAGAACGATAGTAAGTATGAATGAAAAAGTGTATAGTTAAGAACTCTAGCCTGAACATCACTACTGAATATGGTGTCAAAGGCCGACTTCCTTCTTGGCTATAAATGTGGAGAAGAGAGGAGCAGGTACAATGCTACTGTGTACCAAAAGGCCACTAATGTGGGTCAGTGCCTTAATGTCTGTGGGGAGTGCCCTGACACTTACAAAAGCTCTGTGGTAGCCACATGCGTGAGATGTACAACTACACACTGTTCTTCATGGAAAACTACTCACACTGAGCTAGAACGTGTTAGGCAGCTCCTCACTGATAACAGATACGACGGCAGTCTAATAGAAGGATGCATACAAAAACAGTTGGACATGTATGCTAGCACACCAGTGACGACGCCTACCTCACCGAGAAACATCATATTGTATTACAAAGCCACATATCACAGCCAGTTCAATGACGAGGCCAAGGTCACGAACAGGATAATTGCCAGCTGTACGATACCTCTGACGAAAGTATTTCCTTACGTGTCAACTGCCGCCCGAGCCTAGTCAGCACCCCTGTAATGCGAAATAGCAACCTGAAGCATAGGGCGCATCCTACAGAGCACCAGGAATGCCCATGCTGTCGCCCAGACCATCAGCGAGGGAATGAAACTCGCCAACCAATAAAAATGCTGCACCCAATGACATCATGTTTAAAATTTACGTTCGCAAGCATTAATTAAACCTTGTATGTCAATTTGTAATTTAGTCCTGAAGACGCCGCCAATGAACGAGGAAATGGTCCATCAACTAGCATAAGTAAATGGAAAAAATCTTAAATAATTTTTCCTTATTCCTGAGAAGCTTGCCTGCAGAGAAAAAAAAGAACATAGACTGATTCAAAGTCTTGATTAAAAGAGAGTATCTGCGAAAAATACCATTAAGTACAACAAAAATTGCAAGAGAGAAAATATGCCCAAATAGCATACATATATATCATAAACAAGACTTCAGATAAATAAAAGGGAAACTGGCAATGAATAGAAGATCGAATTACCTTCGAACCGTTCGAAGTACCGCGTTTCCCATTTCAATAGTTGAAGACATACAGATAATGAGAAGCAACAGAGCGATAATGTAAAGAACAAGAGCGAATGGAATGAAGGAGAAGAAGAATTCGTTCCAAGATGCATCACATGTCTTGCCTTTGCAAGGGTGAGGGAAAGCTATACAAGGAGAGTGGGATGGCCTAGAAATTTTAAGCGAGACAAGAAAGGCTTCAATGGCAGATGCAATCAGTGAGAAGCGAAAGTGCCAGGACGTGTTCGTGGGAGATTCAAGAAAGTAGAACCTCAGAGTGACAATTGTGGGATAAAAAATGTGATGCCAAAAACATAAGGAAAACCAGTGGAAGGAAAATATGCCAAAAGACCATTTGTTAATATGCAGTACAAAATTATATAAATGAATATGAATAAAAAAGGCCTGATTAACAATAAAAATAATTCACAAACGCTGTTATAAGTTTCTGGCGATCAACAATAAAAATAATTCACAAACGCTTTTATAAGTTTCTGGCGATCAAACAAAAATTACTTTTCTTTTACCAAAACACTTTTTATACAGTCCAAGAAACCACATTGTGTATACCTGAATGACTCTGCAGCTTTAAATAACCAGATAATCCCGGAAATCCTTATAACCGGCCCCACAGATGTCACCCTATCTATAAGGTGAGGAAGGATGGGAGGTGAGAGAAAGGACTGTATAAGGGAGTGAAAAAGTCCTGAGTTATTATTATGAAACAATCCACTCTGGCAATTCTACTGACGTAAGAGTGTCACTGAATGCCATTATTTTTATTCAGTACAAAAAGGAATGATTATCATAAATTCGAACGCCAAAAGAGGCACTGAAATTCTTTCACTAAACATTTATAGCTACTGTGCGGCGCAATGGAAGGGTCACCACCAGGACTATTTGTCACAAACGACTTTTACTCTAATGGTTGTAACAGCCACAAAATTATATAAAAAAATTGAGAATAATAAGAAAGGCATTGCCAGGAAAATACAAATATATATATATATATATATATATATATATATATATATATATATATATATATATATATATATATATATATATATATATATATATATATATATTTTTTTTTTTTTTTTTTTTTTTTTTTAAGAATTACAGAAGAGGTCTGGAGCAAGCTTGGCATATGCGTTATTTATAGTCATACCGGATCATGTTATGTGGAATCGTTATAATGAGGGGCATGCCCACATATGTATAGATTTTTTTTATCTGCAGAAAATGAAAATCAAAATGGCATAAAACTCACAGGGACGAAAAAAGCAACCTACTAAAAAACTGGAAATGAAACCACGTTGCTATAAGAAACATTAAAAAAGAAGAGAATAAATTCACTAAAATAAAAGAAAAAATGTATGACAACCGCCAACTTTAGAAAAAATTAAAAGACTTCTGGAAAAGGGTATGAAATTAAAAAAGACAAATGTCAAGCCATTCCAACGTTTGTCATCGTGACAAAAGGGACAAAAAAAAATTTTATAGAGAACAAAACAAAGTTAAACAGAATGGAAGCAAGCCCGACAAAAATGATAAAGCTGAAAAACTTCCTGTTTTTCCGGAAAAAAAAAAGAGGAACAACTCGCAAGCCATCAACCTCAGTCAACATGGATAATAAACGGGAAAGAAACGTAGATATGTACACCAAATGAAGGCATCCTCAGATCCCGCTAAGTAAACGTTAAATAAGAGACTTCATTTCATAAGCATTCCTTAGAAATTCCGTACCCGTTAGTTTTTCGTAATTTCGTCTCATGGAAAAACACATAACTTTTTAACACTTAACATCTTAACATATATGGAAACAAATGCGGTGTATTTCATGCTAAGAAATATCATCCCTAATGATTCAATATGAAGTAATCTAACTAACCATCCAGAGACTAAACGAAAAAGGTCGTAAAAGACACTCCAAAGGTCACTAATTTCCATTTCATAAATGGAAAGCCTGGACCAGACCTACACTATTCTTTTTTACTCCTAAATTATCTTAATTCATAAGCTTGTGTGTGTGTGTGTGTGAGAGAGAGAGAGAGAGAGAGAGAGAGAGAGAGAGAGAGAGAGAGAGAGAGAGAGAGACTGAAGTTGTAAAGAACGGACAAAGGTTGCGCTCATGTCAACAAGCAAAACGTTTTCACGAAGATGAAGATGAACCCTATTCATGAGGAATAATTGCACCGTTCCCACCGTCCACAAGGGACCAGGGGGTGACCACTTCCAAATTGCAAATCAAAGAAGTAAAGGAAACAACGCTCGTCAAGTGTTTGGTGAATCAATGAAGAATCATAGAGACGAAGCAATAAACAAAACATAATGAAGAAGTGCACGTACAGATTCCTGCAGGCAAGAGGCCAGCAGGTCAGCCACGAACAATGCAAGCGTTTTCACGAAGACAGGAAACTTGCATCTTTGGCTAGTGGCTTTGTTAACATTATCATTTTGTTTGCTTTGCGAATCCAAGAGGGAATGCTTCCACAGTCTCTCTTTAGGTTATTTGCACAAAAAGATAGTGTTTAATTTATATGCTGGGCTATTATATAACGTGCATTACAGCAATGTAAACTCGGTAGAAATCGATCTTCAAATACTGTATTGTGATGTTTATGGTCTTAACTAACTAGAACAGCAGACAAGATTCTCTCAAGAAAGAATTGCGTTGACTGAAAATGTAATTAGGGTTATAATTTGCTTAACTCTGAAAGGACAGTATGAGACACGGCCCTCGTCTATTATTATTTTTTAATTACTATTATTTTTCATAGAGCTCAAACATCTTACAGATAACACCTAAAGAAATACTAGAAGTACGGTAAAGCTACATACAATACGCAACAGTACATAATACATAAACATATAATGCATAAGAGCAGTACACAAAGCATTCAAACTCTCTTCAAGAGGAGATTTTCGAGTATCAAAATCCGCATCGCCACCTGAAAGACAATTCCCCAGTCTCACAGTAAATTGAACGCATCAGGGCGCCTCAACATAGTGTGGACATACATACTGAAAATTAAGCAATGAGTGCTCACTCTCCGGGCAAAACTAGGCCGTCGATTGGAGAAGGCCTACCGCCCTCTGGACATGTCATCCATAAAGGCTGCAATCTCATGTGACAAAAAATGAGCTTATTGCATCTTCCGCCGAGTGATCCCTCACTTTCAATACGAATGGTCTCCCTAATCCAAGCTTTCATGTGTCACATATAAAAGGAAACCTAAACAAACAGAAATTGTGGAGAAGGAAGCACAAAGTGAACTGACTTATGACCAGAAATATTAGAGATGAGAATCCATGAAATTTTTTCAATAAATGGACAGCTATCCGGCACTAAATTCTTAGGCTACACGCGATACGTAAACAGAAATCTTACATAAGAGGGAAGCCTCACGTGGTAAGGGGATGAAGAATCCACAAAATGCTTCTCAGTAGCTGTAGAAGATCGCAAAGGGAAGTAAAATATTAAATGAATATCAAACTTTTCCCATGTGGAAGGTTCCTGCTATTAGATCTCCCCGCTGAACGGACACCAATGGGGCAGCTGCGATGCCATCTAGCGACTCTGAAAACTGGTAAGAACTGAGATGTCTCCTTCCACAATGAATCGTCTTTCCTTCCTCATAATGTGGCTTCAGTGACACCTAACACAACAGTCCCCTCCAAGTACATTCCACAAAACTAAAATTCTGAATATATCAGAATTATCTGGGAAACGGATGCACATAATTATAGTCAGACAAAAAATGGTTAACCTGAAAAATTTAATTGTTTCGTTCTTCAGTCAGAAACAAAAACAAAACTTCACTGCACTGAAATAAATGGAGTTTGTTTTATGACAATGATTAAAAAAGTTTCAAGGAAAGTTCTGTAGAAGTAGATGTAGTGGAAGAAACCTTCCAGATATCTGTCAAGACATTTCAGCCAAAAATTGAGAGAGAGAGAGAAATACTAATTTACAGGTGTATATTAATATGTACTTGCACACGTGTACAGCCAGAATAAACTTCTACACAAAATCTTCTAAACTTAATTTCAGTTCTCGATCATATGAGAGAGAGAGAGAGAGAGAGAGAGAGAGAGAGAGAGAGAGAGAGAGAGAGAGAGAGAGAGAGAGGGAGAGAGAGAGTACTTCATTTAATCACTATTAATGTATTAATGACGTAAGAATGCTACCTTACTATCGATTCCTTTCCTCGCAAGGTAACATTCTCAACAACAGAAGCTCCAACCTTAGTTTTGCAATGAAAAACAAGCAGATAAAGCTGCCAACTGAAGGGAAAACGATCCAGTGAGAATAGCCCCATTGAGTTTATTCCACGAACATAAACATCGCAGAGCTATTAAATCACTAAAGCGTCATTTATTCCATAAACATAAACTTCGCAGAGCTGTTAAATCATTAAAGCGTCAATTATTCCACAAACATAAATATCCCCGAGCTATTAAATCACTAAAGCGTTTTTTATTCCATAAACATAAACATCGCAGAGCTATTAAATCACTAAAGCGTCATTTATTCCATAAACATAAACATCTCCGAGCTATTAAGTCACTAAAGCGTCATTTATTCCATAAACATAAACATCTCAGAGCTATTAACCCTTTGATTTCGGTTGTAACGTATACGACGCATTTAATAAACTGGCCCGGAACACTGTTGTGTCGTATACGAGCACCGGTAATTTCCTTTTATGTGAAGGACTGATGATTGAAATACTGGCCTCTTTTTCTTGATATGGTAACAGTCTGTCAGTTGCCATACAGTGAATTCATATAAATTCACGTGTTTCCCTAAAATTCATTAGTCTTCATCAAGATGTCACAGGAGGAGGGGTCAAGGGTACGACATCCTCGAGTTGACCGCCGGCAGATCGAGAGAAGAGCTCTCGACGAGGATAACTATTTTATAGACCTTCTCGACTCATTTTCTGGATATGAAAATGAATCGGATTTAGAAGGAAATGAAATGGATAATTAGGGTCCTGGTACAAGAGACAGTGATGAAATATCAACCGACAGTGAAAATGACGAAAATCTGCCACCTACAAATGAAAGCCAAGGTGTCAAAAGAAGGCGGAGACAGCGAAGTGACCCAGGTGATGAGTGGGAGTGGGCTGCCAGCAATTTCCAGCCCAGAGATTTCATATTTGACAGCAGTGGCAGTGGCATTACGTCGAAATGTAATGTGAATGAAAATTCAAAGGAAGTAGACTATTTTTTTGAATTTTTCGACAACGAATTTATGGGGCTGATTGCTGAAGAGACAAACCGTTATCAGAGATTCCTTGTTGATACGCTAGGAGATGCAGTGCCAAAGTATTTGCGAAAATTTGCTCAGGTTACTGTGGAGGAAATGATACGGTTCCTTTGTGTGATTATGATCATGTCGCATATAAGTAAACATCGCATCGTAGATTACTGGACTACGCTTGAGACATTCGAGACAAAAGGAGTGAGAAGGCTGATGGCAAGGGACAGATTTCTTCAAATTCTACGGGTTCTACATTTCGTTGATAATTCACAGAAACAAGCCCAGATAATAAACTAAAAAAATTAAACCCGTGCTCGACAGTGTGCGTAGAAAATTCCGGGAAAAATTTCAACCTTTCCAGGATTTATGCATAGATGAAAGTTTAATGTTATGGAAGGGAAGGCTAAGTTTCAAGCAGTACATTCCAGATAAAAGAAGTCGATTTGGAGTGAAAATATTTGAACTTTGTGATGCCAAAACGGATTATATTGTCGATTTTATAATCAATACTGGAAAAGATACAGAGATATTGGTAGATGAGGATCTAGGGGTATCTGGTTCTGTGGTAAAAACATTTATGGCCTCGCATCTCGGAAAACATCACATCCTGTATTTCGATAATTGGTATTGCAGCCCAAAACTGCTCAAGTATTTGGGCGACAACGAAACAGGAGCATGTGGAACAGTCCGGAAAAATAGGAAATTTATGCCTAAATTTCCTGATGTGAACAAATCTGAGATTTCGTCTCAAAACTGCAATGGAATATTAGGTTTAAAATGGCAGGATAACAGGACAGTGTATATGTTATCTTCAGTACATGAAAATATAATGGTAGACTGTGAAAAAGGTGTCGACCAGGGAATTTGTGCAAAAACCTGCATGCGTTGTTGACTATAATAAGAAAATGCGGATTGTGGACAAGAACGACATGCTTATTAGTTCTGTGAAGTGTATCCGTAAAACCACGAGATGGTACATAAAACTATTTTTCCGTCTGCTTGATATGATACTAGTAAACTGTCATCACTTGCATGGATTTGTTACTGGCAAGAAAGGGTCATATTTACAGTTTTCTAAGTCAGTCGTTCTGCAGTTGATTGAAAGGTACCCTCCAGCACCTAACAAGATAATTACCCGCACCGTAATAACGCAGCCAAGGCGGCTAACAGAAAGACACTTTCCTGATCCAGTTCCCTCAACAGAAAAACAACTGCGACCTAGACTAAGATGTCGTGTGTGCTCGCATACATCCCGTAGGCCCAAGAAAGGCCAGCAGACATATTTCATGTGTAAATACTGCAATGTAGGACTATGTGTCGCTCCTTGTTTCAGAGAATACCACACACTTTTGAATTACTAGAATTCTGTCGTAAAAGTTTTGTCAAGATTATTATGTTCAGCTTATTAAATATTCAGATTCATAACCATTTGTTATTCACATTATTTGATTTCATTCAACTTATGTCATAAAAGCTTCTTCCAATCATATTGAGTCTTATGTGTTTATACATTTTCTGATTTTGTTTTTATCTACAGCAAAAAGATTTTTGTAAAAATAAATGTTGAAATTCATCCGTATTATAATTTTCTTCATCAAATTATGGCTTTAGTCTTTAGTGAGAGAGAGAGAGAGAGAGAGAGAGAGAGAGAGAGAGAGAGAGAGAGAGAGAGAGTAAATTACTATTTTGCGTTTAATGTTCCTTTTCTGTCCTTTGAAGACTGGATATCATAAAATATAAAATGAGTCGGATGTAATGTAAATCTGGTAATCATGGTATTAATGATTTATGATATATGAGAATAATAATAACAATATAATAACCGTTACCATGAGATTAATGAATATAGACAATGTTGTTGTTATTATTATTATTATTATTATTATTATTATTATTATTATTATTATTATTATTATTATTATTATTATTCAGAAGGTGAACCCTATCCATATGAAACAAGCCCACAGGGGTAACTAACTTGAAATTCAAGCATCCTAAGAAAATGGTGTTCATTCGAGTGAAATAACAGAAGGTAGTAGGAAATACAGAAAGAGGAGATCAGTTATTAGAAAACAGATGTACTAACAATAAATAAATAAAAATGTAAACAAAGTATTAAATACAAGATGTATTGCATAAGGGTAGTAATGCATTACATTCACTTGAACTTTTGAAGTTCCGTTTGCAACACATCCTCAGTAAAGAGGCTGTTCCACAGTCGTAAGGCGTGAGGAATAAAGGTCCCCTGGAACTGAAAAGTTCGAAGGCGAGGTACATTTACTGCACATTGATGCTGCTGTTCAGCGAATCTGGTTGCTCTCTCTCAGCAGCAACAGGGGATCAGGGATCAACTGAGAATGTGAAAGATATGTCAAAATACAACTTATGAAAAAGTGACAAACAAGAGACCATCCGTCTATAGTCCAAGGCATAGCTGCCAAAGAAACCTTCCACCTCGAACCACTCTAAAAGATATAAATCTCTGGCAGAAGCAGACATCTCCCGGAGAACAGTATCCTAGTAAAGGAAGGATAAATTACCTAAAAAATGTTGCACTGATTTAATCACTCATATAAGTATATGAGGACTTAAGAACAATACCCAACTTTCATGCGGCATTTGCTGACATTTTCATTAGATGTTTCTCAAAAATAAGATGTAAGTAAACAGGTACCACTAGAATAATTGAAGGAAAAGAAAAATATCTGTAGAAAATTATAACAGAATAAAATGATCTACAAAACCCTACAACTTCCCTGAATATTGGTTCAAAAACAATTGAACAAATTCCAAAATGTTAGTGATTAAATATATATATATATATATATATATATATATATATATATATATATATATATATATATATATATATATATATATATATATATATATATATATATATATATATATATATATATATATATATATGTATATATATATATATATATATATATATATATATATATATATATATATATATATATATATATATATATATATATATATATATATATATATATATATATAGTTCATATATATATATAATCATTTTTTTGTAACAGGAATTTATCCAATTTTTTTTTTTTATAGGGATAGGTGTGAGTTTGTGTTTGTATTTTACATACACACACACACAAACATATATACATACACTCATATATATGTAATTAATTGTATATATATTACACACACACATATATATATATATATATATATATATATATATATATATATATATATATATATATATATATATATAACTGAATCACGAGAATATGGAACGTGATGAATATATAAATAAAGACAATTCCACGAAGGAAAGAGAAGCAACAGAGAATTGCAAGGCTTTTTCGACGTATTGTCCTTTACTTAGCAGACTCGTTTCTCTTTCCTTCAGGGGCATTGCCTTCATATATATATATATATATATATATATATATATATATATATATATATATATATATATATATATATATATATATATATATATATATATATATATATAATACTCACACATGTATATATAGTCAATTATATATATATATGTATATATATATATATATATATATATATATATATATATATATATACATACATATATACATACATACATATATAGTATATATATACATACACATACACACACCACACAATTACACATTTTGATCAGCAATGTGATTTATAATATTGATCCCTAGTGAATGTGGCGAGGTGGCAATTGTGTTTACATGTCACATGCAAGTGTGACAGACGACGCGCGTAGGTGGCATTTCAGATGCACGTGTCCTGTTGACAGAAATGAACTGCTTTGTTTTCAGCCGCTGTACCCTCCACCTTTGTCGAATTTGGTGGGCGTGACCGTTGGAATATTAGCTTGAAAATGGGCCCCCGGGATTATCCCAAGCCCTGGCAGTCTCAATTCCTTGTTTCATTGACAAATGCGGATTCTGGAACCTCCTTTACTTGCAGCTAATACGGTTTCCATTCAAGGAGGTTGTTTCCACTTTCCCCTGACTTTTGACCGCCATCGTCAATCAAACATTGAATTGGAATCTGTCCGAAGGACAAGGGATAATCCCAGGCCCTATTCCCAGGTAGTATTCCAGCGTTCAGGCCCCACCAAACTCAACACAGGGCCACCAAACTCAACACAGGTGGAAGGTAAGCAAGAGCAGAAAACAACGACCGGTCATTTCCATCAAAAGGATTCCGGCATCTCACGTACCACCCACGTCTCAGCCATGGAAATACGATTGTCACCTTCCAAATGTCCATATTCGCTAGTGTCCAAAATGTATTGTTGTGTCGTGTAATCACTGTTGCTGTTGTCATGGATTCATATATATATATATATATTATATATATATATATATATATATATATATATATATATATATATATATATATATATATATATATATATATATATATATATATATATATATATATATATATATATATATATATATATATATATATATATATATATATATATATATATATATATATATATATATATATATATATATATATATATATATATATATATATATATATATATATATATAGATGCAGTAATGTGTGTGTGTTCATACATATACTGTATGTATGTATGTAGGTGATATTGAGATGCACGTGTGCTTTGACAGAAATGACCTGCTTTGTTTTCAGCTCGCTGTACCTTCCACTTTGTCGAATTTGGTTGGCGTGACCGTTGGAATAATTGCCGATTTTGGAATATTCCTTTATTACTGGCAGCTTATTTATTTGTGTTGTTACATTAATTGCATAATATCTATATCACGGATCGCTACTATCACAATATTATCATATAAATAAAACAGGTTAATTTGCAGCAAAACAACAAATACAAACGCTATTACAATGATTGTTTACGATTTCGTGCGTCTGGTAGCATGCTACGGGTGACTACCGTCTGAAAACCCTCCGGATTGTGGTAAGTGTGAGGTCTCATCTCGGCCGTAATCAAAGGGCTAATGAAAATTAAAATAATTAATAATTTCCCATATTTTGGTAATCATAGAATCAACTAAAAACGATTATTAAATAAAATTATCTAAAAATGAAAAAATCCCGTAGGGTGGGTCTGCCCAGACCCAACTTGCACCAGATAGGGTTAAGAGACTGGCCAGTCTTGGAGGCCTTTGGGCCTCATCCTTGAAGTTCTTGGGCCCTCTCCAGGCCTGCTTCCCCAGCCTGGCAGGATACCTGCCTTCCTCCGAGGAAGCAGCCTCTGGGTCGGACCCTTCCCTTCAAGGCTGCCCTCAAGAGACTGGCCAGCCTTGGAGGACTTTGGGTCTCATCCTTGAAGTTCTTGGGCCCTCTCCAGGCCTGCTTCCCCAGCCTGGCAGGATACCTGCCTTCCTCCGAGGAAGCAGCCTCTGGGTCAGACCCTTCCCTTCAAGGCTGCCCTTAAGAGACTGGCCATCCTTGGAGGACTTTGGGCCTCATCCTTGAAGTTCTTGGGCCCTCTCCAGGCCTGCTTCCCCAGCCTGGCAGGATACCTGCCTTCCTCCGAGGAAGCAGCCTCTGGGTCGGACCCATCCCTTCAAGGCTGCCCACCCATCCCTTCAAGGCTGCCCTCAAGAGACTGGCCAGCCTTGGAGGACTTTGGGTCTCATCCTTGAAGTTCTTGGTCCCTCTCCAGGCCCGCTTCCCCAGCCTGGCAGGATACCTGCCTTCCTCCGAGGAAGCAACCTCTGGGTCAGACCCTTCCCTTCAAGGCTATCCTTAAGAGACTGGCCAGCCTAGGAGGACTTTGGGCCTCATCCTTGAAGTTCTTGGACCCTCTCCAGGCCTGCTTCCCCAGCCTGGCAGGATACCTGCCTTCCTCCGAGGAAGCAGCCTCTGGGTCGGACCCTTCCCTTCAAGGCTGCCCTCAAGAGACTGGCCATCCTTGGAGGACTTTGGGTCTCATCCTTGAAGTTCTTGGGCCCTCTCCAGGCCCGCTTCCCCAGCCTGGCAGGATACCTGCCTTCCTCCAAGGAAGCAGCCTCTGGGTCAGACCCTTCCCTTCAAGGCTGCCCTTAAGAGACTGGCCATCCTTGGAGGACTTTGTTCCTCATCCTTGAAGTTCTTGGGCCCTCTCCAGGCCTGCTTCCCCAGCCTGGCAGGATACCTGCCTTCCTCCGAGGAAGCAGCCTCTGGGTCGGACCCTTCCCTTCAAGGCTGCCCTCAAAAGACTGGCCATCCTTGGAGGACTTTGGGTCTCATCCTTGAAGTTCTTGGGCCCTCTCCAGGCCCGCTTCCCCAGCCTGCCAGGATACCTGCCTTCCTCCGAGGAAGCAGCCTCTGGGTCAGACCCTTCCCTTCAAGGCTGCCCTTAAGAGACTGGCCATCCTTGGAGGACTTTGGGCCTCATCCTTGAAGTTCTTGGGCCCTCTCCAGACCTGCTTCCCCAGCCTGGCAGGATGCCTGCCTTCTTCCGAGGAAGCAGCCTCTGGGTCGGACCCTTCCCTTCAAGGCTGCCCTCAAGAAACTGGCCATCCTTGGAGGACTTTGGGCCTCATCTTTGAAGTTCTTGGGCCCTCTCCAGGCCTGCTTCCCCAGCCTGGCAGGATACCTGCCTTCCTCCGAGGAAGCAGCCTCTGGGTCAGACCCTTCCCTTCAAGGCTGCCCTCAAGAGACTGGCCAGCCTAGGAGGACTTTGGGCCTCATCCTTGAAGTTCTTGGGCCCTCTCCAGGCCTGCTTCCCCAGCCTGACAGGATACCTGCCTTCCTCCGAGGAAGCAGCCTCTGGGTCGGACCCTTCCCTTCAAGGCTGCCCTCAAAAGACTGGCAAGCCTTGTAGGCTTTTGGGGCCAATCCTTAAAGGGCTTGGGCCCTTTCCATGGGAAGGGTCAGACCCATAGGCTGCTTCCTTGGAGGAAGGAAGCGGCCTCTGGGTCGGACCCTTCCCCTCACCAATACTCTTTGCTTTCTCTTACCCTACTTTTCAAAACTGACACTTTCTGTCTCCGAAGGCTTCCAGACGATTTGAAGCATCTCGGAGATTGTTCTTGGACACTTTGAAGCTCGGCGCATGCGCGAATGGCATTTCTCTCGTCCTTCCAGGAGCCGGAGGACTGAAGGATTCCAAAATGTCTTCAAGGAAAATCTCGAAGGTTTTAGATCATTTCAACATCGCGATAACCATTACTTGGAGTTCTTTTTCTGGCACATAAACAGCTTCTTTGCTTTAAGGAGTCGTCTTCTATAAACTTATGAGATTCCCTCTTACTGACGATATTGATCAACCCTTGGATTCTTCCTTGCTTCTCCGAAAAGTAATTCTGTGAATCCAAAATCTTTGAAGTAGTTTCTAACACCTCAGGTTATCTACTTTATTCTTCGTCAGCATTCTTCAGTATACCTCCACGCCGATGTCGTCTCTTTTTGTTCCTTCTCTTTCTTATTTCGAGCGAAGAACTGCTCCAAGCGGTAATTTTGGGCATCCAAAATCCCCTCTCAATCAGCTTAGAAAACACCTCAAGTTCTCTACCTTTTATTTCGTATAAATTCTTCAGTTCCTCCGTTCCACTGTCTTCCTCTCTTCTTGATTATTTCCTTCCTTATTTCGAATGAAGAGCTTGCGTCCGTGAGTGACAATACGACTGTAGAGGTGCCGAATAATCGCAGAAGGCGGGAACCTCGACTTCATACTGCTCCGCGAAGTAGTCCATATTTTCAGCAGTAAACAATTACAGACTGAAGCTATCTGCCATTCTCGTGATGTACTTTTCCCTCTTGAAAATCTCTTTTAGTCGATCTGCTTCGTCATCCAGTTCATTTTAACCATAAACTTCGCCTTCTTTGCTCACATGCTGTCTCTGAAGGCTTCAAGACGTCTTCCTGGAGGATCCCTGAGATGGCCACTGTAGTCCTTGGTGTCAGTGCACCTATTGAGTGATGGCGCTATACGCATGAGCGGAAGAATTCTAAAACGACTGCAGGAAAAACACGAAGATATTACGGCGCCAGGCGACAATGATTCTTTCTTGCAGCAGAAGGTATGAAATTTTCTTGAAAGCTTTATTGCCACGAAAACATCAATATTTAAAAAAAGAAAGAAATAAAAAATTTAGTGAAAAATCATCAACGTATCCTTTTCTCTCGTCGGGAAATATATAATATATATATATATATATATATATATATATATATATATATATATATATATATATATATATATATATATATATATATATATATATATATATATATATATATATATATATATATATATATATATATATATATATATATATATATATATATATATATATATATATATATATATATATATATTATATATATATATATATATATATATATATATATATATATATATATATATATATATATATATATATATATATATATATTATATATATATATATATATATATATATATATATATATATATATATATATATATATATATATTTATATATATATATATATATATATATATATATATATATATATATATATATATATATATATATATATATATATATATATATATATATATATATATATATATATATATATATATATATATATATATATATATATATATATATATATATATATATATATATATATATATATATATATATATGTATATATACATACACATACATATATATATAAATATATACAGTATATATGTATATATATATATATATATATATTCATATATGTATATATATTATATACAAGTATGCATATATATATATATATATATATATATATATATATATATATATATATATATATATATATATATATATATATATATATATATATATATATATATATATATATATATATATATATATATATATATATATATATATATGGATATATATATATATATCTATGTATATTTATATATATATATGTATATATATATATATAGATAGATAGATAGATAGATAGATAGATAGATATCTCCTCCCGACGACGAGGGAAGAGGATACGATGATGATGATTTTTCGCTACATTTACATTTATTTCTTTAAAAAAATGCTATTTTCGTGGCATTAAAGCTTTCTAGAAAATTTCACCCCGGGGAGGACAAGATCAACTTGGAAATTATTATAATAGATAGATACATATACATAAATATATGTATATATAAGTATATATACATATATTTTATATATATATATATATATATATATATATATATATATATATATATATATATATATATGTGTGTGTGTGTGTGTGTGTGTGTGTGTGTGTATACACTGGTTTGTGCGTCTGTGTGCGTTAATTTTTCCCAATAGTTAAAAATAAGGTGGTCTCAAGAATTTCTGTTTCCTGAAATGGTCATCACTAGCGCCCAGTAATCCAGTCAGCTTCAAGAGAAAAGTGACCTTTTTGTTTTAACAAGGCTTCTCCATTGCCATTGATCACCTTATTAAGGGGAGAGAGAGAGAGAGAGAGAGAGAGAGAGAGAGATGGCTGCCTCCAGCAAGGAATGATTAAGTTTTTTCGCATAGCAGAGTAAGTTATAAATATATAGTTTTTATGGTACCAGCATCAAATTATAATAGTAGATTTTTTTGAAGGATACAGAGTAGTTTAAATCGCTTGTCTTATTTAAATAAAAATTCTTCTTCGGAAAAGAAATAAGTTTTAGAGTCTTCAAGAACACTATTAAAGACGCACTAAAAACTTTTCCAATATTCCTGGAAAACCTGTCTACCATATACTTTGGAGGCTTGTATTTCAAGTCAATGGTCCCTGTATGCTTGTCCCGTATGAATTGGATTCATATTCTAAAAAAAAAAAAATAATAGTAATAAAAAAAATACTCATAGTAGCATGAGTCTTAAAATGAAGTAGCAAATCCACAGTTGTATATTTATCTTTAAATATATGTACATATACATAACTGTGGAATTGCTTCTCCAATAATAATAATAATAATAATAATAATAATAATAATAATAATAATAATAATACTGAGATAATATTAAGCAAACTTTTTACTGATGAAGATGCAATTTTTAATAATTTTAGTAGGACATTTTTTAAACAACTTTTAGAGCTGGCCGTGCTGGACACGACCTTTGCCTTCAGTTTGTATAAACAAACTGAAGGGATGGCCATGGGATCACCACTTGGTCCAATTTTTGCTAACATCTTCATGTGCTCCTGGAGGAGCGCATAATAGAAGAATGTCCCATTAGGTTCCGCCCTCATTTTATCGAAAATATGTTGACGACACGTTCTCCTATTTCGCCATGAATGTCATGCAGAGTCCTTTCTGGAGTTCGTCATCCGACAACATCCAAACATAAGGTTCGCTATGGAGAAGGAGGTAAATAACAAACTCCCTTCCTTGATCTTATTATTTCCAGAGGTGACTCAGGTTTTTACACAGGTGTGTATAGAAAAATACATTTACTGGTTTGGGAATGAATTTTTATAGTTCGTGTTTCTTTCATTTGAAACTGAACTCTATTTTAACCCTCCTCCATAGGGCTTACACCCACTCGTCAAACTGGAAGAGTTTCCACGATGAGATATCCTTTTTAGTGAAATATTTCAATAATAATTGTTTTCCATCACGACTTTTTCAGATCCCTAAATAAACTGCTACTACAGAAAATGACTCCGGCAACACCTGAATCGACTGTGCCGAAACTAAAGATGTATGCAAGTTTCCCTTTCGTGCATGATGATACTTTTAGGAGAAAATGCACAGCCATTATTCAAAAGAGTTTTCCAGCTGTAAACCTGAAAATCATCCCGAAAAATCCCTTTACAATAGGGTCTCTGTTCAGAGTCAAAGACCGGCTCAGTCCTCTGTTTTCGTCCAGCGTTGTTTACAAGTACACTTGCCCGGGATGTGATCACGGGATATACATATGTGGGATGCACGAGGAGGCTGTTGAAGGTCCGCATAGATTCCCACAGGGGCATAAGTCATAGAACAGGTAGCAGGTTATCTAATCCTGAGCAATCAAATATACGAAATCATTCAAAATTATGTAAAACTTATATTGACAGCAAGGATTTTTCCATCCTAGGCCGAGTGCAGAACAACGACTTAACCATCCTAGAATCCATAATTATCAGGAAGACTGTGCCGTCGTTAAATACTCAATCGTCCTCAGTGAAATTGTTTATAGCCTAGTTTGGGCAACAGGTTTTCCTCACTCTGTTTGTACTTATTTATGTTAGTCTTGTTCTTTCTTTCATATAGGTAGGTTGTTTTAAGATTTTAGTGAACTCCTTTTACTCATTATTGACTTGTCTTGGAATGAGGTGTTTTGTTTTAAATATTTTTACTACATAAAGAGCTGTTGCCATTGCATTAATTTGTTATTGATGTTCGCAAATTATATTATATTTTATAGCCTTGAAAATGCGACTTGGAATTCGTCGCGGAACGTCGGCATTGAAAATAAACTGTAGATGATGAGGATGCCTTTCCCTACTGCTTCCTTCGTGATGTATATATATATATATATATATATATATATATATATATATATATATATATATATATATATATATATATATATATATATATATATATTACTAAAAGGGCCTCATTCAAACTGGATGGTATCTATAAATACCATCCAGTTTGAATGAGGTCCTTTTAGTAATTCTACTAATGCACAAACAATCACGCATGTGATAAAGTTAATATATACGCATATATGCATATATGTGTGTGCGTGTGTGTTAGTGTGTGTATTAATAGATAGTTAGACACAGAGATGGTTGCATCGATAGAAAGATATATATATATATATATATATATATATATATATATATATATATATATATATATATACATATAAATACATATATATATATATATATATATATATATATATATATATATATACATATATACATATATATATATATATACATATATATATATATATAGTAGGGAGTACGGATAGGAAGAACAGTCAGCTCATCATTGATATATTTATTAATAGGTGCGCTTCAGGATCACCCATATCCCATCTTTTCTGGCTAAAAAGATACAAAACACTAATTAAAACTGACAACAGAGCTTACAAAATTAAAATGCTTTAAAGATTGAAAAATGACAATGACAAAACAAGAAATAGATTACCTTCAGTAGTAAAGTCCAGAGGATGAAAACTGAATAAGAGTAAACAAGGTTAGCAAGTAAACAAGAAAGGCGGGGGGGTTACTATAGTACGACCGTTTTAGGAAGAGACTTTGCCCTCTTAAACTGACCATTAACCTTCTGACTTCAAGCTCTCATTGTTTGCGCCTGTTATCAAGCACGTGTACTATAATAGAAAGTTCTGAATGAAGTTTTGTTGTCCCACTTAAATTTTAGATAAAAAAAAAATTCAATATATGAAAATGATAGATGCAAGAAATTTGGACACCTAGATGTGCTTTCATTTTCAGTTTTGTTTATTTGGATGCTGTACTGAGCAATGTTCTTGAGTTACGTCATCTACTATAGTTTTTATTACTGTTCCTTTGCTGTTATCGAAGTCATATAATTGTGATATAGTTTTGAGCTTTTGAATTGTTTTTTTTTTCGTGTATATAGATCCGTCTTTACCTTAGGTTTGCTGTATCAAGGTTGAATTTTCACTGTGCAGCTATAAAATAGCTCATAATAAATATTCTTTAAATATTGTTACACCCATATATATATATATATATATATATATATATATATATATATATATATATATATATATATATATATATATATATATATATATATATATATATATATATATATATATATATATATATATATATGTATTATGTAACAATATTTAAAGAATGTTTATTATGAGCTATTTTATAGCTGTACAGTGAAAATTCAACCTTGATACAGCAAGGAGGTAAAGACGGATTATATATGCACGAAAGAAAGCAATTAAAAGCTCAAAACTATATCACAATTATATATATATATATTACATTTTTATACAGTATTAGATTTACCTGTGCTTTTAAAGCACTGTCATATGATACTCATCACTGCTGTGGCATTTCTGTTATATGTAGATTTTTAAAGATATTTCTGCCACTTTCTGTCGAAAAACAGATCTATATTTCAATTTATTTCAATTTCAGTGTTCAACAGGATATCACACAACAAGGGAAAGCAATAAATTTATTTACAATCGAAGTATGAGGAGACATTACTTATGAAGAATCCTCGTCAGAGGATGCTACATCGATAACAAAAGAATCTATATATTTATCAATGCAAACATCTCTTGAAGCGTCATCTCTTTTTATATCTTCGGCATGTCTCACATCATTAGCCCAGTTGTCAGAAGATATGGATTCAATTGCTTTTTGACCAAAGGAAGCAGGTCTGATTTTTTAAAATGATTCTTCTTTGCCACGTATGATTTCACCTGCGCCCATATCAGTTCTGTTGCATTATACTGGCAGTGATATGTAGGCAGCCTAACCACTATGTCCATGATCTCTTGCCAGTCTGTCAATCACGTAATCATTTTCTTTACATGAATGTCTTTGCAACTTTACTAATTTTTATTAGCCAGTCTTTAACTTCATCCTTTTTGGCAGACATTGTCGGAGGTTTATTAATTCGAACTGAATGATAAGAAGCGTTATCCAACACTATGATGGCAGATGGCCCTATATTGGGAAGAAGCTGGGTTTTAAACCATTTTTCAAACACTGCAGAATTCATCTGAATTTCTAGATTGCGTATCCCTTGTCAGCTGGGTGCTTGATCATTGATAAAAATATTACCCAGAAATGTGGTTAATATTGCAACCAATATTGTGATTGTGTCTACTTACTCTCCAATGTTATTGATGTACAATTAGAAGGAATAAATCATAGGTAAAAATTTTATTCTGTCACGCCTCTCTCTGCCTCTCTTTTTCTCTCTTTTTGCCCAGTTAGTGGAATAGTAAGCGGAACCATAAAAATGATGAACATTCTTTATGATTAGTTTTCTGATCTGAATATACAAACAATTATTATTGAAATATTTCACTAAAAAGGATATCTCATCGTGAAACTCTTCCAGTTTGACGAGTGGGTGTAAGCCCTATGGAGGAGGGTTAAAATAGAGTTCAGTTTCAAATGAAAGAAACACGAACTATAAAAAATTCATTCCCAAACCAGTAAATGTATTTTTCTATACACACCTGTGTAAAACCTGAGTCACCTCTGGAAATAATAAGATCAAGGAAGGGGAGTTTGTTATTTACCTCCTTCTCCATAGCGAACCTTATGTTTGGATGTTGTCGGATGACGAACTCCAGAAAGGACTCTGCATGACATTCATGACGAAATAGGAGAACGTGTCGTCAACATATCTTCGATAAAATAGAGGGCGGAACCTAATGGGACATTCTTCTATTATGCGCTCCTCCAGGAGCACATGAAGATGTTAGCAAAAATTGGACCAAGTGGTGATCCCATGGCCATCCCTTCAGTTTGTTTATACAAACTGAAGGCAAAGGTCGTGTCCAGCACGGCCAGCTCTAAAAGTTGTTTAAAAAATGTCCTACTAAAATTATTAAAAATTGCATCTTCATCAGTAAAAAGTTTGCTTAATATTATCTCAGTATTATTATTATTATTATTATTATTATTATTATTATTATTATTATTATTATTATTATTGAAAGCAATTCCACAGTTATGTATATGTACATATATTTAAAGATAAATATACAACTGTGGATTTGCTACTTCATTTTAAGACTCATGCTACTATGAGTATTTTTTTATTACTATTATTTTTTTTTTTTAGAATATGAATCCAATTCATACGGGACAAGCATACAGGGACCATTGACTTGAAATACAAGCCTCCAAAGTATATGGTAGACAGGTTTTCCAGGAATATTGGAAAAGTTTTCCGTGCGTCTATAATAGTGTTCTTGAAGACTCTAAAACTTATTTCTTTTCCGAAGAAGAATTTTTATTTAAATAAGACAAGCGATTTAAACTACTCTGTATCCTTCAAAAATCTACTATTATAATTTGATGCTGGTACCATAAAAACTATATATTTATAACTTACTCTGCTATGCGAAAAACTTAATCATTCCTTGCTGGAGGCAGCCATCTCTCTCTCTCTCTCTCTCTCCCCTTAATAAGGTGATCAATGGCAATGGAGAAGCCTTGTTAAAACAAAAAGGTCACTTTTCTCTTGAAGCTGACTGGATTACTGGGCGCTAGTGATGACCATTTCAGGAAACAGAAATTCTGAGACCACCTTATTTTTAACTATTGGGAAAAATTAACGCACACAGACGCACAAACCAGTGTATACACACACACACACACACACACACATATATATATATATATATAATATATGTATATATACTTATATATACATATATTTATGTATATGTATCTATCTATAATAATAATTTCCAAGTTGATCTTGTCCTCCCCGGGGTGAAATTTTCTAGAAAGCTTTATTGCCACGAAAATAGCATTTTTTTTAAAGAAATAAATGTAAATGTAGCGAAAAATCATCATCATCGTATCCTTTTCCCTCGTCGTCGGGAGGAGATATCTATCTATCTATCTATCTATCTATCTATCTATCTATCTATCTATCTATATGTACATATATACATATATATAGATATATAAATATATGTAGATATACATATATATATACATATATATATATATATATATATATATATATATATATATATATATATATATATATATATATATATATATGTATATAATATATATATATATATATATATATATATATATATATATATATATATATATATATATATATATGCATACATGTATATAATATATATACATATATGAATATATATATATATATATATATATATATATATATATATATATATATATATATATATATATATATATATACATACATATATATAATCATATATATTATATATATATGTATGTGTATATATATATATATATATATATATATATATATATATATATATATATATATATATATATATATATATATATATATATATATATATATATATATATATATATATATATATATATATATATATATATATATATATATATATATATATATATATATATATATATATATATATATATATATATATATATATATATATATATATATATATATATATATATATATATATATATATATATATATATATATATATATATATATATATATATATATATATATATATATATATATATATATATATATATATATATATATATATATATATATATATATATATATATATATATATATATATATATATATATATATATATATATATATATATATATATATATATATATATATATATATATATATATATATATATATATATATATATATATATATAATATATATATATATATATATATATATATATATATATATATATATATATATATATATATATATATATATATATATATATATATATATATATATATATATATATATATATATATATATATATATATATATATATATATATATATATATATATATATATATATATATATATATATATATATATATATATATATATATATATATATATATATATATATATATATATATATATTTCTCCGGCATTGACGAGAAAAAGGATACGATGATGATTTTTCACTAAATTTTTATTTCTTTTTTTTTTTTTTAAATATTGATGTTTTCGTGGCAATAAAGCTTTCAAGAAAATTTCATACCTTCTGCTGCAAGAAAGAATCATTGTCGCCTGGCGCCGTAATATCTTCGTGTTTTTCCTGCAGTCGTTTTAGAATTCTTCAGCTTATGCGTATAGTGCCATCACTCAATAGGTGCACTGACACCAAGGACTACAGTGGCCATCTCAAGGATCCTCCAGGAAGACGTCTTGAACTCTTCAGAGACAGCATGTGAGCAAAGAAGGCGAAGTTTGTGGTTAAAATGAACTGGATGACGAAGCAGATCGACTAAAAGAGATTTTCAAGAGAGGAAAAGTACATCACGAGAATGGCAGATAGCTTCAGTCTGTAATTGTTTACTGCTGAAAATATGGACTACTTCGCGAAGCAGTATGAAGTCGAGGTTCCCGCCTTCTGCGATTATTCGGCACCTCTACAGTCGTATTGTCACTCACGGACGCAAGCTCTTCATTCGAAATAAGGAAGGAAATAATCAAGAAGAGAGGAAGACAGTGGAACGGAGGAACTGAAGAATTTATACGAAATAAAAGGTAGAGAACTTGAGGTGTTTTCTAAGCTGATTGAGAGGGGATTTTGGATGCCCAAAATTACCGCTTGGAGCAGTTCTTCGCTCGAAATAAGAAAGAGAAGGAACAAAAAGAGACGACATCGGCGTGGAGGTATACTGAAGAATGCTGACGAAGAATAAAGTAGATAACCTGAGGTGTTAGAAACTACTTCAAAGATTTTGGATTCACAGAATTACTTTTCGGAGAAGCAAGGAAGAATCGAAGGGATGATCAATATCGTCAGTAAGAGGGAATCTCATAAGTTTATAGAAGACGACTCCTTAAAGCAAAGAAGCTGTTTATGTGCCAGAAAAAGAACTCCAAGTAATGGTTATCGCGATGTTGAAATGATCTAAAACCTTCGAGATTTTCCTTGAAGACATTTTGGAATCCTTCAGTCCTCCGGCTCCTGGAAGGACGAGAGAAATGCCATTCGCGCATGCGCCGAGCTTCAAAGTGTCCAAGAACAATCTCCGAGATGCTTCAAATCGTCTGGAAGCCTTCGGAGACAGAAAGTGTCAGTTTTGAAAAGTAGGGTAAGAGAAAGCAGAGAGTATTGGTGAGGGGAAGGGTCCGACCCAGAGGCCGCTTCCTTCCTCCAAGGAAGCAGCCTATGGGTCTGACCCTTCCCATGGAAAGGGCCCAAGCCTTTTTAAGGATTGGCCCCAAAGCCTACAAGGCTTGCCAGTCTTTTGAGGGTAGCCTTGAAGGGAAGGGTCCGACCAGAGGCTGCTTCCTCGGAGGAAGGCAGGTATCCTGTCAGGCTGGGGAAGCAGGCCTGGAGAGGGCCCAAGAACTTCAAGGATGAGGCCCAAAGTCCTCCTAGGCTGGCCAGTCTCTTGAGGGCAGCCTTGAAGGGAAGGGTCTGACCCAGAGGCTGCTTCCTCGGAGGAAGGCAGGTATCCTGCCAGGCTGGGGAAGCAGGCCTGGAGAGGGCCCAAGAACTTCAAGGATGAGGCCCAAAGTCCTCCAAGGATGGCCAGTCTCTCGAGGGCAGCCTTGAAGGGAAGGGTCTGACCCAGAGGCTGCTTCCTCGGAAGAAGGCAGGTATCCTGC
>NC_089752.1:38808076-38843076 GCF_040412425.1 Macrobrachium rosenbergii | reverse complement strand
CATGAAATATGTCTGCTGGCCTTTCTTGGGCCTACGGGATGTATGCGAGCACACACGACATCTTAGTCTAGGTCGCAGTTGTTTTTCTGTTGAGGAACTGGATCAGGAAAGTGTCTTTCTGTTAGCCGCCTTGGCTGCGTTATTACGGTGCGGGTAATTATCTTGTTAGGTGCTGGAGGGTACCTTTCAATCAACTGCAGAACGACTGACTTAGAAAACTGTAAATATGACCCTTTCTTGCCAGTAACAAATCCATGCAAGTGATGACAGTTTACTAGTATCATATCAAGCAGACGGAAAAATAGTTTTATGTACCATCTCGTGGTTTTACGGATACACTTCACAGAACTAATAAGCATGTCGTTCTTGTCCACAATCCGCATTTTCTTATTATAGTCAACAACGCATGCAGGTTTTTGCACAAATTCCCTGGTCGACACCTTTTTCACAGTCTACCATTATATTTTCATGTACTGAAGATAACATATACACTGTCCTGTTATCCTGCCATTTTAAACCTAATATTCCATTGCAGTTTTGAGACGAAATCTCAGATTTGTTCACATCAGGAAATTTAGGCATAAATTTCCTATTTTTCCGGACTGTTCCACATGCTCCTGTTTCGTTGTCGCCCAAATACTTGAGCAGTTTTGGGCTGCAATACCAATTATCGAAATACAGGATGTGATGTTTTCCGAGATGCGAGGCCATAAATGTTTTTACCACAGAACCAGATACCCCTAGATCCTCATCTACCAATATCTCTGTATCTTTTCCAGTATAGATTATAAAATCGACAATATAATCCGTTTTGGCATCACAAAGTTCAAATATTTTCACTCCAAATCGACTTCTTTTATCTGGAATGTACTGCTTGAAACTTAGCCTTCCCTTCCATAACATTAAACTTTCATCTATGCATAAATCCTGGAAAGGTTGAAATTTTTCCTGGAATTTTCTACGCACACTGTCGAGCACGGGTTTAATTTTTTTTAGTTTATTATCTGGGTTTGTTTCCTGTGAATTATCAACGAAATGTAGAACCCGTAGAATTTGAAGAAATCTGTCCCTTGCCATCAGCCTTCTCACTCCTTTTGTCTCGAATGTCTCAAGCGTAGTCCAGTAATCTACGATGCGATGTTTACTTATATGCGACATGATCATAATCACACAAAGGAACCGTATCATTTCCTCCACAGTAACCTGAGCAAATTTTCGCAAATACTTTGGCACTGCATCTCCTAGCGTATCAACAAGGAATCTCTGATAACGGTTTGTCTCTTCAGCAATCAGCCCCATAAATTCGTTGTCGAAAAATTCAAAAAATAGTCTACTTCCTTTGAATTTTCATTCACATTACATTTCGACGTAATGCCACTGCCACTGCTGTCAAATATGAAATCTCTGGGCTGGAAATTGCTGGCAGCCCACTCCCACTCATCACCTGGGTCACTTCGCTGTCTCCGCCTTCTTTTGACACCTTGGCTTTCATTTGTAGGTGGCAGATTTTCGTCATTTTCACTGTCGGTTGATATTTCATCACTGTCTCTTGTACCAGGACCATAATTATCCATTTCATTTCCTTCTAAATCCGATTCATTTTCATATCCAGAAAATGAGTCGAGAAGGTCTATAAAATAGTTATCCTCGTCGAGAGCTCTTCTCTCGATCTGCCGGCGGTCAACTCGAGGATGTCGTACCCTTGACCCGTCCTCCTGTGACATCTTGATGAAGACTAATGAATTTTAGGAAACACGTGAATTTATATGAATTCACTGTATGGCAACTGACAGACTGTTACCATATCAAGAAAAAGAGGCCAGTATTTCAATCATCAGTCCTTCACATAAAAGGAAATTACCGGTGCTCGTATACGACACAACAGTGTTCCGGGCCAGTTTATTAAATGCGTCGTATACGTTACAACCGAAATCAAAGGGTTAAGCATACCCTGACTTGAATTAATTCAATCTTTTACAGTCGTTTAGATTTCAAATAAAAAGTTGATAAGGAGGGGAGTTATAAATATAGTAGCATTATTTCAAAATCCAGTATTCCTCGGAAGATTAACTACGCAGATATTTACAACAATAAAATAAGAATACTCTTGTAGTAAGAAAATCTACATGAACCATAAATGTACATTATAAGTGACGAATTGTTCTTTTTCATTCTAAAACAAATGTTACTGCTAATCAACGTACCAGGAACAACGAAGAGCGTTAAACCTCGGTATGGAATATTTTTCAACTTGAACTGTTTCCAGTTAGGTATATAATTTTTGTTGCGTTCTTTGATTACCCATATGAGAAAACTTATAGGTTCTGGTAAGTTACTGAAGTATTTCCATGTTAGCTTCACTATTCGCACAAGTCTTCCGCTCTATTCCAGTCCGAAGAACGAAGAGAGAGTGAGAGAAAGAGAGTGACGGCGATGAGGGGGGGTTGCCATTTAGACCAGTTAAAAAATGTTAAAAAAGTAAAATTATTAATGAAGAATAAACTGTCATCAGTTTGTTTATTTTCATCAAGTTTGTGCAAATTATCTCTAAAATGCATAAAGCAAACGGGAAGTTTTAAGCATGCGGCTCCTTTCACCCTCCTACTCTCTGTTCGGAGTGGCGAGGCACTTGGCGATTAGTGTGGAGAATCAATGTTGATACTGCATATTTGAGAAGCAAAGACAAGAGAAACGAATAGTTGAACATGGAAATATGGACGAGGGGAAGTACGAAAGGACGGAGAAGAGAACAAAGATGAAAAAAAGAAAACTGAAGTAAAAAAAAAGAATAATTCATCCGTAAGAAAAACCCCCAAATGCATCAACGAAAAAGAATGGATATCCAAGAGTTCATTCACTATTCAATTTCTCTAAAGAGGATTGTTTCGGCTTAAAATTTATTGAAAACTGAAAACAAAAACCGAATATAAAAAAGCCTTGAACGATGATGACAACTTTCTTTTGAAAGTCACGAGCCATTAAATGGCGATGTAAGAGTTTGTTAAAATGTTTCTAAACGCACACATCGTAAGAAATGAGAAAGTGCAAGTACTTGTTGAAAAAGAATATTACTCTCTAATGTTTTCTTTGACGGAATATGACGATTATTCTGCCACTTTACATGCAGTAATATACGACGTGCATAAACAGAATATTTAACGCAAGAGAAAATTATCGGACATGTGTTCAGCAGAATAAAGCCTTACGTTCATCTTACTTTTAAGTAAAAACTAAATAATGATGAGATTTACTGTATTTTCTTCTCCTTGTCCAACGTTTTCGAGACATCAAACAAAATCCGCTTCCTTTTAGATGTTCAGTTTAGAAACTGGTAAGACGAAATATCTTGTCTACAGTAACAAATGATTCACCTCCATTTTTCATCAAAATTCAGACCAATCAAAAGTGCCTCACCTTTCAAAGTATAAAAAGAAGAGAGAGAGAGAGAGAGAGAGAGAGAGAGAGAGAGAGAGAGAGAGAGAGAGAGAGAGAATGTTTTCTATTTTCAATGTTTCAATGATTGCTTCGAATACCGACAGTTAACAGGGAATTCCTCTGTTACCTGATGAAAGGAGCCTGAATATTCATATCAACGGCGTGAAACACCTGCTTCAAA
Organism: Macrobrachium rosenbergii; assembly: GCF_040412425.1. Classification (NCBI taxonomy): domain Eukaryota; kingdom Metazoa; phylum Arthropoda; class Malacostraca; order Decapoda; family Palaemonidae; genus Macrobrachium; species Macrobrachium rosenbergii. The sequence continues at coordinate 38,839,460 of NC_089752.1, read as the reverse complement.
GATAACGTCGAGTCAGGGTTGCTATGTAACTGCGTCAGTGCTGATATCCAATTGACGCCATACTAATTTCCGTTCAAAGCTTACATTTTGACACTTTCGTCCATCCTTTGATGATAAGGATGATTGTTCTCATTTTCGAATGCCATTATGCAAAGGATTAAATTAGCTGTGGGCAACGCGCTGAAGCTCAGACAACGGAATAAAACATTTCTTAAAACCGAAGAAAGGTAAAATAGGCTTTAAAGAAAAACTTTATGAAGGGCAGAGGTAATTCTTTACTTTCACCCGTGTCTGTCTGTGTTGTAAAAAAATAACTCGAGGAGGGAGGAATGAACTTTTATGGTATTTGGTCAATTAGTCACTGGGTGACTCACCAGATGACAAACTTTGGAGGATATCGACGAAATAGTGAGTTTGTTACCGGTACCCACCAAAAGTTACTCATCTGGAGGGTATCACCGAGAGAATGATTTCGCCAATAGTCATGAAAATTCGTCCATATGTTTCCATTAGTGGCTGCTAACAAACAGCGACAGGTAGACCTAACCAGATCTTAACCCCAATGAATGATGTGATAAAATAATTAGTATTACTAATACATTTATATATAACATCGAATTACTGAGGTTTTAGTAATATGCAAGCACACTACTCTAGGCTATAGAAGTTATTAGAAATACAAATAACCTATAACTGACGCGTCCAGTACAAGGAATCTGTATTGAAAAAAATATACGCACACAAAGAATAAAAGATCAACTAAGTGAAGAAATAGAATTTGGATATGAATTCAACCCCGTTTATTCTATAAGAATGAAAGAGCCGTAAATAATAACAATTTCGTAAGAATAATGACAAAAAGATTAAAATACCCTTCTTTCTATTCACTTGCCATATAATAACACCACCACTACAGTAGTTTGGCAATAAAACACCCCACGAAAATTACAGCTCAAAAGATTTCATGTTTATTTTTAGTGCGTTCGTGAAATAACGCTCTTCGTTTTCGGCATGTTATTGAGACACCATACCCAATAGGAATCTTAGGTAAGGAAGAGAAAAAGACAGCTAACATGAGTTCAGATCATTACACTTAAAGTACTTAACCTCGACAACAAATACACCTTGGTCTCCCCGCCACCACTGCTATCGGAATGTTTTTCTTTTTTTCCCATTCGTAAGTCATCATCCACTGAAGAAAATTGCCGCATTTTATACACGCGTGCAAAAAAAGCAATACATGATAAGGCAACACTATTGTTTCATGCAACAATAATAATCTGAACAAATAGCAGCATGACTACTTCCCCAGAACTTCAGTTCTTGGGGGAACGCTCAGTCTGCGGGACCCCTGGAAAATCAATAAATAGTTAGCCACCTTAGCGGTGAACTCTGTCCTTTAAAATCCTTTATTTTATAAATGCTAAGAATAAATCAATTTAATGACGAAGGATAAACTGCAACGACAAAGCACCTAACACCAATCAGGGAAACCATTACTGACTTATTAAATGACAATGGCCCAAATTCAGAACAGATCGATCTGTCAGTCACCCACTGTAGTCATTCTCAAGATCAAACGGCTTCGTGCAATTCAGATACACATTATTTTCATGCAGTGTGTACATAGCAAAATTAATATAGAAGATTAGGAACATGAAAACACCTATCCACTTAACTATAATTTGTCTATTTTGAGAGGGAATGGAAAGAATCAACCTGACTACGTGTAAAAGTTACCATGGCAGTGTCACGGAGAGAGAGAGAGAGAGAGAGAGAGAGAGAGAGAGAGAGAGAGAGAGAGAGAGAGAGAGAGAGAGAGAGGTGGCGGGAAGGGCGGTATTCACAAAAATACACGCACAGAAAAAAAAGGAAGGGTGGAAAATGACATTAAAAAACAGAGATTCTCGTTGCAATTTTTCGATGCAACTCCAGTCATTTGAAGTTAATAGACAAGAACGTAAGCATTAACTAAAAAAGCTTTTCATTATGAATCTAACCGGACTGTCTTTTGGGCTGTTGCATTGGTGGAACGTTGCCGGGTAGGGATGGTGGGGCCGGGGGACTGCCGGTTTATGGCTCCTTCGGTTGTAATACGCCCTCGAACTTAGCCCATACATTTTACGATGAGGATATTAGAGTTTGTTAAATGATACAGTTAGCCTTATATTCTTAACCGATGTAAAGATGAGGGCGGCGAAGAGATTGCAGATGGGAATTTCTTTTGACCTTGACAAGTGGCGGGAATAGATTAGAGAGTTGGAGGGCCTCCTGCAGGAGAGATAAGGTCGTCCCAGGAGGCGAATGAATGGCCATTTCATTTCCAGATGGGTAAGTGCTCGTAATTAACAGCGACCGAGTCCTTCCTTTTTATTGAGCAATCTCGTTCCTTTCTATGAGGTTCAACCTGCGCATGCAGATATAGAACTGATTTCAGTGGTTATTGCACAAAAATGCTGTATTTTTCCCCTTCGAAATAAGAAAATATTCGTCAAAAGGCAAATTTACGTTGGCAGTGTTAGAACAACTGCCGAACGCAATGATAGCTGTGCCACTTACTTTACTTTAAAAAAAAAAAATGTCCCCTTCCGCTTTACATGTATTTCCATGGAATTTTAAGCATTGGTCGTTGTGGAAAGGTAAAATATCAAAATCCCGTTTGCTAACCTCCAAAAGCAGAGAAATGCATATTCTACGTTCATTTATCACTTTTATGCGTTAAAGAAAGATTATTATTTTTCCACATTTTCTTTTAAAACAGAGGCAAGTCAGCATCATAAAAGATCCAGCAAGGAGAGAATGGAGAGCAAAGGCAGAGACACACTGAAAGACCACCCCCGCCTCTGAAAAAATCAGATACAGCAAAAAAAAAAAAAAAAAAAAAAATTGTGCAGTACAAATACGTTTCCATAGTTTTGTGAAAATAGAAAAATACACACATAATAAATTTCAAGGAAATGAATGTTAAAATTATATACAATTTAAAATTAAGTGAAAATTACATCGCAAAATATAAGGGTACACGCAAAGTAAATTATAAGAAGCAAAGGTAGTTTAGAATTGACGTTTTCCAGACTCATGAATCTCAAGCTGAATCTTGACGGGTCCTCTTTACGCATGCAGATCCAGACTTTAGCCCACAAAGCCTTTACTAAACTTACAATCAATTGGTCTTCCTTCTTCGAGAAAGAAGACCTCAAAAATAACATTATCGTTAATCGCCCGGATAAAGGTAAAGGCGTGGTCATTCTTAATAAAAATGATCACATCACTAAGGTCGAAGTTCAACTTGAGACACCGCTACATCATAATCACGGACACCTATTAGTCTTTATATTGCGCAGGTTTTCCAATGGAATGGTGTATGGTTTGTCGAAAGTTCATAAAGACAATATTCCTATCCGCCGTATCCTAGCCTCATATAATAATGCTAAGTATAAACTAGCTAAGTTCCTGGTTCCGCTGCTTGCTCCCTTGGCGGAAAATGATCACAGCCTAAAAAAATCCTCAGACTTTAAAAACGGTATTTTGCCTCGAGACTAATTTAATTATGGCAAGTTTCGATGTGGAAGCCCTCTTTACCAGTGTACCTGTTAACCAACCCATTCAAATTATCGTAGATAAACTTTTTACTAATAATGATACTGTTTTCAATGGATTTAATAAATCTGATTATAAAAAATTGTTAGACCTAGCAGTGCTGGACACTGTTTTTCTTTTTAATTGAAATGCTTACAACCAAATCGATGGCATGGCCATGGGCTCTCCGCTTGGCCCTATATTTGCAGGTATCTTTATGTGCTCGCTGGAAGATCACATGCTCGACACCTGTCACCTCAGCATCCACTATTTTACAAAAGGTACGTGGATGGTACCTTTCCTCTTTTCAGAACACGTTTTGACTCCGAAAGGTTTCTTAATTTTATTAATTCATTTCACCCAATCATCAAATTTACTGTACAGCACGAACTCAGGAACCAATTTTACTTCTTGGACATTCCTGTCGCACGCCACCAAGAAGGGTTTAGCACATCAGTACATAAGAAGACAACCTTCACTGATTGGGTATCAACTTTTATAGTCACTGTTTTCTTAATTTTAAGCTGAATTCCATAATGAACTTGCTTCATCAAGCTTTATTCCTTGACCTCCAGCTGCCAGGCATTACACGGAGAAATTACCATATCTCCAACAATATTTTATCAGTAATTGTTACCCATCAAATGAGCTCCATAAATCTGTTGCAAAACTTTTAAATAACGTTTTTATTCCCCGCCAACCTGTAGTACCTGATGTTCCAAAGATGCCCTTCTAGGCCAGTTTGCCTTTCATTCATTGCAATGGATTTTTCCAAGACCTCAAAAAACTTATACCTAGTCATTTTCCAGCTTTAAAAGTTAACATTATCCCTACATACACTTTAATTATAGGTCGCTTGTTGAATTTTAAAGACCTTTACATCCACTGATGACATCTGGTGTGGTTGATAAATTTACTTGTCCTCGATGTGATCGAGGAATCTATATCGGATCCACACTAAGGTTACTCAAAGTCCAGATTGACAGCCATAATGCTGTCAGTTACAGAACAGGCAGCAAACTTTCATCTCCTGAGTTCTCTAACATCAGAGAACATACCAAGAAATGCAAATGCGAAATCCAATATAAGGACTGAGATTTTAGGCAGGGCATCTAGCCAACAACTTTTTGCTATTACCGAGTCATTATTCATTAAGCATCTTGTTCCCCCCTTAAACAAGCAGTCTGTCTCCATTCCTCTCTGACTCTCTTTTTTTTCTTTTATTCAGAAGATATACATTTATAATTCTTACAATTTATAATATTGCATATACATCATGATCTATTTACATAAATAAAGTTATTAATTACAAAAAAAAAAGATGAACATATTTTGAAGTAAAAAATTAATGACACCTGTCCCCAAGTGCTTCCAACAATATAAATTTGTTTTGAACATTCTAGTTTTTATAAACGAAATCATACTTAACTCGTCTGCTAAGGGTATTACTTTATGAAGATACCAAATTCCAGTTATATATTCACTTATTAATATCATTGCTGTATATTTATCCTTTTTTTGATAGGTTTGAAAATCCAGTATTAAAACCTTCAGAAAACTTACTATATTTATTTTACAAACCTGGCTCAAAACATTTTTTTTATATCCAGTTCACAAGTGTTCTCTTTCATTTACAAAAATAAACTAAGTGGATAATAGTTTTAGCCTCTCCACAATTACTACACACATAACTGCCCGTTATGTTCATCATAAATAACCAATCCTTTGTAGTTAAGACTTCGTGGATATACTTAAACAATATTTCTCTGTTTATTGGATCGATCCCCTATTATTAAAGTTTTCCTATATAATATTCCAGTTAAACAGCAGATAGTTTTCTTCACCATTTGGCAGAACTGATTCACCTCTCATCATATAACAATAAATGAAATATCGTTATTAGTTTGTCATAATATGGAGTGCTAAAAATGGTGGATCCCTTAAATCTGTTAAAATCAACAAGGTAAGGAAGTCTCAGCTTAGAATAATATGCAGTTATTTCATACCCTACTGATCTATTAATAATACATTTGTAGAAGCTGTTAAAAAGCATGCAATTTGCTTCAGTTAGATTTACAACACCACATCCTCATTGACTCTTTAGGAGGTACATAGTTTTCCTTTAAATGGGTTGATCATTCCCATTCCACAGATATTTGAAAATACACTTTTCTATACATTTACCATCATCAGCTGGAACTGGATACACCTGGGAACCATACCATGCCTTTGATAGTACAGTTGCATTAACTAGTACACTCTTCTGGAATAAAGAAACAAATGCTTCCACTCACCCTGCAGCTATAAACCGGATCTTTCTTCAAAGAAAGTAAGTCAGGTTTTCTTTACGGATTGCCTGCACGAATTAATACGAACAAACTCCGGACAAAATAATCAAAGTGAAATGCACATTACATGCCATCAAACCAAATAACAACACATACTATGCGCACTTATAAAAAAGATAATAAATAAAGACTAGAGACAATGGACTAACATATAAAAACTAACTACGGATAGGAAAAAGCAAGAACAAACTCGAAAACCACCTGGATCAATGAAAGAGTCATATCCTCAGGCGTGTGTCCTCCTATTTTCACCAACGCAATATATAGAGTAAATAACCAACAGAGTAAATACAGACGGCATCTCCTTCATATAATAAAAAGACAAGAAAGAAGATTAAGAGTAAAATATGATTGAAAAATATCAGCATCCTGGTGTTTTTTACTTCTCTCTCTCTCTCTCTCTCTCTCTCTCTCTCTCTCTCTCTCTCTCTCTCTCTCTCTCAGATAAAAAATAGAAACCAACTAACCAGATGTAATGTAAATGATCAATATTGATGGTAATAAACTCTTTTGAAGAAGCATATCCATTAATAGTTCGTCTGTTTTTATGAGCTCGAAGGATTCAACGACTCTAATAACCCTCTAAAATTATTGTTCCATAAAGCCAATTAGTTAATATAATGAGTTTATCAAGTGCAGTTCAGTTATTAACATACTTTTGCATTTCCAGTTTTCATAGATATACTCTACCTTTCAAAAATGAATTAAGCCTATTCCTGTAAGAACCAGCACATAAAAATTTCGTATAAAAAAAAATCGTTTGTCTAAGATATGGCAATCAAAGCTACTTCGGCAACAACAAGAATACGCAATGAAAATGGCTGAACTCAGTAAGGCAAACAACCTACGTGGCATTAGGTAATGAAACAAAAGTGTGCAACTGTTCAGGAACTATCATCCTTTTATATACACTCTGACATGGAGTTCAAAAGGACCCAGAGCTAACTCATTCTTTATCCCTCATTAATGTATTTCACACATCTTCCTTTCTTAACTTACTTATTTATTCAGGAGCACGTACACTATAATCTCTTAGGGAGTCAAGACACTCATTGCAAACACTTCAGAAAACATGATACAGTTCTTGACAGATTTTTCAAGCCTTTGAGTGGGTGATTTAGTAACACTTTTTTACACTTTCTTATCCCAGTCCTTTAAATATTTTCCTTTTCATCTAATTTAACAGCGAATAATTCACTTCTCTAATTTCTATGATGCCCACTGAATCATATGAATCCTTTTCATTTTTATTTTATTTCACTTATTAAATGACAGAAGCTAATAAATGTACTTTCCAGTGGTGTGAAGAGAAGACGCATCGAGAAATTATTGATCAGCCAAACCAACACGATTAATTCAAATTCGGGTACTGCAATTAAGAAATAAACAATAACTAATTCAATACTGCAATGGTTTACATAGGTCTCTCACAGCCTCAAGCAATCTAGTTATCTTGACCATAATTCCTAAGTGATATTTCAGAATTTTCCATTAATAATGATGTTACTTTTCGGGCCACATTTTTATAAGGTTAAAACAATTTTATATGTAGCACAACTTTTGACTTATGGTTTCTGACCTGATCTGTAATACTTCTGAGTTTTATTTTCTTTAAAGTAAATGAAAAATTCCAACTACAAATCAGGACATGTTCTTCATTTTCATTCTTAAAAGTAAAATAAATAAATAATCAATCATTCTGTTATAAAAAATGGTATATTTGCCGCCATACGATATTGTTTCTTTTTTTTTTGCCAACGATTCCATGTTAGAATACTGATGACGTTTACATCTGCAAAGAGGGGGAATGAGCATTGGAATTATGGCGGAAACTCCCCTCACAAACAAAAAAGCGCACGAGGGACTTATAGAAATTCACAACAAATAATAATAATATAACTAAAATCTATTCAGCAACAGAGAAGGTTACCATTATGCAACAGAGAACCTACAATTTTGTTTACTATCAAGTTAAACTTTTAAAAGTTTGTTGGTGGAATTATCATCTATTTTTAATCCTCCACCTCCTGAAAGAACCTGAATCAATCAGTTCTTTACCTGAAAGGCGTTTCTGGTAAGGTATACAATTATTTTTGCCATTTTGTCGAGTAATTACCCGCTTCTAAACTTCCCTGTCATGTCTTTGCACGCACAGAAGGGAGAAAATTCCGCGGGAAGGATATTATATTCAAGCTTCAAGTTTACCTTCAAGAATAAAATGTTTTAACTCGGGACTGTGAAACTATAAATGGAGTTTTCGATTGTCTAGAAAGTTACTTTCACACGCCGATACTGATACTGGAAGTGCATCGAATGTGTGTGTGTATATATATATATATATATATATATATATATATATATATATATATATATATATATATATATATATATATATATATATATATAATATATATATATATATATATATATATATATATATATATATATATATATATATATATATATATAAATATCACTAACAAATAAAAATAATAATTATTAGATGTCTGTTTAACTGTACTAACAACTAGCAAACTTTGCCACGACACTTGGAAATCTATAGCGAAAAAATTCAATAGCGTAAAAATATTGGGCTCGGTTACCTAAAGCACATTTCTTTCATTTCACGAATTTTTGAGAACCGTTGAAATAACTCTGATGGCGTTTGAGCGAAAGTTATCGTTTCCCCAGGAAAGTAAATTGCAGATCCGATAAAGGTTTTCTTACTTAATGTTAAAGATGCCTTAAATTTTAGGCAGATGGTCGGCCGTATGTTGCAGTCTCAGTAAATGTCTTGCATAAAGTTTGCTTTTCATTGAACGGTCTTTCAAAAAACAGGTTGGTTAAATTCTATTCTAACACGCAGGAGTGCTTATGTCCCAATGTTTCTTGAGAGAGAGAGAGAGAGAGAGAGAGAGAGAGAGAGAGAGAGAGAGAGAGAGAGAGAGAGAGAGAGAGAGAGAGCCAAAATATATCATAATATAGGTAGCTGCATAAAGAAACTGAACTTTCAACTTGCAGCAATTATTATTATTATTATTATTATTATTATTATTATTATTATTATTATTATTATTATTATTATTAATATTATTATTATTATTACCACCGACACTTAAACACACAATATCCAACGTTGTGCAATTTAAGAATGATCCGACTCTATTCGAGGTTTGCAAAATGTGCCAAGAGGATTAAAACAAAACCCCATGAAAATTACTGAAGGTCTTGGTCGAAGGAATTCCAGATTTAGACGTCTCACGAGAGCATGAATCCTGATGACCAAATTAAGACCCCTTCATATGAGGATGCTCATCTTAGACTACGAATAGAATGACTTTATATATATACATATATATATATATATATATATATATATATATATATATATATATATATATATATATATATATAATATATATATATATATATATATATATATATATATATATATATATATATATATATATACATGTGTGTATATATATATACATATATATATACATATATGCATCTATATATGCATATATATGTATGTATATATATATATATATATATATATATATATATATATATATATATATATATATATATATATATATATATAATGTATGTATGTATAACTGAATCACGAAGATATGGGACGCGATGAATGTATGAATAAAGGCAAATGGCACGAAAGAGAGAGTGAAACAACGGAGAGGTTTCTAGTAAAGGACCATTGCAGTCGAAAGGCCTAGCAACCACTCCGTTGTCTCACTCTTTCCTTCGTGGCATTTGCCTTTCTTTATGTAGGTGTATATATATATATATATATATATATATATATATATATATATATATATATATATATATATATATATATATATACATATATATATATATATATATATATATATATATATATATATATATATATATATATATATATATATATATATATATATATATATATATATATGTGTGTGTGTGTGTGTGTGTGTGTGTGTGTGTGTGAATGAATATATTCGATAAATGTTTCCCCACCTATGTATTTTATAGTACAAGATATATATATATATATATATATATATATATATATATATATATATATATATATATGTGTGTGTGTGTGTGTGTGTATGTGTGTATGTAAGTGTGTGTATGAATATATTCGATAAATGTTTCCCCTGACCTATGTATTTTATAGTACAAGAACATTCATGAAAAGTACAAGTCAGTGTTATAATGTCAAGTGAAACTCCAAACTTTCCTTCCATTATACACCCCTTATAAAATCCACAAAGGTATTTTCTTACAACTGATATTTTATCCCGAAAAGTTTGGCAATTTCGTGGATTTTCTAAGAACCTAAAATCACTTACGAGGCACCGACATTCTTCATGGAACGAGCGAAGACGCCGCGATTTTACATTAGCGGGATTCTGCTTACCTGAAAATAAAAACATAAAGTGGTGAGTAAATATAGGTATGCAGTTTTTACAAATAAACAGGTAATTCTTCATTTACCGCGGAAATAATACATTGAGAAAGAAGTGAACTGATACCAGCATGTACATAAAGTCTGCTTGAGTGTACTCTTGAATCTAGGTGAAAAAGTCACAGGTAAAAAAAGTCACAGAAAAAAGTCACATTAATCACTCCTAGATAATGACCCCGAAGTGTTTTAACCCGATGTGTATCCACCTTTGCGGCACGTTTAGCACAAGTCCGTTGGGGATTACCGGAAAAACATAAATAAGAGACTTTAAACATCATAAAGATAATGACCCCCAGGAAATATTGTGAATTTTTCCCTGTGACTTTATTACCGGCCACCGTAAATTAGCGTGAATTCTTTCCTGTGACTATTACCAAAATTTTGACTTTTTTTCTGTGACTTTCTTTCCTGTGACTATTACCGGCCACCGTGCACTTTAACACGGGCAACTTAAACCAAAGACTGAGGAAGGTCATTCTATAGAGCTATAACAAAGTCAAGTATTAGAATGTTTCGTTATGCAAAACATAAAATGAACTAGTTCGAGAAATACTGGCATAGTTATTGCTGTTAATTGAAACACTATATAATTGTGAGGATGTTATGCCGATTGCCTTCACACTACTACTCTTATCAGTTGAAGTTCCGTCTTTAGGTTAGGCAATGAAAATCGTCTTCTGATTCCTTCTGAAGTAAAGCTAAGTAAGGAAAAAAGCAATAACAGTCTATTACAAAGACCAAATTTTAGGCTACGTTTCTGAGATACAATTTACTATGAAGAATGAGGCTCGTTTAAAACTCACTGTATAAAGAGAGAGAGAGAGAGAGAGAGAGAGAGAGAGAGAGAGAGAGAGAGAGAGAGAGAGAGAGAGAATTAGGGGAACGTGACATTTTTCTCATAACCCCAAAATATTAATAGACGATGTTTTTTAGCAAGTGAAATCTAAGGTTGTTCAGTACAGAGACTTGAGTACGGAAATTTTCCATACAAGCACTTCGGTTCGTCATGAACAAATCTGAGAAATAATAATAATAATAATAATAATAATAATAATAATAATAATAATAATAATAACTTATCATCATTCACAGGTTAAACTGTCATATAGCTGTCGGTTATATTTTTGAGTCCTTATCAAGTTTCGTGACTGACCAAAAAATTCATTTCACCCAAACTGTACGGTCTTGACGGACGTCTTGAATCACATACATGCCACTCTTTTTTTTTTTTTTATAACAAGGAGAAAGATTTCCGATTCCTTCATTATCTACTGGACCTATGCAATGCCAAACGGTTACCACAGGTATTAGCAAATACGAATTCCCCCTTCGCACACGTACGCACACTGGCTATTGGACTCCAGCTAGAAGACACTCACAAACACGCACGTACACACACACACACAAACACACAACACACACACACACACGGAGCTCTGCATGGAAAATACTTCAAACTACAGCTATAAATCCTGAGAGTTCGGACGATAAGATATGCTAAGTATCTTTTTGGAAATCTATATGAAGTTGAATCACAGTCTACGCATACCACACAGATTGACTGCGAAGCAGGTTATGTGTTTGCATATACTGCACGAGTGTAATACACTGATCTACATTCTTTAATCACGTAAGTGAAAAGACATAACCTTAAATAAGTCACCATGATGTTAATGTATATATACACATACATACAAACCATACATAACTGAATGTGTGTAAACTATTACAAGTAAACGTCCAAGAGTCATAAAAGCCTAAATGAGCAATGAGTTACAGTAACTAATTGCTTCTCAGGTTACAAAATTCAAGAGCAAATAACCATTGCTCTACGAATGTATAAAAGTTGGAACCTTCAACCAATTCCCCTTGGTGCTATTTGTTAATGGTAGTAAATAAAAGAACGTGAAGAGATCTAAGAGTAAACTATTTTTGTAAACAAACACTACTGAAATGGTAATTGAATAGAGTAGCTCCTAGAGATATGATAGACAAGCAGCAAAGCAGCTGCCAGACCCAATTAGAGGCTTATGACTTGACTGCTTATATAAGATATCCAGAAAATAACTGATGGCAGACTGATGTTAGTCATGCAGACTAACATACTCAAGTGGGAAATGAGAAATGTCACAAAATGTCACTGTCCTCTGAGCTCTCTAATTCCAGAGAGAGAGAGAGAGAGAGAGAGAGAGAGAGAGAGAGAGAGAGAGAGAGAGAGAGAGAGAGAGAGAGAGAGAGAGAATCTTAACCTTTTGGATCAGCTGACTGAATAAGCCTGCATGTAATCGAAAAACTGGTAAATGTTAAAAAAAAAAATGCGAAGATATGTATATTCGTATGTATATATATATATATATATATATATATATATATATATATACAAAACAGTGCTTACATTTTTACACGCAAATCCAATACACATCGGGTAATGTATTTCAAGTTAAGATATTAGGATTACTAAGTCACACACACGTACAGGCTCTGCAGATGTCTTCGCAAAATGCCTCAAATTATACGTCAAAATTTGGCAGTAATTGGAGGAAGAAGAGACCAGTGATTCTGTCTCATCCAACTACCACAGAGATGATTTCATTATGTCCAGTTGAATTACAGCAATTATGACAGGCCATCTTAGCAGAAACCTCTTTTTTTCATGTTCTTCTACAAAATAAGCATTCCATCTCTTTAAAATTCTACATATCACATCTTAACGGGAACCTAACTGGAGATATGCTAGCGTCCTCAACAGAAGTTCTAAGAAGCTCAAACAAATAACGTCTTGGTCTGTCCGCCTATTTGTCTCACGAGTTTCATTTTCTTTCCCTGATGGATAGCATCATTTCATCCGTCTCTTAAAATGTCATGTGTTTTTCATTACTTTTCATTTAACCTGGAAAAAGTACAAACGACAAGACTTTGGAATCAATGTTCAGTATAAAAATTCAGCAGAGCGAGAGATTTTATGAAAGCTACCAAGCAAACATCGAAAATATCCGGAAATTCAAAAATTAAAATACATAAAAAATGAAGCAATTAAGGGAGTGGGGATGACAAGGGGGATGGCGTGATAAAAATAAGATATTTTCCTTGTCTAATTTCCATGCCCAGTAAATGGGTATGAACGGGGCAGAATATGTAGAAATGTTCTAGGAAAATAAGAAAATACTCGTATTTCTAAAAAGAATACCAAGCGTGAGACATTATGTCAGTTGAGAAAATGATGCAGCAAAAGCATCATATAATGCTAAGGACGCTTAATGCAAGGATATTTGAAAAGGATGAATAAATTACGGCAAAAGTTAACCACGGTCGCTAAAAACTTGGGGACAGGTGTAATACAAATAAATGCCTAAAAAATTACAAAAAGGGTCTCTAACAACTAGAATGGTATATGGTAAAACATAAAAATAAAAATAAGCAAAACACGTCAATTAAATATAAAAAAATGTATGTGGATTACAAATGAATGACAAAAATAGAGTCCTTTAAAGAAATGTGATGAAAGAGTAAAAATAAAAGAAAAAAGACAAGTGATGTTATTTCCAAGAAAGAAAAATCAATGAAAAAATACCTGAGATTTTACTGGGAATAGAAGGAAATCCAAAATACACACAGGCACAAGGTGGTCGAAGCAAAGCGAATTTGGAATGCAAACATAAACTCTATCAGTCGAAAATTTTTACGTAGTGATGCACGAGACGATATTTGAAAGTTACCATTTTCTACAGAGAACAAATAAAAAAAAAAAAAAAACAGCAACTTAGCCCTTAAAAAAACGGGTAAAAGATGACATTCAGAAACAAGATGTACGTAAATCTAAACTTTATTAATGAACAGATACTAAATTGTGAGATAAAAGCAGAAAAGTACAATAAAGGATTAAATATGGATGGAATGAAAATAATGATGGCGAACTCTTGAAAAACACTTCCCCTAACCCATGAACAGAACAGGACCAAATTCTACTAGGAAAGATGACCCATGGGAATTCTAAAGTCAAGAAGGAGAAGGGATTCAGTTATGAAATTAATGCAAAAGCAAAAAGGCCGAAGGCAACAAAGGAGGGCTAATGTGTCTGAGCTCCGAGGCAAAAGAGACAGACAGATGAGATACAAAAGAGACATTCTGAGAAACACGACACCAAGCCTGCATTGCAGTCTATGTCTATGTTCCCTTTAAATACAAAAGGTCCATTCCGGTTTTTTTTCTTTCTGAAGAGAATTTCCAAAAGGAGCTGAAGCATTTCCTGTTTACGTCTGACAAAATTTTCTCTCAGGCTAATCTGGCCATTTTATCGCTAACAACGCTTGCAAGAGGGTAAACAAACTTGATTACAGTCACTCCATAACTTTCATTTACACACTCTTGTGTTGTAAATGAAAGCGATTTACTTTCCGCCAGATCACTAGGATCTTCAGAGCACAGATGATGATTCATAAAAATTCACTTGGCTAGCTCGTTCTAGTCTGGAATATTACTTTTAATGATGACCTGAAAAAATCTCCACTACAATTATAACGGGATTGAATAACACTGACATGTATAAGAATGTAATTCTACAGTCATCTGAAAATTATATCTGAAAACAACTGGATCGAGAGAGAGAGAGAGAGAGAGAGAGAGAGAGAGAGAGAGAGAGAGAGAGAGAGAGAGAGAGAGAGAGAGGATTAAAGGGGGAATGTCAATGACCAATGAAGTTCTCGCCCGATCTCCATTTAGTTTAAGGAATATATCCACTTCAATATGTTTCTACTTATTTTTAATCTCTTGAGCGGGAAGGGCAGGGAAGAAGATAGAAACAAACAAAAACAGTTTAGTCAAGCCAAAAATAAATCTAGGCAAACCACAATAGATGAGAAGTGAAAAAATCAAAATAAAATCTGACCCCAAACTAGAATAAAAAGTATCATGGTGGGTGTCTACGCTGATTATCTCATTATAATTTTTAACGAAATATTCCATTTTAACAGCATTCACAAGAGATGCAACAACAGATGCAGTAAGTGGGGAAAATTAAGAGGTATTTGTTTCCGCCTTTGTACAAGACTTATTCTTCTGATTAAGAGTCGATAAAATTTTCGCATTAAATAATTATTTCAAGTTTGTAACGAGAACCTGTTTGTCTTGTGAATGGTAAGAGATGACTCGTCGATATTTTAAGAATGTGTCAGGTTCAAGATGTTTAAAGCTGGCTCACTAAGGCATACCAAGGAAAAACCAAAGATGACAAATATGTACACAAGTGTTTAGGTACGAACAAAAATCCGTAAAGGGGCAGGAAAGGCATACTAACGTCAAATGGCTGTGTTTGCCTGTGCCGAAAATAACCATAAAAGAACGATAGTAGCGTGGGAGAAAACAAGGAAAGGCCGATATAGATAGCTGCTGATATACACATATCAAATAACATATTTCGAAAATTCATTCAAAAAATTGTAAAGTGAATTTCTCCTACTAACCAATGTTTCCAAGGCACGTAGCCTATCAAAAAAAAAAAAAAACACACATGCGAAATTATAAACAGTAAAACCTCATTGGAGGGATGAATAACGAAGTTAAATACTATTTAGCAACATTAATAAAGCTAGAACAAGGCAGATATAATCAAGTTACGTGCAAGGAGGTACAACTAGTGGTTTTATTACTTCTTTATATACCTAACAACCGACACAACCAGTCACTTTCGCCAACGAGTGAAGTCTACAAGTTAACTGAACCTGACATAAGTCTAGCATACACAATCATAAATACTTAGACTTACAAATACAGTTAAAACACTGATTCGACTCACTCACAACAACAAAACGAACAAAAAATAACATAAGAATTTCTGAACCATATTTCATCTGTTCGTTAATCTTACAATAAGAAATATGGTCGGACCCGCCAAAAGGGTTAACAAGGCAGCAAGATTCTGGCTCTCTTCTGGGTAGACTTGTTCTTTTTCCCAGATAAATTTCCATACTTTAATGAACCCTTTACAACGAGCTTCGAAAAGTTTCCCGGCTAACTACAATGAGAGAGAGAGAGAGAGAGAGAGAGAGAGAGAGAGAGAAACAATATAGTGCTGGTGGAGGTGAGGGTGTTGGATAATAGTGATGGTTACAGTGAGTCATAGATGGTGTTATTGCTAGTATAAAACCACTCGGTATTTACACGTTATAGAAACAACCATTTACGTAATTTCAGTTACCGAAGTAGAATTATACACTCTCTGAAGAGGAACAGATACTTCTGGAAACTATCTGTGAAATACCCGAATTCTCAGATTCTTGTCACCGACTGCAAAACATCACTGATTTTAACTCTCTCCTTTCGCCCTCGCAGCGGCACCCCCTCGTCTCTCTCTCTCTCTCTCTCTCTCTCTCTCTCTCTCTCTCTCTCTCTCTCATTTTGCTAATTTTTGCTAAAGTGTTCTTTCATCCAGTAAAATTCTACCGTTTAGTAGTTTAAACGAACGGACAATAAAATCTAACAAATATAAAAAAATCGTCTCAAAATCATTTGCGAAACCAACACTTGATGCAGCATTTTGTAACACTAGTAATGATGCGTACAGTGTAATATGGTTTCATTCTGTACACGAATGCTTGCTAATTCCACAACTACCTAGCATAATAAATGAAGGCAAAATAAAATAAATGTCTAATTGTGAAATTAAATATAATATATATATATATATATATATATATATATATATATATATATATATATATATATATATATATATATATATATATATATATATGTTTTTACCTTTACATGAAGGATTATCTTCACCTACCTCCAGAAGTTGGCATTCGTGACCGAAGAACTGCATCCCCCTCTCTCTCTTTTGCCAGCGCGACTTCTCTCTCTCTCTCTCTCTCTCTCTCTCATGAATTCTAAGAAAACCTACATCTAAACTATAGTGTGTACATACCTGGTATACTAAAGTAAACTTTATTTTGCAAACCCAACATAAGACGGCTTTAATGAAAACTAATCTAATAGCATTTTATTAAACCACCACTTCAAACATTAATCAAACATAGGGGTACCAAATTCTCATTCCCCATCCCGTCACTATACACCAAATATTACTACAAAGTCTTTCAGTCCTTAGTTCAAATTAGGACAGATGTCTAACCAGCCTCGCATGCTTTTGCACATCTGTGCATGGCTTATCCATGATACATCTGTCAAACAAAGAAACACCTCTCATTAAAAGCAAATCAAATAATCTGGGATATTTCTCACAACGCCACAAAACATGTTAAAGAAAATGCGCTGACAATAAAATAAAACTCAGACATTCTAATCAGCTCCCCCAACAGCAATGAAACATTACATAAAAAATCTCACACTTGCCTTATTGGTCACTCCCACTAGATACAAACGAACCGTGGCACTCCCATAATCCGGATTTCTAATCGGATAAAAGCTTCTAAAGCTGACACTACTTCCGCTCCACGCGTCACTGTATCCGAGGCACTCCCGATCAGAGGCCAATGTGCTGAATGTGCTGAATCCGAAAACGACCAAGCATTCGCCCCTCCACTGCATGACACGTTATCATGTTCATAGTACACACACGCACACACACACATACTGTGTGTGTGTGTATGTGTATATATATATATATATATATATATATATATATATATATATATATATATATATATATATATATATATATATATATATATATATAATCAGAAAGCTACAAACGTCCTTTAATATCCAATTCACTCTACCTCTCAACGGCACTGAAACGCAATAATGTTGTTAAAATATGATTGAATTTATTTCACTTACTAATAAGCAAACTTTTACCCTCGTCAAATGAATATAAAAGATCCAAACACCCAAATGTATTAGTTGTATTTGCTCTAGTTACTGCACAAATATATCACACTAAACGTCGCAAAATGGTTGCTGAGAATATTTCTTCCCTGCCATTCATTACAACGGTGAATACAGTACTTCTCAAATCTGTAGTTTCCTCTTGTCGTTCTTCCGTCTGGAGTGGTGACATGAATTGATTGCCTAAATTTCATGTCTTAACGTCATATCTCACTACAGTTCCAAACTTGCTGTGGCTTTTGAAAATATGTTGTTTAAAGAAGAAGGAAATATGTTCGAATGTTGGATGTAATGGTTTTTTAATCAAAGTGAGCATTTCCGTATTGTTATTAATGGTACAATTAATGTTTCATAGTACATTAAACCAGGTATGATACGTTGGAAAATGTTTTTGTTGTGATATAATATCCAGTTATAATATTTACTTTTAATACCCATTCTCTGCTCTAATTTTCATTTTTCTTATTTAGAAAACTTTTCATTAATAGAACAGAACACTGCAACAACCTTCCCTCCCTAAAGGGAACGATTTCTATTCAAATACCCAAAAAGATTTTGTCGAAAAGGATTGATGACCTGCCAGCTATGGAATTTTGAAGTTGGTTTGAATTAGTTATAGGATATATATTAAAACAGATGAGAACCAGAAAATAAACTTCAGTGACACATGTCTACTAAGTTAACAGAAGCCGAAAAAAGTCAAGCATATATATTTATAAACACAGACTCTCACAAAAAGTTACAGCAATGATTCAGTTCACTCAAAACAACGTAACGAACGAATAAGGACGAGAATTTCTGTACCATATTTCATCTCTTCGTTATTCTTACAAAACGAAATATGGTCAGGCCTGTCAAAAGGGTTAATAAGGCAGTCATAACTAGACTATCCTCTGGGTAGATTTTTTTTTCGCCTATAAATTTCCTTGCTATAATGAGCCCTCTACAATGGGCTTCGAAAAGTTTTGCTGCCAGCTACGATGAGAGAGAGAGAGAGAGAGAGAGAGAGAGAGAGAGAGAGAGAGAGAGAGAGAGAGAGAGAGAGAGTAACAATGGCAGAGACAGAATAAGAGAAAATGTGAAGGAAATGCAACAACTTGCCTATCATCCACAATTGGATTGATCCAGGCCTGACACCTGTCATCCAGCTGTGAATTGATACCAGAATTTGCTAGTCAAAGGAAACTCTTACGCTCCATTTTTCTTGCCCGGTGATATAGACGTGTGTGTGTGTGTGTGTGTGTGTGTGTGTAACTATGTACATGTATAAGCACAGATCAAATGGGATGATAATACAATAGCATAATCTAGTCTAACTTGTATTGCAAGGCGGCCCTGAAAGGAGGAAGGACCATCACCAGGATCTTGATGGAAAAGCGAACGAAATAGTACCTTAGGAAACTGAGATGACACTTTGTAAAGGAAAGCACATCATGAACTGGTAAGGGCTATGTCACTTATGGAACAAGTTTGTTTTTGGTTCATTACTACATGGAGAAAGACAAGAGATGTAGCACCCCAAATACGAGCCCAATATTCATAACATGTACTCGATATTCTGTCATGCAATCAACATTCAAAGTATGCCTTCACGTCAAACATGCGGGGGACTAAAGACAAAGATTTCAATAATTTAATGCTAGTAGGAAAATGTGTAGTCCAGGAACACCCAAGCGGGAACGGAGACAAGTCAAAGACGCTTACCCGTTAAAAACAAAACAGAATTAAAAGCTTTTCAATGGAAAAGAATAAATGCTCCTCCCCCCGTTACATGCTTTGAAGTCAATCTTTATATATTGTTCAAACGCAAGGATATGATTGGGCTTACACATCAATATTGTTCTTTAATTCAACTTCTATTTTTCATACAAGATTTCAATCAGAAGGTTGTTTGTAAGCTGTGGAAATGTCATCATATAATTCCAGTGTATTCGGTGAAGGGAAAATCTCGGTTTTATCACAGCTTTTTCATTTTATCACAGACCTTAAAATAACACCGTAATGAGAATAATCTGATGATTCACTTGTGAAGTAAATAATACCTCTTAATACTTTATTCACACAAATAAAAAAAATTACGAAAATCTTTTATTCATGGTAGACTAAATTTCCCATTGCAATAACATTATATCAAAACTATTATAAAATAACATTTTTCGTATTTACCAAACTAAGCGAAAACCACAAAGCACGAAATGAACTTTACTAAGCTTTCAAAGGGATTACATTCCTTTCTCTTCAGAATACGACTGTTGTATACTCAAGGGGAAGGGAGGTGGTCCCTCCGAAAGCTTAATAAATTTCATTTTCGTGCTTTGTTGGTTTTACTTAGTCTATTATATCAAAACCTCTATACAGTTGTAAACGCCAACATAGCCTCCTCGGACCAGAATTGGTTTAATTGTCAACAGCCACTTATCCATATCCGGTCACACTTCTGAAACTCTCCTTGTGGTCGTTTCATTTAAACACTTCCGCTTATTTGCAAAAATAATCGACTATTATTCAAATGGAATTCTCTGGCTGCTCAGCATCACCCACGACTTCCTATTTATCTAATAATGAAGGGAGTAGCGGGCAGCAATCTGTATAAAAATCTCAAGTGTGTTAGGAGAAACATTTCTATATTCTGATGTCATCTTCAGTTAATTTTCTTTTCGGTGAGACTATTCATCGATTACTATTTTCTCATTTGACCGTTAAAATATAGATATTCTCGACTTCACAAAATAATAATAAAAAAATCTTAGTTAATAGACGGAATACTACTGCATTCAAATGGTATACGTTCTGGATTTCAAACAACAATTTTGTCATATCATACATTCTAGAAAAAACATAATTAATGGAAATCTACAAATTTACATTCGTTTACAACAAACTAAAGCAATTCAAAACCTGGGCCTAGTTCATTTACAAAAACTTCTTTTCAAGAAGACAAGAGACAAAACATTCCCAAATGTTTTGTAAACCTGCCATTTCAAAACATTTATTTTGGCCCATCTAAAAACAAGTAAGTTTTAAAAAGTCCTTGGGGTGATCAATCTCTCAGCACAGTAAGCTTTCATATTCGTCTCTTAATTATCACTCTTCGTTAAAAGTTCACTTTCCTTTTACAATTCTCTTTTTTTTCACATGTAGTGAGACTACAAGTCTTTTAAACTCGATTAGATTATGGAAGAGGCAAAGAGAGCAACGCAGCATGGCTGTCCAGTTCTTATTCATAATTATGAAAGATGGCTCATCCAAGTTCATAAATGTCGTTTGATTACAGACCGACTAAAACTGACAAATAAATGCTTCGAAACCTGGCTTTTATAGCCGGCCCATAGCCCCACTAACTCCTATAAACTAAGAAAAGTCTCGGTTATGAATAATTAGGTTTTACGTCCTTAGTCCTTGTTGGGTCAGACATTACAGTGGCTCAGGCATTGGGATTAATACTTTAGATCGCTATTCTCTTGCATCACATATAGGTCCCTTTTCGAGTCAGAAAGAAAAGAGAGAAGTAGACCTTACTATATAACCATTGCAAGCTCCGTCTTATTGTCTGTCCTCCCAATTTGGTTACTTTCCTTTGGCTCTTATTCCATTGTAGTACTAATAGATTGTCCGATATAATAATTTTACGACAGACAGTCCACCAACACCGACACGCTACTGTACTGTGTTGCTGCCACTGATAAAGGTCAATGTGGCTTATTGCTACCTTAATTACTGTTACTGTACTCCTTCCCATGTAGCCATCAGTCCCCTTCTCGCTTTTAGCAGCCTGCCACTACGCCGCCTTTCTGTTTGAAATCATCATCAAAGTCTCGCCAATCGTGTCACAGCTTTATTTTCAAAGCTTCACATATGTTGCTATCTCGCCCAGTCCCATCCATTACGCTCACTTCGTATCAGCCCTTGTAAGTAAACATCACTGTGGTTTGAGGATTAATCAAAGACATGTTCTATGGCCGTTGAAATTCCATTTCGTGTTATTAAACAAACATTGGATGTCCTGGATGTTCTTGACATGCCTATAGTTAGCTTTAAGGGTTCTTCCAAAAGATTGTGACACCTTGAAAGATTTCCAATTCTTGGAAAACGTTACCTTCAAGAGAGTTGTCAATTGTACCCTAGAGATGTATTAAGATTTTAAGGGTGATTTCCGAGAGAGAGAGACAGACAGAGAGAGAGAGAGTTTTGGAAAACAAACATATTAATGATATTAAAAGGTATTACTTAACACGGACAATGACTACACACCGTTCTCAACACCCACCCCCGCCCCCGACACTGTAAAAAAAAAAAAAACTCTGTGGCTTGTGTTGTTGGCACCTGTAGCGGTGCCAGATGCACGATCATGACCAACTTTAACCTTAAATAAAATAAAAGCTACTGGTGTTGCAATTTGGTATGTTTGATGATTGGAGGGTGGATGATCAACATAACAATTTGCAGCCCTCTAGCCTCAGTAGTTTTTAGGATCTGAGGTTGGACAGAAAAAGTGCGGACGGACAGACAAATAGCCATCTCAACAGTTTCCTTTTACAGAAAACTAAAAACTATAAAAAAATGCAAAGCACGTGCCTCACGGCAGTTTTCCTTTTTTATAGTTCTGATAAGGATAAAGAGGGGTGATAACTCTTCCCTTTGAAATTTTCGAAGTAATATCTTGAAATGAGGTGCTCTCCACTACAAGACATATGAAATTTCTAAATACAAGATTTTGAGGAAATTCACAGTATCAGTCCTATTAAAGGACAGGTCTTTGAGAGATCAGAAAATGTATATTGTGCGTTTCTTTGCACCAGTTTATTCATTCAATCTCCACAATAATCTTCAAACTGTAAATCAGTTTTGTAGCCAGAATATCAAATATCGAAATTGTTCTGCTTGCTAAAATATGATACAAACTGATACGCTTGATTAAATTTCTGCTGAATATTTCAGTTTTGTCCGTTGCCTTTGTTTTATTCACATTTACATTTCCGTGACCTATAAACCTTTCAAAAGGTGATAGGGGCAGCTGGCTTAAACTTATCACATAATTATTTAATCACTTATCCTTTAAACTGCTTCAAACTATAAAAAAAAATTATTTTATACCTACAATATTTGTAATGTTATCGATTCCTTAAGTGTAAGGAAATATACAACTGAAAACTTTTGTGGATTAAACCTGTTTATAATGACAACGTACAAATTGCAAGCTATTTTTGTTTTTAAAGTTAAATGCAAAATATGGCAAAAAGAAGTCAACAGTCATCTTAATTATTTATTCCTTAATTAGTTATGGTATTTAGGTACGTAATCAATACTATAAATATGTTCATCACTAAGTGAATAAAAAAAAATTCCCAAAAATGACCGAGCCCTTTCTTCAACACTCCATGATCCCCAAATGAGGAATCGGTGACAAACATCATCCCTCAAAGATGCCAGTTACTGGAACTTATTTACAATTCTATAAAACTCTTCCAAAGTAATTTACACAGCAAATTAAACGATCTAACTTTTTTCAGTATAATTAAATGACTTAATGATATACGCTCATGAGACGTGCATGATTAAGTTGAATTCATTATGGAATGGGAATTACAATACTGAGAGGTATTATAATTTAATCTACACAAGATATCGATCGATGTTGAAAAGTAGAACTGCTATGAAAATATGTCAGGATGTGAAGCAAATGTGTGAAAAGAATAATTTTCATTTGCACAAGGGAAGTTTTCTTTTGCGCAGGGGAGGAGAGACAAATTACACATAGCATATATATATATATATGTGTGTGTATGTATATATATATACACACATATATATATGTATGTATATATATATATATATATATATATATATATATATATATATATATATATATATATATATATATATATATATATATATATATATATATATATATATATATATATATATATATATATATATATATATATATATATATATATATATATATATATATATATATATATATATATATATATATATATTACGTAAAAAAAGGAGCAATAGCATGTAGGCATAAGGTCAGCTTAATTCAGAACGAACAAACGAATGAAAGGTGGTATGACGATAACTTTGCAGATGGAAAAGACATGGTAATTTTGTAAATGAAAACTAGGAAGATCAACAGAAGTGACTGCATATCGTCATAGTATGTAAGTTTTTGACTTACACGCATTTTGGGGGTTATAAGTAACGCATGTTGGTAGGAAGAGTAATGCGGTGGTTTTCATAAGAAGAAGCATGGAAGGCAAGAGAAATAGAGGAGTGCCTTTAGATACAAAATATTGACGGTACAAAGTGATTTGCAGGAGTGAAAAGTAAAATGCTAGAGGGGAATGAGAGAAACGAAAAGTATGCGTAGTTGAAAAGAATGGTCAGCCTAATATGAGTCCAGTAAGAAAGGATGAAAGGGAAAAAGGTAGTGACATCATAGATTGGGTAAAAAGCTTCTGCATAGATAAAAACTAGAATGGTTTATGGTTCATGTTGAGAAAAGTAAATACAATAAGTTGGAGACAGCGTGTATGATTCTAAATTGTGGGCAAAGGGGAGTAAAACCACGAGTGTTGAGTAGATAAAGACACAGGTAGCGTTTAAATGGATGGACCTTAACCAGGAAAACCAAGAATGAACAAGTTAAAGATGAATGAGTGTTGTGCATATGAAAATTTGAAGCATTGCTTACGAGCTTTCTGTGAGGGTTCATATTCGATTCAGCAGTAAAGGATGAACGGAGTAGCAATTGTTTATTAATTTTTCCCTGGAGCAACACCTCTTAGGGCAAACGACTTATTCATTAGAGTATATATATATATATATATATATATATATATATATATATATATATATATATATATATATATATATATATATGTATATATATATATATATATATATATATATATATATATATATATATACTAAATATATATATATATATATATATATATATATATATATATATATATATATATATATATATATATATATATATACATACATACACACATATACGTGTATCTACATATCGTGTTTTATTGTATCCTTCCTTATTGATAAGTTCCCCTTACTACTCACTATCAGCCGATAAAGTTTTCATCACATCCTTGCATTGTTTACTGTGTACCCGCCCTTTCTCATACCACTGTCAAGTAAATAATGTACGATCAAACACTTTTTCTTACATCATCCATCTTAGAATCCAATGATTACCGCAATGCTGAAGATGTTGCTAGTGGGCCACAACGTTTAAAATTACCGTGGATCAAAAGTCCATCCTGATAATTGTGAATGACAACGGTTCTGCTAATTAAACATAAAATTCGAGAGAGATTTTGCCTTTAGTTTGGAAACCCGTGAGCGTCTTATACATAAAGCTATCACCAAGTTAAAATGTTACAAAAATTACTTAATCTTTGTATAAATTAAGCTCATTAAAACATCATAATGAGCTGTTTACAGGACAAATCAAATTGCTCAAAGAAATTAACAATACAATCTTGAAAATCCTATTCATTGCTAGAGCATAATTATAAGAGATCAGATGTTGAGAACAGTCACAAACAGTCTAATAACCAACGTTTCTGAGGATAGCTGAAAATAAAGATTAAAAAGGTGTTCTAAAGCAAATACCAGCCGAGAGATCCAGACAAACGAGAAACTAAAGGTAAGTTTCATATTCCTTTGCCATTGTCACAGCGCTGCGTACTGCTCCATCAGGCATATTTAAATGAACAGGCGAACGTGAAGGCGCAATGAAAGCCGGGAAGGAAAGCATTGACGGCCGCCAGTTCAAGTCATGCAACGCTATATATTTACATCCAGGATGCAAACGGGCATCGGTACACGCAGGAAGAGGCGTCATTTCCAGTACGGCGATTCGGACGCATTCTTTGCTGCCAAAGAGAAGGAATACTCAAATTACTCTGGCAATGAAATTACAATAGACAATGACAAATGTTGGACACACAATTCGGCAATTCTTCCCTTTCTTGCCATTCCTTATATCCTTTGCAATATTGGAAATGTGGACGGCCATTAATTTGCAATGCTTATTTACTCTAGGAAATTGTTTAAGCTGAATCTAAGTAGAAATGAAGGCAATGAAGGCAGTAAACACTCATACAAGAAAAAGTTGAACTTGTGGAACTTATTGGTGTGCATTGTTTTCTTTTTTAAGAATAGAAATAGTGACTTAAATGCAAGAGAGTAAAAACATACTTGCAGTCATAAATAGCATGCACAAGACGATGGATGCAACACAGCAGACAATCTCGTTATGATCTTTAAATATTTTACGAAAGGCAAATTATTATAATATATGAATTACGGTACTGAAAGCAAAGCAAAAATTATTATAAAAGCAGAATTCTCTCTCCTCAGCAAGTGCAGGAGCTTACGCAGAAATCGGGACCAGCTGAGGTGAAAATAGCATCAAGTATTCAATAATAATCTTAACAGCCTAGAAGTCCACTATAGCCGGGCCTGTATGGAAAATAAAGAAATATTTTCCATATTCTGATTACCAGGTGAAAATCGGTAACTGGGGTTGATATTCAAGAAGATGGAAGCTCCAGCTTTGTTGAGACCTCAAAAAAAAAAAAAAAAAAAAAAAAATCTCACCTGCCCTGGCGTTAGATTCAAGAAGAGCTCTACGTGTATTCAAAACTTTAGGTTCAAAGATGAATAAATTGATAAACAAAGAGTTTCTTTGTGTGAGTGAATGAAAAACGAAGTTCTCTGAGGAATCAAATTATGTGAATCGCAGATTCTTCACCTTCAATATTTTGTCAAGTCTGAAATATTTCCATAAGAACATATCACAAACGTAAAAAATATCAGGTTACGTAATAGCAATAAACACATATGTTCTTAGAAGTCGTAAAAAATAATCAAATATTCCTAGAGTAACCATCTTATGAAAGATTCCATTTCACGTTATAACCTGCAATTAACATTCCATGGATTTTTTCTGGCTTTCTCTTCCAATTCAGATATATTTTTGTAAAAGACGTTTTTCTATTTTATTTCCTATTCTTCAAATCCTGTCCTCGACAGAACTTTTATCTTTAAAAAAAAAATCCGTTTTGTTTGCTTCTCTGATAACTCCCACTTGAACCTAAAAGATTTTAATTCTTAAAAATTTCATCTTAGCGTCAACAGCACTTTATTCTCTTAAAGTTTGATTCCATCTTGTAATCTTAAAGAATTCCTCTTCCTTAGTCAAGCCAACTTAATATATAATTCATTCTCTTTCTGAAGGCAACATGATACCTTTTAAGTTAATATCTTACATACTTCCTATTCTATAGTCAACTTAGTATCTTATATACTTTCACTTTTGTTCTGAAAGCAACTTTACTTCCTTTCCTTGATTTTCAGTCACAATTAACATCATTCACTACGATTAAAACTCACCTAAAATTAAAGAAAAGAAGCTGACCTAGGTTGCAGCATGCATAATGAATATTTCCACATCCAATGAAGTACTAAGGAAGCTTGACGACAGTAAGTTAGCAAAAATGATCGGAACAGATGTAATGTTGCCAGGCGCAACCCCAACCCAAATACTGAAATAAACCAGCTGCGTTCTTTTGATTTTATAACAAATTCGGCCTAATAATACGATAAGGTTACAAATTTCCATCACTTTTTTAAAGTCTTGATTGACCAGCTTTCCATTTCATTAACTACTTTCCCCTTCTATCTTGGTTCGCTTCAGTAACGACATATTGATGTTCTTTACTTGAGAATGATGGTAATGCAGCATAACATAAGGCATAATTATAAAGAGCCCTTTAAATTATGCCACGCAAGTTCCCCGACACTTTTCCAAATTTTTTTATTCGCATATTATGCTGAGACAGATTTGATGACAGTTTGAAAGAGTAGAACTTTGGCACCAGTTTGTATTACTAAGCTCATCTGGGCTTCTTCACATTAAACAAAAATGATTTAAAATTATCGTCTTACTTCATTACAAGCTACGATACTTTAAACATATAACATAGTAGAGTTTTGGAGAGGTGGAGCTGAAGGTAGTGATGTATTAACTTTGATGAAAAAAAGAAGTGTAATGAAAAAACTTAAATCTGTTTCGTTACATTACCATAAGAAGAAAACGATCCATGACGTGGCCACCCACACAACCCAGTTCCTTCCCACCATTCTCTTCCGTTCATTACCGACCGCGCCGACATCAGTTCTTATTATATTCCCTTTAACACTCGTCGAGTCTTAATTAATCTGAATGAAACTGTTAACTTTCTTCCTGGATAGTAGTACTTCCAATTCTGTATGACTAACTTTGTGCTAACCAGTACACAGAAGCATAATTTCTTTCGCATAGTTATATCTGTCTACTCCTGTCTCGGATGTTCCTACAGAGTTTGGTGACGTGGAATTGAAACTTACTCGCCTGTAAACAATCCTTCTGAGAAAGAACCAGCAACTTGACGTTGGAGGATTTCTTAACAATTTCTAAGTCTGCCATTAATAAACTAACAGTATTTACTTAGGGTTCAGTTTACTCCTCTTGGGATTTCCTTTT
Source organism: Macrobrachium rosenbergii (assembly GCF_040412425.1). Lineage (NCBI taxonomy): Eukaryota > Metazoa > Arthropoda > Malacostraca > Decapoda > Palaemonidae > Macrobrachium > Macrobrachium rosenbergii. The sequence continues at coordinate 38,810,644 of NC_089752.1, read as the reverse complement.
GCCTGGAACATGAAAACATTTGCTTCGTTAAGTTTTCTTTCATAATAGCATCATTCGATTATGGCTGGATGCTGCTCTTCAGATCGTCTGAATGTTTTATGAACAAAGTGCAATGCAATACTGATATTTGTCGGCAGTTTGAACGATAATCTATTGTTACCTTTACTTCTTAGTTGCACAGAGTAACAAACGTATAGTAGAATGGCTGTAACAGCGATTATCAGCATATATAAAGACGTAAAAACTGAACGCAACAAAAATTATTTTGAGGAAATTTAATGTGTTATAACAGCCACACTCCGTCCCTTTCTGTCACATGCTAAGTTCCAATAAATAAGATTTCATCTTAAATGAACTAGACATTCGGTAAATGTTCCAAGACCAGGTCTATGAACAAAATGAAAAAGAAGAATAAAACGAACAGTAAAAACCAATACAGAAGAAAGAAGTAAAATAGCTTTAAAAATATATGTCAATTTGAATTACCGGGCCAGGATATACTGTATATGTATATATGTGTATATTTGTATGTGTGTATGTATATATATATATATATATATATATATATATATATATATATATATATATATATATATACATACATACATACATATATACTCTGAAAGAGCAAATAACTGAAATACAATATCTTGAGAAACGCAATTTCTTTTACCATATGAACTGGATGATATAAGATGCTTGCCCAAACACAGGTGCCTAACAAATTTCTATATTTCTCCGTTTCGTTTTTATGCGCTCCAAGTTATATTTCGCAAATTCCCTTGCCGCCGCTTCCCAAACTTTCCTCACCAGACCGTAGCAACACCAAACTAATCATTCTCCTTCATAGCGAAGGAAGAGGTACATCTTTCATAAATTTTCCGAGAGAAATTTTTCTCAACTTCATACGTCTTTGTTGGGTCCCGACCAGCTGACAAGTTTAAACCTGAAAGATTGAAATCTTCACAGTTTTCTATTATTATTATTATTATTATTATTATTATTATTATTATTATTATTATTATTATTATTCATTAGATGAAACCTATTCATATGGAACAAGCTCACAGGGGCCACTGAATTGAAATTCAAGCTTCCAAAGAATATGGTGTTCATTAGGAAGTATTAAGAGGAAGTAAAGTGAAATGCAGAAAGAAGAGATCCCATTTATCAAAAAAGAAAATATATATATATATAAATAGATAAAAAAGTATTAAAATACCAGAAGAATAGTACTAGGGTAGTCATGTATTGCATTTTCGCTTGAACTTCTGAAATTCCAATTGCACGACATCCTCTGGGAGGCTGTTCCACAGTCCAATGATGTGAGGAATAAAGGACCTCTGGAACTGACAAGTTCGACAGCGAGGCACATTTACTATTGGTGCTGCTATTCAGCGAATCTGGTTGCTCTCGGCAGATAAAGGGGATCGGGGATCAAATGTGAATGTGAAAGATCTCTGTTGAAATACAACTTATAAAAAAGTGGTCCAAGCCATAACTACTACTATTAGGAAACAGAAACCTACCACAACGAACCACTCTATCTAAAAGGGATAAATCCCTGGCAGAAACAGACAGAGCATATGACCAAGAACAGGTTGCATTGATTTTATCCCTGTTATAAATATATGAGGCCTCATGAACAATACCTAACTTTCGTGCGGCATTTGCTGAAAGTTTCGTTAGATGTTTCTCAAAAGTTATATGTGAGTCAAAAAGTTACACCTAGAATAGTTGAAGCTTCAGACTCATTCAGCATAGTACACCAATCCCTGATCCGGTCCAAGTCCCGATTGGGGCTGAGGGCAGCTTCATTTCTCATAAGTAGAGACTTTACTACACCCACAAATGTTGCATCATTGGCATACTGAACAATCTTTTTTTCGAGGCCAACAACCATATCATTTTTATACACTAAAATTAACAGTGGACCAAGAACACTGGCCTGTGAAACTCAAGACACAATAGGTCTTGGTTCACTAAAGATCCCGTCTATCGGTAACTCGATGCTGCCTATTTGTAAGGAAATCTTGAGGTAATCCTAAAGCATATCCACCCTCCAAAGATTCTGAAGCAGCACTAAAATCTATTTGAATTACTCTCCACTCAAAACCCTTATCAAGGTTCCCTTGCAAATGGCATGTCAAGTATAAAAGAGCATCGCAGGTACCTAAATGCTTCCTGTAGGCATATTGACTATCAGCCAGCAATCCTTTAGATTCCACATACTTTTATAGTGGCTTAAAATAAGTTTTTCAGCAACTTTGGAGATTATGGGGGGAATAGATTGGCCTATAGTTTCTGCAGTCTGCAGATATGCCGCCCTTTAGAACAGGCACTGTATTACTAAGCTTGTATTCATCCACAAAGATACTATGTTGACATAAAAATCTATAGAGTCTAATAATCTTGGGAGACAAAAAACTAAAAATTTTTTTAACAAAGGGAAGAAACCATCAGGATCTTCTCAACCCCAGGTATCAAGACTATCCAGAATTTTCTTAACATCCCTGGAGTGAAATGCAAATTTTGTAAGAAAAGGTTCAGGATGACAAGTATCGGGGA
>NC_089752.1:38783076-38805576 GCF_040412425.1 Macrobrachium rosenbergii | reverse complement strand
GTTTTTAGTCTTTCCAGAATTTCCGAGAAATCGTTGGGAAATCAAAAAACATTCCACGTCAGCAAGCTTCTGGTTTAATCAAGCAGAAAGGAACATGCGCTGAAATTTAGTTATTAAAGCCACACATCTAAGCGTTGCACTTCTTGTTACAGTCGTAGTTACACGTAAAATTGGTTACTATAATTGTTGTAGTTGCTGTAATCAGTTATTATAACAAAGAATAATTACAAAACACATAAATGGAAATACACCAGTGTATCTGTTCACTTATATTCATATTTTCACAGCTGCATAAATGTAGAATAAAGACATATGAGGGCTTCCTGTCGCATGCGGTTTTAACAAATAGCAAATTGTGAGATGGTTGTTCTACTGTAGAATCTAAAACGAACTCAAAAGGTAACGCGTTCTTCTGAAGTATCGTATTCACTACTGATTTTCCTTATACATTCCCGAGAAAATGAGCAAACATATACTAATAGCAAACACACGAACGTCAATAGATTCCCTATACCTTGCATTATTCAGTATTTTCATCTCTTTCCTGAACACTGGCAAATAAATATGACCAGCAGCTTGTACAAGTGATTTTGACTTTTCGTGCACAAACTTCTACAATTACTGAATGCAAGTAACAAAGGCTTCTCATAATGAATTTTTCCATTATCTACATGCCACAGCAAAGGATATGACCGCCCCCCCACCCCCGCCAACCACCTCTCTAATTGAAATCCAACCTATTGTTTCATTATTAAACAGCCTGTAATAAGTAAAACAATTGTTCGGCATGGCACCCTTTGTAATATTTATGACATTTGGTACAGGTGAATGAGTTTGCTAATCACACTCAGATTATCACTGTAGTAAAACAGAAATTTAAAGCCTACCAAGTAATACAATGTCCATGAATGAACGCAAAATAATTTCACAAGTAACTCCTGAAAAATATGAAACTACAAAACATTCATAGTGCCTTGAATGGTTGGTGATATTATTTAACTGGTTATAGAAAGACTGCCGGCAACAAAAGTGTAATTTTGTAACTTTGTTAAATTTGCGAAAGATGGACTCAAAGATTGTCTTAATGCTAAATTTTAAAGATGTCCGCTGCGCCTCAAGAGGACTAACTCCACGATAAACTGGCAGAATTAAGCGGATGAAAAGTTATTTTCTTCTCTTGAAATAAAAAAAATGACTAATTGCGATCGTTTTCCTAACAAATAAGGATTCGGATAAAGTAGTCGTCTGCAAAATTGTGTCTGAACTTTCGGAGACACCTATTGAAATTAATATATTCAGTAAGACAAAAAAAATACATATACTGTAATTAACTTTATTCTCCCCTGCAAATAATTTTTTGATACAGATTGATTAATAGTGCCATACAAGTTATAACGAGAAGAAAAAAGAGAATTCATAAAGAGGAGTGTGGAATTAAAAGTAAAAGGATAACTGGAAGAGTAGGAAAAAAAGTGTATAAATTAGACTGGTATGATGAAATACACAAATACGTAAAACATAATCAAGTTATGGAGACAAGTAGGGAGAACTTGAAGTATGAAGACATATTTAAAGAAGCTTGCTGGACAGAGACGACCTTGAAACGATTTGGAAACATTAAATTTGCATTTCATGTTTTGAACGGTGAAAGCATTCAAGTTTCTTATCTTTCTATTTCAAATAACACTGGGTGGAGATACGCTAACCAACATCCCTTATGAAAGTTTATCAGTTGTAAACATGCACCCAAGCGCGCACACACATGTGTGTGTGTGTATATATATATATATATATATATATATATATATATATATATATATATATATATATATATATATATATATATATATATTTATAATTCCTTAATAGTTCAAGAGCATTCAAGAATTTGCCATTTTGTGTAATGTGCGCTTAAATGTACTGCACTCCAATATAAAAATCTGGAAACCATTCTCATTTCCTATACTGTACAGACAATAGGTAACATAATAAAAACGTAACTTTCATCATCATCCAGCGCATACCTCTTGTATCCTGCCATTTGAAATAGCTTTATCTACAAAAATCAGACAAGCACAAAAGAAACCTCTAAATGCTCTCCAGTTTTTCTCACTCAGACTCTTCATAAGAATGAACAAAAACTTTAACATTCGTACTCTTCAAATTTCAACACTACAAATATTAACACGAACATATCTATTTGTAACAGCAACTCATTCGTCATTACTGCGTAACCTTCAAAGTTCATTCTAAAAAAATATTGAGAAGTTTGTTCTCTCCAGTTTTTGAACGTTCTATCATAAGCTTCCAAACTGTTCTTGACTACAGTGCACATTTGTACCCGACAAATACTTGCATTCAAATTGTTTTCGTACAAATAATCAGATCTACTGAAAAGGGCCTTCGGTTTCTGAATTATTCATAGCTATCTTACTACCTTTACAGCTTCTAAAATTAGCATCCCATAATACACAGCACACGGAGCCACGTTCTGTTGCTTTTCTTTAGTACCGAAAAAAAAGAGATTACATCTCTGACTTATTAATTTGTTACAAAATTTCCGTAAGTATTTTCTGAATCGATCTGATTTAGGGCATTAACTGTTTGCAGTCTCTTAAATCACCTTAGCATTCCTGAGATTTCTACGAGAACTTCGCATAACATCTCAACTTCTCAAATTCCCTTAATATTCCACTCTTCCCTCACCACCCAATTTCTTAATCAGTCTTGTAACTGTACATTCCATCTCACCTATCATGCTAAAAAGGCCCATTAATTTTATTCTACGAATTTATGCACAACCAAAAGCCATTAGAACAGGTAAGGACAATTTACACTTGAATAACATCCCATAGAAAAGTCGAAATAAAAATAGCATCTCCCTTCACTTTCCGTTGCATAAAACAGTCCAGGAATAATCGAAACGAGAAACTAAAAAAACGAAGCAAAAGCACATTCTTCATTTAAGTATTCACCAATCAGCCAGATTTAACTGAACAAGCGAACACTCAGAGGAAAAGAAAGTGACTGCTGTGAAAGTCAATGATTCCAGTTACTCCTTGTGTACTGGGACCAAATGCGAGTTGCACCTAGCAATGGAACTATCGGAAACTGACGGCTTTGAAAAATGTTTATAAAAAGGCAAGAAGACGGATCTATCCGTTTCTTTGCTGACACGTTCCGTTTCTCACTTCACTATTAAGGGCGACAGCCCCGTTAAATTAGTCAATCAACGTCCTACTGTCTGCTTGGGTTTCTGAACTAACCCTGCTAGAGTAACAATTCCGGGGCCTTTTAGTCTTCCCCGGTTATTTTCTCTACAGTCTCAACTTGAGGCAGTATTCAATTTTTGCTTCCTTTGGTTTCGATGACAGTTGCTGTTGTGACGCAAGTTATTTTATTTATGCACATAAATGAACCAGAACTACTTAAAATAACGTCATTCGCATCCCCCCCTCCCTCCACCGCCACCACCCGTCAAATTAGGAAGCAAAATCTGCCCTCAAATGAGTAAGCGTGTTGATCTTTTCCATTTATCTTAAGCCAAAACTGACGATCATTCCAAAATATTTTTGGTAAGTTGTCAGTCAGTTAATAATGTGGATGCTATTTACTTTTCAAAATGTTTTCGTTTAAATACAAGTCGTATTTCAAGTACCTTAAAAACATCAGGCACTCTGTGTCACTAATATATGAGTTCGATTTAAACTTATTTTACAATGATATATCAAATTCTCGTATATAGATACATTCCTTTGATTTATGCAACTAAGTTCAACAGAATTATACAAGAACGTACACGATGACCTCAGTTTTTAACAGCGGCATTTGCAGCGCAACCATAATCGAATTTTTAAGACAGAAAAGTCTAACTCCAAGTAATACGAATTATACCTCTCCTGAAACAAAACAAAATATTTTTAAACATAACATTAATTATTTTCTATTTCGGAGTGCATTTTGTATGTTGAATAAGCTTTAGTTAGCAGCGACTGTTAGCCTTTGTGCATGAGTAGAGAGAGAGAGAGGGGGGGGGGTGTCCTCTTCCTGATAATAAATGAGCGCCCAAAGATTGAGGCAGGCGACTTTTCAGATCAGCTGTTCATGTAACGCAAGAGAGAAGATAGGTCTTTGAAAATTACCTCCTTAAAATGTCTCTAGTCATTTTATGTGTCAAGCCCGTGCATATTTATAATTCCATTTAACTGAATCTCATTCAGTTATCGTAGTCTTCTCTGATAACCTATTTATAGCTAATTTTCAAATAGGTTATCATTTTAAAATGTGACGAATTATCCAAGGTAAATGAAAGTAAAAAAAAAACTTAAAGAACACCATTTATCTGTAGCCAAAACTGACGATCATTACAAAATATTTCTGGTAAGTTGTCAGTCAGTTAATAATGTGGATGCTGTTTACTTTTGAAAGTGTTTTCGTTTAAACATCAAGTCCTGTCTCAAATACCTCAAAACCATCAAACACTCTGTATCACTAGTATGAGTTTGATTTAAACTTATTTTACAATGACAAATCAAATTCTCGTAAATATATACATTCCTTAGATTTATGTAATTAAGTTCAACAGATTTATTTTAGAACACCCAGTCCGTTAAGGCTCTCCCAAACTTAAAAATCCTTCTTCATAAAAGCTGTAGGAAGGGATTCGCGTTAAAATATCTTGGCCCAACGCTGCAGAATTTATGGAGTAAAAAGCCAAGGGAGAGGAAGTAAAAAGGACTTGATCCATTATTCATTGGTCGGGTCGTTCGTAATCTAGCTGCCAACTAAATCTCGCGGGCCACTCATTCTAAATTTATTGTAAGGAAGAGGTAAAGTTTTCACTCTTCTTTATATTTATTTCTTTTGTTATACTCATACGTCCAATTGGAAAATTATTTTATTATATTTATGATGTCTGAACATTTCCTGAATATAGCTTCATAGAAATAATGATTTCAGTATTTTATCCAGGATTAATTTACTCTTTGCAGGCCGTATGTGAAACCTAATATTCTTATTAGAGCTAAAATAATTTTATTTCAGCACGACCTACCTGGGATGTAACATGAAGAATAATCCAAGAAGAATAAACACTGTAAGAAAACTGCAGTTTTAATAAAAACTCTTAACACTGAAGGTACGTGAAAAAAAATCTTCAAACAAGTAAATTTTTCAATACACTTACAGAATGTTGATAAAAATAGCTTGTTTTATTTCCTTTTAGTATAAGAGTCAACATGATACGATCGTGTGAAACCGCAGGGTCCATTATAGTCTTCTAAATGCCCTAGTTCATCCACAGTACCGTTTATCCTAAGAACATATACGGAGTAATATATAATATGAAAAAAATACATACACACACACACGCATAGATATATATATATATATATATATATATATATATATATATATATATATATATATATATATATATATATATATATATATATATATATATATATATATATATATATATACACATGGGAGAGACAGAACGGGTGAAAAAAATCGAAACAGAAAACATAGGTTTTAAATAGACAATAATGCACTGATCCATAAATCTTACCTCAGTTATTACAACAGACAATATCACACCTCAGAGTGTTTAGATCAATTAAAAGCATCAAAATATACTACATACATATATGCGCACAGTATTTCTCAACATACTGGCTATAACCAAACCACTAAGAAAAAGTTAACAAAAGGGATTGTCTGTGTTTATACACATATTTATGTGTAACTGAATCACGAAAATAAGGAACGTGACGAATATGCAAATAAAGGCAATGCCACGAAGGAAAGTGAAACGACGGAGTGGTGCCAGGCCTTTCGACATACTGTCCTTTACTCAGAAGACTCCTAAGTAAAGGACAGTAAGTCGAAAGGCCTAGCACACTCCGTCGTTTCACTTTCCTCCGTGACATTGCCTTTATCTATACATATTTGCATATGAGGATTTAAGTGCTAATTTCAACTTTGCCAAAAAATGTCTTTCGCTCAGTGAACGATCTTAGTGGATTTCGTACTGATTTAAGAGATCTTATTCTATGGAAAGGTTGACTGAGGCTTTTTAACCCTTTAGTAAAATTGAATGATTCAGATAAGGTAGTATTTCATGGAATGGCCCTTGGATTACGGGCATTCTGAAACCCTCACCCCCTCAATTTATGTAAATCTGTCGAACAACGCTTCATAATGCTGAAGGTAGAGAAGATAAGATGCATTTCCCTTCGGGGTGGGAACGGTTGTAAATAATATTAAGTAAAAAGTTACGAACAGTGAATGTCGATGTGCACAGACAATCATAACACGTTCAAAATATTTAACATTATAACAGTACAAAAAGTTTGAATGAATAATAAAAGTATCAAAACAAGTATAGACGATGACAGTCACTAAGATGAAGATGAATATTGTAATTAGCAAAGCTTCCAGTGATAACAATAACGAGCATTAACAATGCTATTGCTAACCCAGCCAAACAATATCGAGCATTAACAATGCTATTGCTAACCCAGCCACCGTCTCTCCAATCGCCAATTACGACAATTAATAATAATAATAATAATAATAATAATAATAATAATAATACTGTAATAGCCTTTATTTCAGCTCAGGGCCCTATACATGGAATATACAAAGTAGAGACAATGAAAAACAATCTAGATACACGAGTTAACATGATAAAAAATTATAATCGGAAATATCCACACAGTTGCTGAAGAAGTAGTAAAAATAATATTCATAATAATGCTAATGAAAATAATAAAATTGAGAATAATAGTAAAAATTAAATAAAATGATAACCATTAAAAGCGGATTGCATACAATTAATTTCCAGCTAGGGACCTAATGTGGTTACCGAAGTCAGATCCAGAAGGCTAAATACGAAAAGTAAAATTAACAAATCTCAATAATAATAATAATAATAATAATAATAATAATAATAATAATAATAATAATAATAATAATAATAGAAATACAACAACAATAATAATAATAATAATAATAATAATAATAATAATAATAATAATAATAATAATAATAATAATAATAACAATAATAATAATAACAGATTCCGCATATGAATTGTTAATAATTGCAAAAATAAAGAATAAGTATACACATCAACTCAGGCCACCCCTATGTGAAGGAAGATAACGCCATTCATGGAACAGGCGCCTCATTATCCCATCTTTCCCACATTTTAAATCTCCTTCTTTCCTCACTGCTTAGGATGCTTTGTATGAGCGAATTGCCGCTGTTTCTCTGTTAAATCATCCTGGAGGAGGAACTACTGCACAAAGATTGGAAAACAGCTCTTGCTGTGAATAGCATGACACACCTCAAATCTCATTTGAGACAGCTGTAGACACTGACAGTGATGCTATCAAAACACGTGCAAAACTGATAACAATTGTTGGCTGATTTCATCTCATTTAAAAAAAAAACTAGTGTAATACGACATAAAGAAACGTCCCGTCTATAGCGAAACCAATGAATTTCTCGTTATTTAAGTTTCTGGCCAAAAATCCTTTTCCTTTCTCTGACATGAAGCGTATGGGTGAATGCCAAGGGACAGATATCAGATATACAGTATATTTAGTATATTTAGATACACACACGACTATTGTTAACTGTCTGCTATCTCTTTAACTTCTTGTTTACATTATACTGGGATACTCTTTCAAGTCATTAAATGAAAACCTATTCACATTTTTCCTCTCTATTAGGTACTCTCGACGAGAGAGAGAGAGAGAGAGAGAGAGAGAGAGAGAGAGAGAGAGAGCGGTTTTCACCTGAAGCTCACTGACCCGGCCTGTTATCCAGTTACTATTACATTCTGACGCTTTTCAGCTCACGTTGTAATTAAAGAAAATCACTCTAAATTTTATAACGAACGCTGATGAGGACAGAATGTTCTTCGTTGGACATCTAATCAAGTTTAAAAGTACACGAGTCGAGTTGTTCTTCTTATGGAAATTTTAATCATTCCCATCATCATTCATAAATAACTGAAGATGGGAAATCCAACGGAAAGCCAGAAAATAACGACCCCAAATAACTGATACTGAAATATTTGTAATTTTTTTAATATTAAGACATACACACGCAAACACACACGCGCGCGCGCACGCGCACACACACACACACACACACACACACACACACACACACACACATATATATATATATATATATATATATATATATATATATATATATATATATATATATATATATATATACACACACATGTAGAATATGCTGGTTACTTTTTTTACCAGATACGCATGTAATTGTAATAGCCACAATGCCCTCTTAATTTCTCGAATTCTTCGCGCTTTTTTTGGATACACCTTAGGATCCAAGTGCAAGAAATTGAAGTGGTTGTGATGTCCGGTAGCGGGAAACGAACCCGTGCCACCATAATCGCAAGGAGGCGACGTTGCCGACCTGACCACTTGGATCTTAAGGCTTTGTAGTGACAAGCGTATCTAAAAAAGCGCTAAGAATTCGAGAAGTTCAGAGGGCACTGTGGCTATTACAATTACATATATATATATATATATATATATATATATATATATATATATATATATATATATATATATATATATATATATATATATATATATAGTATATATCTCTCAAATATAAAAGGAGACAAGGCAGCGCAACATTAAAATTGAAGCTCTTACATCCAAATTTTCGGGAATCGATGACCTCACTTTCGGAAAAGAAAATAAATTACATGGTCTGAAGGAACTGAAGGTAAGTGTGAAGAAGAACCGAGACTGTCACAAATTCCTAAGACTAAATAGCTTAACCACAACGATCGAGGTTCTTGGATTTCATTACTCTAAAATAAAAAAAAACTAAACCATCGATTTTGCTGGAAATTAATCTGAATCCAGAAAAAGGTCAAAACATTTTTTGCTATGCCGGAGCTCTCTGTAAATTCATTTTCAGCTTCAAGATCTTTTCACTCGTAGATGCAATTCCATCTCTGCCATCAAGGAATAGATGAAAAAAATTTTCGTATAATTCAAAACCACTGAAAGAGACTGCGAATCACTTGACAATTTTTTTTTCCAACGAAAGCAAAACCAAAAATATATATACGAGCCAAAAATTTGCTAAATCAAAATCTAATTCCAAGGTCGGTATCACCTGACGCAAAAGATCAGTGTTCGTAATATATATATATATATATATATATATATATATATATATATATATATATATATATATATATATATATATATATACATAGATACATAGAAGATGTGCGTGCGTGCTTCTTCCTATCTAACCTGGACAGAGACAATGTTAATAAAAATTTTTGCAGACACGGTATATTAAACTGTAAGGATTTTCTTTCCTCATTTCGAAGGGACTTCTTCCCATTCAGAGACTGCCGGTATTCCGATTCTCAAAACATATTGTAGGAGTTCTCCGTTATTACTACCGCAACTTTCTTCTAATATAGTTCAAGATTCTTTACAACCGTTTAAATCATAAAGTGGATTTTTATATATTGAACAATGATTTTTTGCGTTATTCATACAGCATGTTTTTCTGAGTATTTTTCGTGGATTTTTATATTCATTAACACTTTATTTTAATACAAATTTCAATATTGTTCCATTATAGAAACTGTACCCTGACATTGCTTAGCTCGGCTGATAAAACCAGTGACGAACTGAAAGCGATATTGGAGTCGGTTGATCATATAAGGCGTAAAAATTGATTTAAAACAACTGCATTTGCTCAGAGAAAACGACACTAAAATAATGTAACCGTAAAAATCCACAAGGAATACATTGCTAGGAAGATTTCACGACGATAATGGAAATAAGTATGAGTACATTTAAAATTTGAGCACAAGGATATAAAGTGTAGCAGGTTAGTGCTTTTTATAGGCTTGTTTTATATATATATATATATATATATATATATATATATATATATATATATATATATATATATATATATATATATATATATATATATATATATATATATATATATATATATAAATATATATATATATATATATATATATATATATATATATATATATATATATATATATATATATATATATATATATATATATATATATGCCTGCGTATGTGTGTGTGTGTGTGCGCGCACGCACGTGTGTTTTGTATCAGTGATGCGTTTTCCCGTTCTAAAACCTACGGGCCATGACTTCAAGGATCTGTTTATTTACAGCATTGGTTCTCAATCTTTTTTTAGTAATGGCACTTTAACCAATGTAGTCATTACCGTGGCACCCCTTCTTTACCATCCCACCATATCGCATGAATTAACTTCTTATATAATTAATAAAATTATTATCCACAATATATATATATATATATATATATATATATATATATATATATATATATATATATATATATATATTAATTATAGTAGACGCACTGATAATAATTATATGAAGGCTTCTGCAAACTTTTTTTGTTTTTACAAATGTTCATTGAGATGATCTAGCCTAGATCAATCTTGCGGCACCCCTAAGCATTGTCTGTGGCACCCCAGGGTGCCACGGCACCCAGTTTGAGAATCGCTGATTTACAGACTATATTCCACGCACCTCAATCCGCACCACTTGACTGGAAATGAAAATACATAATTATGACACTCGAGAGATTCTGTGGGGAAGTTGCAGCTGAGGTGTTTATGTAATCAAAGGAGGAGTCGGAACTTTTGTTGTCAAAGGGAAAACCCCATTAACTCGTCTAGGCAGAGGTAATCCTTCGTATAGTTTGCTATCCTTGCGTTTTTGTCCGTCAGGGATGGCAATATTGAAGGTTAAAAAAATACACTCACAAAAGAATATTCGTAGTATTCACGATACATACTAGCGTCAACTCAGTATAAAGGGAAGGGAGAGAACTCCATTCATGCTATTTAGCTCCTTTTGTGATAAATCAAGTCAAAGTTTGTACCGCCCGGCCATACTAACTTTCATAAGGGTAACTTTTTCATTCTTAAGCTCGCCAAAGATTAGAAAAGGGAAAGAAGAGAGGATCACTCAGTCACGATTCCATATAAATTGATATTACATTATAATTCGACAAGAAAAACTGCACTTTACTTAGGGCTTAACTGAACAAAGAATGATGAACAGGTAATTGTAAAAAAACTGTGGACCTTTAGAGCAAATTTTACGATGATACAGAGGAAAACGCCATTAAGGAAGAATAAGTAATGCATCCAGTTATCGAAATCATTTTAGTTAGATAAAAATTCACTGAGGAACCCAATTTTCCTCATACAGGCCTATTCTGAATCATACATATGCTTCAGTGACCTCAGACTCTTTCAAAAGGTTACTGAGATCTGTAACACCCCGAAAAACCACCATATTTATTTATAGTGGCTTATGGTTTTCGTCAATCTTTTTCTCGACACAGAATAGCTCGCACTCCCATTCCAAATGATTGACTGAAAGCATACAACTGATTTTGTAAGAACATCGAAAATATTTCGTTTTAATTAACATTTTTTCTAATAAAACAACCCGAGCATATTTGCATTACAGCTAATGGGAAAAATGTTTACTACACCCATCAAGTACGCAAGAGTAGATTTGATGCCTTTCAGGAAACTTCGGTATCATAAAAAAAAATAGTCTTAGATAAAAATCCAAATTGCCTTCCACCAACTTCGAATTAACTCGAACGTCTTGAAATTACACTGAAAATTCAGCACACGGGTACTAAGAAGTAAAAAAGAAAAAACATATATATATATATATATATATATATATATATATATATATATATATATATATATATATATATATATATATATATATATATATATATATATATATATATATATATATATATAAAAAACTTAATCATTAAAAGGAAATCTTACTTCTGTAACCGGTTTGTCCTCACATCTTACGCGCAGAAAAATATAAGGAAAACAATTAGGGTCTTCTTGAAACAACAGATAAAACTCTTCGAATCTGTATTGATCAAAAAGACTAGATCAAGAAGGAAAAACCCCATAATCTGAAAAAAATATCCTTAGAAAAATCGATACTGAAAAATAAACACCATTCGCACACGAGATAAGTTGCACCGCTGATAGACGGAACGACAGTAATTGTTATGATGACAAAAATCCATCCACTGTTGGTGACCAGTGACGGTCATCAACTATGACAGCTTTGTGACCCAACGTTGTTCCAAACCAACTCCAAATTTTATCCTTTTGCATCAGCTGATGAAAAACGATCTCGTTAGCCAGTAATCACTACCAAAAAAACAAAACTCCAGAGGAACAAAAGGGCACAAGTAAAACTGTCCTTAACTCGAGTTAGGAACTGACTTTTTGCCCAATAAAACAGTTCACCTAATGCCACAAATGACGACTGGTCATATCTCTACATCATTCCCTCATTGTCTGGCTGTCGATTCATAAATCGTATTTTTTTGTCCAGTTTCATGTCTACCGGTTTTCATAATCATAATATTTGTAAAGCAGAATCCTACCTAAAATAAAACTGACAAGTTTTTCTCTCAAAATATTCTCATTTATTTAACTGAATTAGGCTTCTGATATAACACCCAAAACGTACTTTTTTCTTGTCAACTTGTTTTCTTCTAAATATATAATGCAATATACTGTACATCCATTCTTTCGTGGATCATCTACCATGATATATTTAATGTTTTTTTTTGTGCAAATTACTTAAATAATAATTTGAGATTCATTTCTCTGTAACACATTCTGGCTTAACTATTCTGTGTTAATTAAACACTCACTTACCGATACCCCAAACTTACATATAAATGATATATCCCGTAGCGCATTTCGTTGTTTTGAAAATAATTATTTCATTCTAATATTTTCCATCCTAATTTTTCCTATCCAAATCTCTGCTTTTATTTCGCCTGCATTCCAGCTTTAACTTCAAGAGATAATGTATGTAGAGTCCATAAAACTTGAAGGCATTTATTTGGAGAACATATATATTCAGAGTTTAATCTCATTTGTAAATAAAAATACCCTCCACCAGGTCCAGAATATAAACACTGATGTACCAGAAAAGGGAAATATTTTTGTAACATTTACTTTGCCGTGTTCATTATTGAAAAATTCGTTTTCCTTTAAATTGTTTCATGCTCCATAAACATTTAAGTGAAACAACTCTTTTTACCACTCCGAAAAATATTTGTAAACCTGAAAATGAGAGCAAATCTTTCAGCTGTTATGCCTTCAAAAAGCATCGAAACTACTTTCCTTATAGGTTTCCTTATGGGTACGCATTCAAATATCAATTTTGAAACTATTTTAACAAATCGTCCAATTTATTCCGTAAAGCTGTCGTGAGGGACTGCAATATTGAAAATGAATAAAAACTTAACTTTTTTCCACTAATTCATAAGATGTAAAACTTTAAGCTTTCATTTTACCGCACTGTGCCAATATAATTGATGAAAAAAAGTTCTTGAGGAATTTTCAGCTCCTAAACAAAAAACCCTCCCACTTCAATCATGTAATATAGCAGTTTCTATTCACTTTATCTGTGCTATTGATTTTCGTTAAAAAAACAGAAATAAAATTTGATTAACTTGCAAGCAGTTTCTTTTACTATGCTACTTTGCAAAGTAATACGTCATTTCTGATAGAGCGGGGTTATTCGAATTTAAGTAAATAGATTTTGAAAAGCGAAGAACTAAATATTCATCAATAATTAAATAAACCTTTATAAATGGAGACATTAGTACACTTATCTTTATCGGATATTTAAGTCAATTTAATTTCTGCGAAAAATTTCCAAAGAGTACAAGGATTTGATAAATATCAATAACTACTCGCTATATACTCGTAAAATTCGCTTCAAATCATATAAATTTTTCCTGTTAAGGAGATGAATTAAGGATACAAAATAAATTCTAAAGACATCGGAAAGGTAAAAGCAATAACGGATATATCAGTCACTCAAAACCATGCAAATATATTTTCCCACTATGAAGAAAATACCGCATAACTTTGCACTCTAAAAGTGATCAAACCCTCATTCAGTTTTTACTTCCGTCGCCTCTCTCAACCTTATTGCTTTCTGTCGACAAACCCCCGCACTCACGGGCACTAAATATGAGCAATAAAAAATAATAAAGTAAGTTAAACTTCCGGCCTTCACAGTAATAAACCAAACTAACCCGTGGGATATGCAATGTATTTACGATGAAGTTGTTTTAGTCACCTTTACAGAAAAATGGTATAATTTTTATACAGAAATAGCATTGTCAATCTATTTACTCACCCTGCTACCGCGGTCGTACTATGCGGTGCAGACCTGATATGGTGCCATAGGAGACGCGTTTTGGGAGACGAATATAATGTACTTAACGGCAGAGGAGAGCCTTGGTAAAGGGCTCTGGTCTCTTTGATTAGGGAAGAGGACTCTAAATGGCACACGGACATCCCGTCCCAAGGACGATTCCAGTTACTATATTGACTCTTGCAGCAGAAAAAAAGTGTATGTATGTTTGTATGTATGTATGTATGTATGTATGTATATGTATGTATGTATGTATATATACAGCATATATATATATATATACTAGTATATATATATATATATATATATATATATATATATATATATATATATATATATATATATATATATATATACATACCTACATACATACATATGCACACACACACACACACACACATATATATATATATATATATATATATATATATATATATATATATATATATATATATATATATATATATATATATATATATATACACAGGTTGTTTCAAAATTATAGCCCCAGCCCCCTCTACAGCATAAACTAAAATTGATATGGACAAAAACAAAAGTAATTCAGAACAGGTATTTATTTAAGTTTCTCTCTGAGTATTTAATATTTTGTGTGGCCCCCATCTGCAAATCACCAAAAAGCTGAGACTCAAACTCCATTTCCCTGAGCACTTTGGTCACCTCTCTTCGCAGGTTGTCAAGGCTTGGTATACCATCATAGTTTACTGTGCGCGCTTCAACACGATCCTTTAAGATACTACCAATGTTTTCACACATTAAGGTCAGGGGAGCTACCTGGAAATTCACTTGACGAGAAGAAATCGATACCACTCTTTCGAAGCAGCTCCTGTGTCTGAAGAGCCTTGAAACATGGTGCCTTATCATGCAAAAATGTGACTTCTTCAACAGATAACGCATTTTCAGGATCTTTAAGTAAAGGAAATACTCCACCAGTAAGCACAGTTTCTCTGAAGTATTAGCCATTCCATGACTGTCCTTTTTCTTTGATGATCCACATTAACCGCTTTGCTGTGAAACAGAGAAAAATTCCCAAACATTCAGGAAATTTCACAACTTGGCGATAGCACATGTCATCGCTGATATCATCCAACTTTGCAGCCCAAATGATGTCATTTTTATGATTTGGCTTTCTGACTGTGTAAATGAAGAATTCATCTGATGAGGCAACATGGAGAAAGTCAGCTTCATCCTAATATTTAAGAAATGAACCACAAAACCATGCACGGTCTTCTCTCTGTTGCTGAGTTGTTGGGCTTGCTGATAACATGAAATGGCTTGATACCAGATTTTTTTCAACTCACGATATACAGCACTATAACTTCTCTTCTTTCCCCTTTTTGTTTCTAGTTCAAGCGCCAATTTACGTAAAGACTTTCTTGGTCTACCCATTCCCTCAGCAATGATGTCTTTTGGCTCCTGAGAAAGGACTTCAGGCCTTCCAAGATTCTTACTCTTTTCGCGATGACAGTCATATGGATTTTGTTCCAGTTTCTTTTAACAAAGGATTCATCTCTTTTAATGTATTTAGCTATCCAGGAGCGTGAAATGAAGAATGCGCCAGCACCCTGGCCTCTCTGAAGGTTATAGCCTGGATTTGGTCAATCCGTCTGATTTCCTCCGAGTCGTTAGCCATGGCTGTATCTAACGCCGTCACTCAGTCTGAAAATACAAGAAATGTAAAATGAAAAATAGCTTAATAGAAACTTAAAATAATGTACTTGGAGATAGGCTATATCAGAAAACTTCATAACTTTCCATTTGTTCTGTGGAGGGGGGGGGCTCTAATTTAGAAATGCACGGTATATATATATATATATATATATATATATATATATATATATATATATATATATATATATAAATTCAAAACAAATGTTTTTGAGGTTTGTACATGAATACACAACGACGTCCTTTCAAAAATATAACATAATGTCATGCCAAGACACATCAGTACCTTCAGGGAAACATGAAGCTTAAGCGGTGCAACTTCCCCTCATGTCCGTGCTAATGACTTTTAAAGCAAACTAATCGATTCAACAATAATGAACTACCAAAGGTAAATCCATTTAATTGCGATTTCTCTTTCGTAATCGCGAATGGGCTGAGAGGTTTTTACTCCTTCCCCTTTCCTTCCTTACGTTCCTCTCCCTCCCCTTTTCCTTTCATGTGAGAAATCGAGTCTTCTTCCCCCACTGTATTTTTTCCTGTTCACCCTCATTGGGAGATAATGCTATAAGCTTTCTTTTAAGAGAGAGGTTTTATAACTATGAGATATGACATTTGTTAGCCTAATCGTGGGGTAGAAACTTAACAGAAAAGGTACGACTTATAAGAAAACGAACACAAATCCCGTGCAAGTAGAAAAAAAAAAATAAATGAAATGAGAAAACAGGAATAATGAAAGAATTACCATCTGAAAATATTTAAAGAAATACCACATAAATGTAAAAAAAAAAAAAAATACCCGGGTGTAAATCGTATAAATATACAAAATTATAAAGGTAAAATGTACACATAAAAGTAGTATGAAAGAAAGTGCTTTGACAAAATCTGGCTATCCGCTGTAAAAGTAGAGCAAATGGTAAGAAATCATCCTAATGAGAAGAATATCAATAAAATGATAGGAAAGGGTACGTAAGTAATCCTTTTCTTTCAAAATACGTATCCATGTGAATTGTCGATATGTGAATAGAATATGAAAAGGAAGGTCAGGGGAAGAGAGAGAGAGAGAGAGAGAGAGAGAGAGAGAGAGAGAGAGAGAGAGAGAGAGAGAGAGTCATCCCTGAAATACAACAGTTTAGGAAGGAAAAAATTCAGTTGGAAATGCAACTCCTAATCCTCAGCCATCAATGGTAGTAGGTAAAAAAAAGTTTATGCTAACTCTGACCATTTTTTGTGAGCTAAGAGAGAGAGAGAGAGAGAGAGAGAGAGAGAGAGAGAGAGAGAGAGAGAGAGAGAGAGAGATCAAATGAATTTAACGTTGACTACCTTCTTTCCACTTAATATTCCTCTGATAATTTTTCGATGCCAAGCTTACAAGGAAGAAAGGGAGTTAAAAATATTTAAAGATTATCAGGTCAGAACATACCATAAACTCTATGCACTCTTTCTAAAAATACAAAACGAAAATAAAATAGAAAAAAAATGTCCAGAAACTGTAGCACACTGAAGGGACAGTTATGTATTCTGAGAATAAATGCATTGGAGTCCATTTCTATCAAAATGTTGACAGCCTGACGTTTTATGAAATTTCTCACGTCAAGGGCAGTTAGCCCAGATGCAAGTCAGAAATGTAACAGAAAAATTCAAAACACATTCGTTTCAACCCATAATAATTTGCGTTCCTAATAGTTTTCTTGGTCCCTGAAAAAATGTGGAAAATTCTTGCGCCTGCAAGGAGATAATAACTTCTTCATCAGTAATGATAATTAACTTCCATAAAAAATAGTTACGGATTCAAAGTGACAAGCTTCTCTAAAGATCATAGATCAATGTTCCTCCTTTTCACATTTGTATCATTACCTCTCCAACTGGGCAATTCGTCCTTCCAGTTTTCGGTCTTCTCAAAATCGAATTGAATATTTTATTTAAAATTGATAACAACGAAAACAGGAGGTTTTACTGGGAGAAACTTTTCTTAAAGACCTCTCAGCAATTTATTATCATCTTGCAAACTGCTTTTTTTTATAATTTTCGCGTAAATGCACTTCATTTCTGAATTTTTCAATATAGATGTAATTACTAAAGTCTGCAAAGATTATGACTGCGTGATCATAACCCTCTGGATAGATTTTCCTTGGAGTGACCCATTTTTATTATCTTGGAGATACTGTTATCTATAACGAAATCACAGTAAAAAAAATCAAAGTATAATGTCTCTCCCTTTCTCTTTCCCACGCACACGCTTACTTAGTGCTAATGAATACACAATTAATATAATGATGTCATTTGTACAGTAATGTTATAATCAGCTTATTATCACTATCATACTATGATCATAACCATCTTCAAACCCTCTCTGCACTCCACGTAAGCCTTATAACTATAAATATATAACAAAAATCAGGCGAAACGCTTGGGTTAAAAGACATTTTTCTCTCTTTTCCTAAAAAGAACATAGTTCAGGAGACCTTAGAAACAATTAATAGCAGACCTCTCATCTTTCTTCTCTTCAACAAACCCTACCCTCTACTGGTATAAGTAAGGCTTTTATTTCTCTGACTCCTAGGAAAAACATTTTTCGGAGGCTGGGTTGCGCGGTTTTGCTAAGAGAAAAATATTAATTGACTCAGGCGATGGGAGGCATGTCTGGGGATGATCTAGGATGTCAGATAGAGAGGTGGCGTGGACGGATTATTATTTCTCCTGAAAATGAACAAACTTTTGTGCCGAAGAAGATTGAAGGGCAAATGACTGGTGACGCAAACTCACACAGAAAAGAGAGACACTGGAAAGAACGAAATCATAAATTACAATTCTTGCTATTTATAAACAACAGTACGACTCAGATAAACCAAGGGAAAGGTACGTGATGCTTCACGGAGCTACTATAAAAAAAAAATACATACATAAAATGGTATCGAAAGAGAAGCATCATAATATATGAGGCTTTCACTGCTGACCAACAAAGGCCCATCAATGGTAATTAACTTATTTCCAAGACTACAGAATTATTTTACAGTTAATTCTTACCATAAATTTCTAATCAGGAACTTTCATTCCCTGGCTTGAATTTACTTGTCAACATTTGATACTTGGGACAATTCCATACCACCTTTATTATCCTCCAAGCAACACTGTGCTGTGTTTTCATGCAAGATGTGCCTTTTCTAGACTCTAATTCCTTAAAAATAAAATCTCCTAACGTTCAGAAAATAAGATGGAGAGAGAGAATATTTTTTTTATCTGCAATACGTTTGTATCAGCTTATTCCTTATTTTCTCTGATTTTTTTTTCTTATTTTCATTATCGGCTAGGCAAATAATGATAAAAAGTACCTACGGCTTAGACACCAGTATCATTTCCGCTCTAGACTAAACGAGGAAGTCACGATAAGTAATCTAAACTGTACCTCACTTACTTATTTCAGGTTGTGGCCGATGCATTAGCGAACCTTGAGTGATTAGTGAAGATTCCCTTTAAAAGTGAAAATACGTTTACAAATAAATCACATTTTTATCCCCCCCCCAAAAAAAAATCGTAGCCGTATTAAGGCCATAGAATCTTTTTGGGGAGGGGGACCAGCACATCGGCTGGCACCTGAGCGGCACTCTCTTTCGCCGTGTGGTGAGAGGTTGTGTTATACCGCTCTCTTCCTCTCCCGTGGGTGAACAGAGCTTGAATTTACCTTCGTTTTTCTGTTTATTTCTTACTTGTAATAATGTTTGTTTTCTCTCTCTTGGAGAACAAAGAAGTGCAACGTAGGTGCGAGGGTCATGGGCGAGTATGTAGCCGCTTCGTGTCTCCTATAACCACAAGCGTTTTTTCCTATTGTCGAGGCAATGTCTGTGGACGTTCTTCCCCTTGTGGGGAATGTGCGGTGGGGCTTCTCCTCAGTGGTGAAAGTTTAGAAAAGGAAGGACAACAGGCGTTCGCATTCTTGGGCCGATTATGAACAAAACTGCAACAAAATGCATGAACCTAAAGGATTGCGTGACGAATGAAAGGAGAGTGCAACGGTCTTTACAGCACCGTCGTGCAGTAAGGTTGGCCGATCTCAGGAAGCATAACTCCATTATGGCATGGTGCATAACTAGAGAAGCTCTTGGGTGGACCTCGTTAAAACCCCAGAGAGAAAAAACACTCAAGTAATCTTAAATCTAAAGGTACACATGAGAGAGAGAGAGAGAGAGAGAGAGAGAGAGAGAGAGGGGGGGGAGTCTTATGTCAAGGTAGTAATAGCAAAAAAATAAAGTAGAAAAGGATTCCGAGAGTACCGAAAAATATATATAAACAGCCCAAGTCTATACCCAAGCAAACGAATGAGTATTGCTTTAAAAAAAATGTGAAACAAAATTCTCTCCTTATGTGGGAACACATTAATTACCAAAGACAAAATGAGCAAAACCAGACGAAAACGAGGATGTAAAAGAGATGGTTACAATGGAATGAAAATCTTGGCCAAATGGTAAAGGCGAGAAATTGTTTTAATTTTTCATTGTTCATTATTTGTAAATGGATATCCACAGGGAGGAGAAGGGGCTTCAAAACCTGAGTCCAATAAGGACAGGAGAAGTTTTAAGTATATCTTAGTTTAACCAGACCACTGAGCTGATTAACAGCTCTCCTAGGGCTGGCCCGAAGGATTAGACTTATTTTACGTGGCTGAGAACCAACTGGTTACCTAGCAACGGGACCTACAGCTTATTATGGAATCCGAACCACATTATTGCGAGAAATGAATTTCTATCACCAGAAATAAATTCCTCTTATCCTTCACTGGTCGGTCGGAGATTCGAACTAGCGGCCAGCAGTGCTAGCTGAGAACGGAACCCACTGGCCCAACGAGGAACTCCAATAAGGAGAGGAAGAGCAGCAGACAATTTACAAGTCTGCTGGCCTAGAAGGGGGAGGGGGGGGGAGGGAAGAAGATGGTGCTTAGACAGTGAGAAAAGGGAGAAGTTATATACATCAGACCATGCAAAACGGATGATAATCATTATATCAGTCTATTATACCGTCCATTAGCGGACCTTGTCCGTCAATTTTGGGGCAGGTTCGGAAATAAAGAGTGAAAGGACGAGGATGCATAATATATTATTCACTCATGGTAAAAGTGACTCAACTTCGATAAACATTGCATTTACTTTGGCAACGAGAAAAAGGATTAATTCATGTCACAAAATTTGTAAATTATATATATATATATATATATATATATATATATATATATATATATATATATATATATATATATATATATATATATATAATAAGTATGTGTGTGTGTGTGTGTGTGAATACACACACACACACCTAAACATATATATATATATATATATATATATATATATATATATATATATATATATATATATACGTGTGTGTGTGTGCTTACAGTACAAAAGAGAGAAGAAAAACTTACATAATACCAAACGAAAACATTAAAGAATAAGTTCTTGCCTAGTAACAACAAATATCTCTAACCTAGTGCTTGTGTCTGAAAGAAACAAAGGGTTCTCAAAAAAGCCAAAACAAGGTTGAAAACCACCGAATATCATTGCCATTACATTTATTCACGTTAATTCAAACGACATTGAAAACATGTCCGGCGGCATTTATGATTTCATAAATTTTACACATTGGGCAACAAGTCATGAAACCCCATAAAAATCCAGTCATCTACTATTCCCCAAATTACTGTGAAAATCATGGACGTGATCAGATCTTGAAATAAAGTCAACGTCGGGTTGTTATATTTGCTAGGTGCTGGATGTACATAAATAAAAGGGCATCCAATGTGAAGTAATGGATGTTTCTGCAGGAAAAGGGTACAATTGTCGGTCACAGCTACAAATGAAGGGCACGAAGGATGGCAGAGCGCAAGTGACCGCTATAATTGCTGAATCAAGAGTTGTCCTACGTGTCCTGGGGTAATACAACTCTTGATGCAGCAATTATAGCGGTCACTTGCTCTATAACTGCTGCATCAAGAGTTGTCCTACGTGTCCTGGGCTAATACAACTCTTGATGCAGCAATTATAGCGCAAGTGACCGCTACAATTGTTACATCAAGAGTTGTATAACTCTTAATGCAGCAATTATAGCGGTCACTTGCGCTATAATTGCTGCATCAAGAGTTGTCCTACGTGTCCTGGGGTAATACAACTCTTGATGCAGCAATTATAGCGCAAGTGACCGCTATAATTGCTACATCAAGAGTTGTATTACCCCAGGACACGTAGGACGCTCGTAACGTGAAGCAAGGAGGGCAAGAGACAATATCCTCAACATAACCAAGAGTGCCCTATGTTACAGTAAAACAACTAAGGGTCTCTCGGGAAATCATTTATGGATGCCTTCCTAAATTCAGAAACACATCATTATATTATAAGATTTCTTCGGCCAACAGCTATTTTTAGTGAGTCCTTTGTAATTTTCTTGAATTAAAGTACTTCCACCAATGTTCAGTTTTACAT
>NC_089752.1:38735576-38775576 GCF_040412425.1 Macrobrachium rosenbergii | reverse complement strand
AAGCGAGTAAAAGCCCTTTCTTTCTTCACGTGTGTACAGAAAATAAGATTTCTACTCAGTAAAGCGGAATGAATAATACCTTAATAAGTGATAAAGCATAAATGTTATATATATTTACGGGGAGATATATGAAATACAAACTCTCTCTCTCTCTCTCTCTCTCTCTCTCTCTCTCTCTCTCTCTCTCTCTCTCTCTCTCTCATGCAGTCACATCACTGAAAATAATTAAATTCTTCAGATCCATTTTGACTTATTTGTCAAGGTTGACAAAGCATCAACTCAAGTTTCACTACACCGAAATTAAAATTTTGCCTCTCTCTCTCTCTCTCTCTCTCTCTCTCTCTCTCTCTCTCTCTCTCTCTCTCTCTCTCTCTCTGAATAAAGGGAAATGAGAAGATTTAAATATATAACAATTTAAAACAAAATCACTGTCTCAATGGCATTCGGGAGTGAACTAAATAGGTACTTCTACAAATTATTTCAACTTGCCTGACTACTTCGAAGGCTATAGTAGCCAAAAAACAACCTAAAAACGAGTAAGAAATGCGTCGAAGTTTCTTCAGCGCAATCGAGTTTTCTGTACAACATATAATCAAGGCCACCGAAAATAGATCTATCTTTCGGTGGTCTCGGTATAATGCTGTATGAGCCGTGGTCCATGAAACTTTAACCACTTCCCGGTGGTGGCGTGTCCTATATCGTTGCCAGATGCATGCTTATGGCTAACTTTAACCTTAAATAAAATTTAAAAAAACTATTGAGGCTAAAGGGCTGCAATTTGGTATGTTTGATGATTGGCGGGTGAATGATCAGCATACTAATTTGCAGCCCTCTAGCCTCAATATTTTTTAAGATCTGAGGGCGGACGGGCAGACAAAGCCGGCACATTGGTTTTATTTTACAGAAAACTAAAACTCAGGATATAACTTAAAGTGACAATAAAAAATTAAGACTTCGACTGCACGAAATAAGGATCAAAGTAAAGAGGAAGTGCTCTCACAGCTCGTATGACGATTTTATTTTACGAATATTTAACAAACAGTCAGAACTGGCAGGTTTGGAAATTCGCAACCTTTGCATCAATATATGTCTTGCATGATATTTCCTGCTGATATTAGATCGCCAAGGCAGGTTGTGACATCATTTACAACGGTAAGTACAACAAAAAGTACTCATCATCCTTTGAGAAACTGACTAAAAGTATAACTAACTAACTCACGATGACAGGATAGAAAAGCCACCAACAGATGAGAATCACGCTACATTTCAAGTTGCTAGGTTAATATAAACTCATTTACCCTCTGAACAGATTTACAACAGAGGGAAATGCAAAATGAATTTCTCGCTCATTTAATCCCGCACGGGAAACTGGTAAACCACCACAAACAGAACAAAATTAACTTTCGTGCAACAAAATGCGTCCAAACAGGAGATGGATATGAGCCCAGTCATTTAATTGTCGGGGAGATGAAGTCTGAGCAAACTGAATATTTTTACCCCCAAACAGAACGGAACTCCGATTTGAAGAGCGACTTTTGACAAAGACGAGACCTGAGGAATGATTAACATACACTAAGTATATCCGTCAATGACTCAGCAAGTATTATATCTCTCGACAGACTCACAAATTTCCTCCTCCTGTAATTTCATCTAGATGGGGTGGGGATAGCGTGGAGAGTGGGAGACATGTCTGTGTGCATTATAGTTTAGCGCTGACAGAGAGCCACCGAGTGCCATTATTTCACCATGGCTGGTTTTATTGAAGACACGTATGACGGGCCAAAATGGAATACGAGCGCCCGAGGAGACAAGGAACTCCGACCACTCGATAACTGGGAAAGAAGGGCGAGTATCACCAAGACATGAACAATTTCACCTGTTTGCGACATCTCTCTTATTTCCTGCTTATCTGTTGACGGGTGTACGTGCTAAAGCATGGTGTATGATCACTTAAGTGAAAGCACTAAAGGTAAATATTACCTAAAGTTTTTCCACGACAGAAAAAGATTGTGCATCCTGAGGCAACAATGCTCCATTACAAACTAGCTGATACAGCAAGCAGGATAATAACAGATCTCTCATAAGTATGTATCTAATAATGCCTCTCATAAGAGAGGATTTATTGGATATATTTGCAGAAGTAAAAACACACATTTTATAGGAGAATAATATCAAGACACTAATTTCTAAAATGCGAAAAAATGTTGGAACTCAAGAGCAAATCAAAATTAACTCTAAGTATTCAAAGTAATTTACGAAGAGATCAATATCGCGAAAGAACTCAATTAAATGGAAATTAGTCACGTCTGGAGAGAGAGAGAGAGAGAGAGAGAGAGAGAGAGAGAGAGAGAGAGAGAGAGAGAGAGAGAGAGAGAGAGAGAGACTTATCGAACATTCTTCGTATGACCCATCTTTTACGATAGCTCTATTCCCACGGTATTCCCAACACCACTGTTTTATCACCAACATCATCTTCGTAGAAGTGAGTTCCCAAAGCCTGAAGGTAAACAAACAAGTCCCCCACCGAAATCATCAAAGACCATCATAACGATCTATGGGAGAAGAGGAATTAAATGCTAATAAGAAACCTTGGGATAAGATTATGCGCATAATAATGAGGGAGATGAGAGAGCTTCTTCATAAAACAGAAAGGATGAGTTTAATGAATCTGAAATATCCCCTCTTGATTAATGTTGGAAAACAGGTCTCTGATGAAAATCACTACAGATTAAGATGAGCTAATCTAACAGGGCAAAAAGGAATGAATCTGTATTACAGATGCTGATTATACACACACGTACATACATACACACAAACATACATATATATATTATATATATGCCAGATAATGAGAGAAAGAGAGAGAGAGAGATGACTAATAAGTTTGTAAATTCAGAGATAATATGAGAAAACTCAAAAAGTGTGTGCGTGAGGGAAAACTCAGAAATATTATAATAACAAAAGTAAACAGGAGCATGAAAAATTGAAGTAAAAGGCAGAAAACAAATCTAAAGCTTCATTTTTGAAAGGAGTGGACTAACGACTTTGTCTACCTAGGAAGCATTACTCTGTCCCCAGACGCAAAGAAAAGGACCACATAGTAAGAGCAAATAGACTCCATAAGAATTCTCGTCTCTTCACGCTGTGATTCTTCCGTGAAATACAAAAACAATAACTAGCCACAACAGAGTTCCACTAATCTTCTTGTGTATGAGAGAGAGAGAGAGAGAGAGAGAGAGAGAGAGAGAGAGAGAGAGAGAGATCTGTGATGACGCAATTAATATTACTATAGGAGGGAGGAAGATAGAGTTAGCGATAATGATGATATTACAATGGAATAAGGTGACAGAAATTCGTTTCTCGCTATAATGTGGTTCGGATTCCACAATAAGCTGTAGGTCCCGTTGCTAGGTAACCAACTGGTTCTTAGCCACGTAAAATAAATCTAATCCTTCGGGCAAGCCCAAGGAAAGCTGTTAATCAGCTCAGTGGTCTGGTTAAACTAAGGTATACTTTTTCTTACACTGGAATATACAATTTAAGCCTGGGCCAGGCTCTGGGACCCATGAGACCATTCAGCGCTGAAAGGAAAACTGATAGTGAAAGGTTAAAAAAGTGTAACAGGAGGAAAATCTTGCAGTTGCACAATGAAACAATAGTTAGAAGAGAATGGAAAGTGAGGTGGAAGACAGAGAACATGAAAGGAAGGACAGTAAAAGGAATGAAAGGGGTTGCAGCTAGGGGCCGAAGGAACACTGCAAAGAACCTTAAGCAATGCCTGCAGTGCACCGCACGTGAGGTACACTGACGACACTACCCGCTACGGGGGATATTACATTGGAGAGAAAATAAGATAACAAAAATCCGACGACGATAATCACTGAATTAACAAGAGTTATCAGAAGAAAACATTTGTAACCGGGAATCAACAACAACTTATTAAAAATAGTAGTACCTGAGGATTACAACTGTCAAATGCATAGAGGCACTATTAAAAACAACTTGCTCAACCGTGCTATAAAATGCAGAAGACCACAGTCGACCAAGCTAGTACTTTTGCATGCAAGTGACAAGTTGACCTACCTTTAGGTTATCCGCTTAAAATGATGTAAAAATGAGAACGGGAGGGACTGCACTAGAATCTTGGTCACTTATTCTATGTACTGGCTTGGTCGGTTTTAATAACTGGGAGGAACCAAGTGGAACTATATCAATAAAGTTCATGTAATTCTGGAGGAGCTCATGTAGCTCATGTTAAAAGATCGCGGATTAGCATCAAGACTACTTCAAGTGGTTTGGCTATAAGCCGTACTCGAGCTATAAAAGCCCGCTTTTTAATACATGTGCACACCACTTGATTATTATGCTAGCTAGAACAAATAATAAAGTACCATGTAGTAGACTTCATAATTTGTGTACACTTGTGTAGATTTGAGGTAACCCACTTAACTAATGATTGACAAAAATATAAATACCACAATAAGTGGAATGAATGTGCCAATAGCTTTATTGTCTGTGAGCTTAACTATTGAAAAACTTTAAATTCCTCTATTTTGACCTTGTCTCACCCAAAGCTATTATTTCCAAAGAATGATGGCTCAGTTTAACTTATATACTAGTAAGTATATCAGCATTTGTATGAGTTAAAGCTTGAAGAAGCTTTAACCCGAAATACAAAAAAAAAAAAAAAAGGCAAGTTCTTTTAAACCAAGGTGAAAATGAATGAGGATTAAAAATAACTTTAGTTAAAGTTATCTATGTTTAATCTTCACCTGGGTCCAAAGTCAAGCTGAAAGACATGGCGGTTGAATCTGAAATCCAGTGAGAACGGTATATTCCAAATATGAAAGCCAAGATTTCCAAGCATCAAAGATTATTAAGAATAAAAAAAAAACTTCAATAAAAAGAAGTTTTGTATGTATAATCCTTACCTTGATTCAAATGTCAAACTAAAGGATGGGAGGGCTTGCATATGAAAGATACTCCAGTAAGGAAGCAACCCTCTAAACATGATAAAAAAGAACTTGAAGTTATTGGGAACTTGAAAAACCTTACACTTGCAGTCCACGGACTTGCCAACAACATCCACGTTATCTCAATCTCTCCGTACACTCGTTCCCGCAAATTTTGAAGGTTCAATCTTGACAGAAGGGTAGCGTGGTTCTACCTAGCTTAAGGTTGGGAGTAATATCATCTGAATATTTCCCAGATTATTCTTTGGTCCAAGGGATGCGTATGAGAAAGACATAAGGGGTTTGTAGCGGGAGGGCGGCGGGTGTTTCTGGAAGAGGCAAATTCTCAGGAATATGAAGTCAAAATGTGGCGTTTCCACATTTTCAAAGTGGAAGGGGAAAAAATAAAACTGAATAATAATGAAAATGAAAAGCCAGGATTGTGCTGAGGTCAAAAATATCTGAGTCAATTTTATGTCAAAATGCTGACAAAACGGACTTTGGTAAGTTTCTAACATCAAAAGCAACAAACAGATATGTAACGTCACTCAGAATAGCTAAAATAACAGGATTCTCATCTGGGTGCTCAAAATGAAATGATTTTCTTTTTGGCATTTTCCCGGCTCTCGATCAATAAGAGAAATGATAAAACTCCAAGCAAATAATAAAATTAACAGGGTTTTTTTATGGTAAAAGGTCAAAGTTACAAAACTGAATCACAAGGTTACACGGAAAATTGCCTAACAAAATAATTTATGAGAAAACTTCTGCGCAACTAAGAATGCCAACTTTTCATTCATGAAATATTGTTCCATCAAGGCATACGTGAATTTCAAGAACCGGGTTTTCACATATTAGGATATCTAGTTGTTGCAACACCATCAAAATCTGACAACTGGTGTTTTCTTAAGTGAAACAGTGATAACAGTGTCGGGTTTAGTAGCAAACAAAAAAGATTTGACTCCCATGAATGACCAACCATTTCATTTACTGCGACGTCCCCACGTATTATGACAATTTGCACCTTCTGTGCAGCAGTGAACGGCAAGTGAAGCCAAGTGAAAACTAAAAATAAGGAGCATATACGATCGATAACAATATCGGAGGGGTCATTCCTATTAACTTATTAATTCGAAACAGGCCTACACCCAGCCATAATTAACAAACGAAAAAGGGTGCAGAACTGTACTAAGAGAGTAATGTATAATAATAAAATCTTTAATTGCAGGATAGCTTATGGTAAAACTAAAAACCAAAGTATATACGTTTTACTTTTAAAAAGACTCCAAAGTGTATGCTAAGGTACGGTCGTGATTAAAAGCTGTGTTGCGACACTTCAGTCAGAGCGAAAAAATTTACCGTATCTAAATTTAAATACCGAAATTCTAAAAAGAGCGATTAAAAAAATGCAACTTTTCATGGGGGTTCGTGCATATGCAAGAGGCAAAATTTCATGCTGGATGATTCAGAAAGTTGTGGAATAAAAAAAGTAGTTGTTTCATATACGACTGATATTTACGAATGGACCCTAAACGAAGAGGCACATGTGGCTCTTATGATATAATACTGGTCGTAATGAATATTTTTAGAATGAGTAATTTACATACAACAGTCTAACACGACGAGAATGCCGATGGAGAAATACTCTTCGCAGATGCGATTACCATATCGAGTTAAAAGCATCTCTTGAATTACATTCTTCTGAGATATTCCAATATTGGAGCCTCTGATAACATTTGTTATATGATAATGAAATCACCTTAGAATATGAATGGTTACCATTCAATAATCATTTCCTATTCTAGACATCTAATTCATTCTATTCACACTAGATACCTGAATGCCAACTCAACAAAAAATTAGTCAGAATCTAAATGAATCTCATTCTTCCTAAAACTTCCATCGCCAGTGTTATAGCTGATCATTGAAAGCAAAACACACACACACACACACACATACACACACACACACACACACACATATATATATATATATATATATATATATATATATATATATATATATATATATATATATATACATACAACATTTTCAGTCTTATACAAATATAGCAAAACGTCTATGAACAATGACAGGAAGAATTTTCCACTCATGTGTTAAGAGACGACGCCGCGCTGTGCAACCTTGCACACCCTATTTATAAACATACAGATGTATATTTCATAATATTACTATTCATGACTTATTTTTTTCGCATCTAAATGACATGAACACACGGTGGTACAAAGTTGTTATATATATTGGGGCAAAAATTTAATTAAGATATTGAGGAAAATATCAGCATACTCAGGTAAGTCTAGCGATCATCTTTTTTTTTTTTTACTATCCTCACGGGAAATTTAGAAAAAGCGTCAAGAGATTTGCACAACGATACTTGATAATGGCTCTTCATCTGTAGTTGGCCAAAACAGACAAAAATAAATGCTGACATCAATACCGTTAGGGGAGACATAATGGGTATTGCAATCATTGCTCTATTGTGCAATTAGAGCTTACGAACCCCCAAGCAGGTATTCATTCAGTGATTCACACATACAGAAGGACAGGAACACGATGCGCTACCGTAAGAATAATTTCAGTGTTAATGTCAGTCGACCCTTCTAAAAAAAACAGGTCGAACATTACAGAAGGTCTTGTACGGATGCTTTAGAGTGGGAACTATCCAATTAAAAACAGATATATCACAGAAACTTGAAAATGCGATCAAAAGGAAATACCAACAACAATAATGTTAAAAGGTGATTCGGAGAAATAACAGCATTAAAACAGTATATGAAGCTATGTCATTCAGAAATATATTGAGACATATTTATCCTAGACCACCACTACATCTGAAAGTCCAAATTATTTAAAAAAAAAAAAGGTAATGGAGAAAATTTTAATTAAGAAAGGAAAAGGAGCATAAAAACTGTACATACAAATATCTCTAAGGCAAAACCCCTTCAAAAGTACTGTTGGAACACCACTTATTCTGTTACCCTCTGTCTCACTCGCTTTCAGCCGTAAACAGAAACTGGAGATTCTTCAAGTTTGAAACCGACAATATCAAGACCAAAGAAAGGACGCCATTGGAAACAATATCCCTTTTCCAAGGAAAGATGAAACAAACAAATCCACGAGACTTTCTCCACAGGAACAAGTTAAGGCAACCGTAAGGAACGCAAAGAGAATACGTAGAACGTCTTGTCGAGAAAAACTGCTTTAGATAATAAATAGATAAAAAGAAAACATTATTTAGTGAAGGATACTGACACCCCTAAACGACAGAGATGATCAACATTCTATTTAGTTTCATTCTGGCAGCCAGACTTATGGTTCTTCACTTAGATGTATCGAAAAGTGGAAGTGCTGTGTAAAAGTTACTTAATACTGACAGATACAGCAATGAAGACTTCACCATAAACTGATTATCAACAACAGAAACAGACAGGAGAAGGCCATAACAATGCCATTTGTAATGGATGAAAAACAAATAATGCGCCTTAGTCAGTTCATCAGAAGTTATGATAAAGTGCAGGAAGGAAAATTCGTTCAAGCCATGATTACATACCACCCAATGCATTCCAAGAATCAATGTAATAACAATGAAAAACATAATACGGAAAATATTCATACTCTACTAACCAAAAACTTCAGTTGCAATACTGCTCGTCACATTTTAACTGAATGGGTAAGCAAGCATTCACATAAAGCCTTATTCATTATTTCTATTTTCAATGAATCCTTATTTCATGCTAAGTATATGATCCTCTATTGTAGTCTCAGACCTCTACTTATTCTTTTCATTTTACATCTTTTTCGCATCATTATTATCTGTTTTTTCTCACCTTTCTTTCTTTCTTCTCTCCTAAATGCAAACCTATCCCACTTTATCCTCTTCTAAAGGAGAAAAGGATGTCTGCGCCATGGTCACGGAGACTGAAAAGTCGATAACACTTTTTAAAGCAAAGAGCTCTTAAATGCAACGAAAATATTCTTTTTTCGCAAGAAGAAATCATGCATACAATTCTGTTTACGTGTAAAAGCACATATAAGTAACTCTTATTAACAGAATCCAGAATAAAAATAAACTCAGGTTCACAAAATCAGCAGAAATCACTACATACGATGTAAGTATATTCATAAAAATATGGGTTGTTCAACTTCAATCAACCGATATTTCACCCTACAAGAGTTGCTTCAATGAATGATATCCAGCTGCTTATAAGAAAAATGAATGTACACATGGAGTGACGTTGCAACCTCCAAAGAGTTTTGACTCTTTCCTCCTCCCACGCAGGGCGAAAGCTCGAGCTCATGAATCTGATTCAATGATCTAACCGTCCGTAGGGTTCATTCAGTTTTATTCCTTTGCTATCTGCATTATTTAGTCTTTATCCCTTTATATTCTTCTGTCCTTTGCATACAGTACATAGTGGACCCCGATTACTACAAAATTAATAAACTTTATTTTCCTCACAATAGTATAACTGCATTCTCACCTTAGAGAGAGAGAGAGAGAGAGAGAGAGAGAGAGAGAGAGAGAGAGAGAGAGAGAGAGAGAGAGAGACGGTTTAAAATATTCTAACCTTAAAAAGAGAGGAAAACAAATAAATAATATTCACACAATATAAATTCAATGCAGAGCAAGTGAAAAGGGAAGAGGGAGATTTAATTTAAATTCTATTCAAATTCCAATACTGGAATCTCGATTTATTGGAAAATAACACCGACATAAATCGCTAGTCACGGAATGAAATTGGGAAAAGAGAAGAGGGAAAATTAGCGGTGTCACCTACAATCAGGTGTTGCAGAGGAGGAAGGGACATGGGGCAAGGACTGGGGTTCCCGCAGGTAAACCTGGACCCAGCGTGCATGCAATGTCGTGGTAGCATGCAGGAGGAGAGAGAAAGAGAGAGAGAGATTATGATACAAGACGGAACATCGCGGTATTAGTTACTGCAAAAGTCAGTAGACGATCCTCTTCCCAATCATCAAATGCCTAGCAATCAAAGTTTTAAAGGGATTCACGTGAATATAGAAAACCTTTTAACAAAATGAAAATCGATTTGCAGTATGGTCTGCAAAGCGTACGGTAACTATAGAGTTTTCCAAAACGATGAATAAAAATAAAAGTTAAAATAAGTTTTCCAAAACGATGAATAAAAATAAAAATTAAAAAAAACATTAAAATTAACTTCAAAATTTAGAAACGACAGGTCTGTGAACAATGCACTGTAAAATGTATTGCATTCATAAGCTTAACTTTAGTGAACATCATATATCTTATAATGCTTAATGCAACAATGCTAGGTAGGAATAACGTTTCCCTGAATGCCATATTAAGAGTCCGTCATATTCCAATGGAAAGTTAAATTTCAAAAGATATTGTGTAAAAAAATAATCTGAACCTCTAAAAACATAATATTGCAATGACAATTTTAAGATTTCAGAGAGTATTACTAAGACCAGAAAACACAAAATGTCAAATAATGTCAGATTCTAGTGAGAACGCTACCTTTGATGAATATTACATTAGAGGGAGGTGAAGCTCATAAATTTAATTATAACCTTAATTAGGTGTTTTTTACAGTCAGGAAACTTAATAATCCGGTCCACTTGATCAACTTTTTGTCATTATACACTTAATATAATAAATATCGTTATTACAGTTATTGATATTTATGACTTATGTAGTAGAGCTTTGACATGAGGATAATATGAACGGCTATTATCTTATGCCATGCACATGAAATGACGTCACTGACACGTGACATGCTAGCTATAGTGACAATGTGTATCACCGAAAAGCAATTTATTTCTAGGACGACCCAAACAAATTCCTATATATTTTTAGGTGGCCAGCCACTTAAGACCAAAAACAGCTGTTCCTTTTATATCAATCCGTGTACCAATTGCTGCCTCACCTGAAGCAAAGCATCAATAGTTTTCCTTGAATTATCTCTTATTATTATAATGTCCTCGAGGTATGTACACAACAAAACTGATAAGTGGTGAAATTCAGGGGGAGAGGTTGAGCTCAAACCTTTCTTTCATCATCAACATTCAGAAAATCTTTGGAAGGTTCTATAATGTAAAATATCTTTTGTGGCGGCCTTTCCTTCAGTCCCTACCACGTCCACCTCAAGGAAACTGAGATCGGGAGTTACTTGATTTTTCCAAGAAGAACGATAAAAGGAGTAAAGCCTCATCTTCTGCTCCCTTCCCACACGCCCAATCCCACAAGGATTATGAAAGGGAGGTAAAATGAGGATGGGGATGGACGATTACGAATAAAGGCGTGAAGAAGCGTAGGAAAAGAAATACTGGAAGAAATGACAGGACTGTTGGATACGGGACTTAAGTTTGTACACGGGAAAATATACAGGAATAATCTTCATGCCTTACTGATCTTCAAGCAATGAACAAGAAGAAGCCATAAAGCTGACCTCTCAAATCGATATAAACATTAGCCCAACTTTCTTGGTGTTCACACCGTATTAGGAGAAGATTCACGAACTTGCAACGTTTCATGAATCCTTCATAAGCCTATACCAACTGCCAGACAATGCATAATGCATGACATGTCTTTATTCACAATATTCACCTACCGCTGGCTTCCATTTAACCGCGTAAGGCCTTATCTAAAATGTCATGAAATCTCATTCTTCCAGCTTCATTTCCTTACTTTTGAGGATGGAAAGTCAGGAGAATGTGATGAATATACAAACTAAGTAACAAAAATCTCGTAAAGAACAACCAGATAGCGTACGAAGAAATGAAAAATACAAATGAAAGCCAGAGGAAAAGGGACTCATTTTACCTTGACAAAAAGATTTGCTGCAAAACCTAGTAGTTTTTTTTTTTTGCGCTACGCTCATGGATGGCATAACTGGCTTTAATTAACTTTTTCAAAGTTGCCCTGTAAATGGATTTAAACCTCTCTGAAAAAAAGGAAAAATCTTCCTCTGGAGGGCGTGGAAAGGCGCGTTGCTAAGCGCATTAACACTAGGTTTTTACGCCTTAACAGAGCTGTTACGGTGTAAAGTCGTTGCCCGAAAATTTCGTTTGTTAAAGGTATACTGACCCTTCCGAATTGTCTGCAGGTTAATGAAAGTCGTATTATACCGAACCTTTTGATTTTCAATATTCGAAGAAAACTCTATTGCAATGGTACAAAAAAATGTATATACTTTCATATTCTAATAACAGGCTATTTGGAATCCCCATAAAAACAAAAACTTTCAACCACGCTACGGGAAGCACTTTCCAAAAGGAACATCTTTAAAGGAAATCTGCCATATGTTGGGGAACATCCATCAAACCTTTATTCGGATCTCTGACTCGTGGGAATCGCACCTGTTTCTTCAGCAAGATGAAACCCCTTCCTGATCTGCATACGCTAATCAGTTTTTGCTCTCCCGACATATAATGCATTATTTTATTATGATAATGTTTCGATTCTCCTTTAAAATATTCCTCGTATTCTTCATTTTTGGTTATGGCTATCTTTCTGGCTTCCCACTTTATAGTCTTTACTCCATTCTCTCTCGCTCTCTCTCTCTCTCTCTCTCTCTCTCTCTCTCTCTCTCTCTCTCTCTTTCCCAGTTACACCATCATCTTAAGGCCTCTCTTCATTCAGCTTGGTAGATCTTCATTCAACTACATTTGTTTGTCTTCAGTTTCTGTTTCTGCATATTCCCTTATGGCCCAAACCGACAAGAGGGCATTTTTTCTTAAAATCATCCGCTTCTGGATATCCTCTGATTTCAGCTCCATCGACCATCTTTCCTATCTTAGTCTAAGGCTTTTTATCTACTTTTTTTTCTACAGAGAGACTTTCAGCCTTTTTTTCCTGATGACTATTAACAGAGAAGCAAATGATATAACCCCCAAAAAACGACATTTAAGGAAAAAGAAACTGACAGTTTGCCAGTTCCAAAAAACATCAGTGAGAGAGAGAGAGAGAGAGAGAGAGAGAGAGAGAGAGAGAGAGAGAGAGAGAGAGAGAGAGAATAAAGCAATATGAGCTTAATTTATATTCGTATTTGACATGTATAGAGACGGGAGACAACCCTCCCTTGCTAATTGACCTTTCGCTTCTTGGAAGCTTCATTGTTCCAACATTTTGTTTTATTTTTGTCATGCATTACCCTCCTCCTCCTCCTCTCTCATTCATCCTCCGTTCTGTCTTCATGTCAATGTAACATCAAAATCAGGCGTTTCCCTGAAAGATTCAAATGTTCCGTCCTGCGCATATCCTTTTTTGTCAGTTTGCCTATCTCTTTTTGTCTTTGTTTCTAAAGAAATTATTTCATTTGTCAATTCATATATATTGACGAATTGGGAGCAACCTTTAGATAATTCTTGCATTTATAACACAGTATAAGACTGTGAAAATAATCGACATTCACAGACCGTGGAATCAAATCAGCGGGCAAGTTAGATGATGTAAATGATACTTGACTAAGATTTCAGATAAAAAAGGAAACAGGTTACATCGACTGTTACAACCACTGACGAAGGCCATGAAGGATGACAGCGACGAACGTCACCAGGAGCAACAGAAACTACAAAGGCTATTCCCTGCGCAAATCATTGCAACTGCTTCTGCAAGAGTGATTTCTTTACGTGAAGACGCATGGGCAAGAGATAACAGCCCCAAGAAGATGTGTCCTTTTACCAAACGGCCAGGAGATTTCTGGAGGCGATAGTCAAGGAAATTGCTCTAATGTCGGAGATGCACTTATTTCATATTTTTATACATATCAATTCATTTATATTAGTGTAATTTCCTCGAGTTTAATTAAAAGTGGCTACGAAAATGATAACTTTCATATTCCCTATAAGTTAAATGACATTCAGGGGAGAATAAGATAAACAGATATTTAAATATTAAACATTCTTCTTCTGGCTCCTGAGAAAGCAACCAAAGGTGAACCGTTGTCATAACAACTGAACATTAATAACGGCATATATACATGGGTTTAATAGGGACAAAAGACAGTTAAAATAAAAGACAAATATTGCGTTTGAAGTTTCTAAAATGAAATGATAAAATAACCGCTAACTGATGATGGGAAAATAATGGCAAAAGAAGAAACAATCACCATAATGCCACTAGAGATTTAAAAAAATAAATACCGAGAATACAAAACAGATACCTAAGCAACTTCTGCGCCAGACATGCAAATTCAGTTTACTAAACGAAATCGGTATATTAAAAGGCAGTGAATATAACCAGCAAGTCTTTGTATATATACACTCATGGCTAATATATATATATAGATATATATATATATATATATATATATATATATATATATATATATATATATATATATATATATATATATATATATATATATATATATATATATATATATATATATACATATATATATATATATATATATATATATATATATATATATATATATATATATATATATATATATATATATATATATATATATATACAGTATATATATATATATATATATATATATATATATATATATATAAATATATATATATATATATATATATATATATATATATATATAAATATATATATATATATATATATATATATATATATATATACATACACATTATATATATATATATATGTGTGTGTTTGTGTGTGACAAATGCGCTAGAAAATTTGAAAACCATTTACACTAAGGGGTGACAGCAAAATAACTGTTCCCGCTAGAAGCGATAAGAATGAAGAATGATATGAAGTAAGAATTTTTTTTTTTCTCTCTCTCTCTCTCTCTCTCTCTCTCTCTCTCTCTCTCTCTCTCTCTCTCTCTCTCTCTCTCTCTGGGAAGGCTTTAACGAGTGTTGTTGCAGGCAGATCCTTATGGAAATAAGCAGCTTGAGTACTTCCTCAAATGGCTGCTGCTGGAGGATAATAAATGGTACAAAATTACTAAAGCGGGCATTTATAATTTTTTAATATATTGTGTGATGAATTATAAAACCCGATATTAACTATGCTTACGGGAAATGAAAAAAAAATGTATAATTATTAAAATTACCTATGAATAAATAACAATAAGAAAATATTTTAGTACTAACAACAAAATAATGGGCAATTTCAGCAAAGAAATTTTTAATCGATATGAGTCATTTCCTATGCATAAAAATGCCTCTAGCAACTAATTTCATTGATACCCTTTTTATCCCGGCCAATTTTTTTCATACCTTTGATCTCAAAACAGACGAATGCTTCCACTCTTATTGCCTGCAGCAAGATCTACCCAAATGAAACCAAACTTGATATATAATGTTAAATAAATGATTCGCGGTGATATATGAAGTTGTGTTATCACCCGGAACATATTTCTATGGCAATAACGAAAGAACATGCCAACGCCACACCTCTAAAAGTGAAGCAAATGTTAAGTCAAACAAAATTAAATGAAAAACGTAGTGATATTGCGTCGTTTTGTTCCCCGCAAAGAAAAACGAGAAGTCACACGAATGGAAAGGAATCCATTTTGATCATTGCGCAAAACAATAACGAATGGGTTTTATTTTCAGTTCAGGCAACCTACTTTGATAGAGCAAAAGAGACAAGAGAAACCACGCAAAATCTGACATCTACCCACACTCTTCCATCAAACAACAAGAGAGGAACTTGAAATGGAACTATTCACTCGACACAAGTCGGTTTTTCGAAGTTATCAATGCAGCGCATAAAAAGCAGTCCCCTGCGGTAACTTACTTGTAGAGTGAGAAAGAAAAGATCATGTTGGTGTAAGAGGGAAGGGAAGGATTCAGAATTGATTTAGAGGTTTGCAATAATCCACTGATGACATGCAAAAAGTAAGTTTCCTCAACATCTCAACATAAGATAGATCACACTCAGACATCTAAAAATAAATACAAAAAAGAAAAAGCGTAACTTTCTATTCCTCTAGATAAATATCGCAATTTCAGGATTTACTGAAAAAGGGCAAAAGCACCTGAAACCTACAAAATAAGGATAATATATATATATATATATATATATATATATATATATATATATATATATATATATATATATATATATATATATATATATATATATATATATATATATATATATAGAGAGAGAGAGAGAGAGAGAGAGAGAGAGAGAGAGAGAGAGAGAGAGAGAGAGAGAGAGAGAGAGAGAGAGAGAGAGAGAGAGAGAGAGAGAGAGAGAGAGAGAGAGAGAGAGAGAGAGAGAGAGATAATGTTAATGGAATGGTTCAAATGGGAGACATAGGGAGGCTTGAACAACACTTCGCGATGTCTCATGAATAAAGTAACACTATACCACTGGGCTCCCTCTGGCCCCTGGTTAAGTGTTTCAGCAACAAATCATCTTAGAACCGATTCCTGCAGAAAAAAAAAAAAAAACATCAAGTTTCACCTAACTGTTTAATCATTCTCAAAAATGTCTGCCAACACACGTAAAAGAGCAAAAACTTAACTTCATCCGGAATTCGTTATATTCGAAAGTAACACAGACGTGCTTAAAATAAAGAAAAAAGAAAACAAATATATAGTATATATGTGCATGCACAAAAAACTTGTTACAATCACGATTATACAAGATTTTGAGGAACGGAATGAATGTGCCATAAGGATAATCACGCGTAGCCTATACTCGTTTACATGTATTTGAGTAAAATATCTCTTAACCCAAGAGAAGTGATCGAATGATTTCGCATGATGCATCGAATGTCATCAAGAGATATTTGTGCATATGAGGCCCTTCTTCTCACACAAATATCGCCACACATTATTAAAGAAACTTCATTAAATTGTGTAAAAAGCAAAAGACAGAATCTATAAATGTGACTTTAGCTGACAAAGGCTGAAATGACAAATTTGTGAGAAACACTCCAACTGATAAACACCGTCAGGGAAATAATCATACAAACAGTTTTGCATCAAAATTGAAGAGGAGAGGAACAAAGTTAACATTTCAGCACGATTTATTTAAGGAAAAGAAAAGCAACAGGACAGGACTTATTCATCAATGAATCATCAGTATGCATAACACTATTTTTATATAAAAGTAATGATTCACACAAACACACTCAAATATAAACAGGCAAAAGACTTACGCCTAAATACCGGAGTACGTTCTCTAATCCCCGGAAAGTTGTATTAAAGCATAACAGTAATTCTCTCTCTTTCTCTTCATCATGAATAACTGATGGTTCGCCATTTCCGAAATAGCGCTCGTAGTAGCAAACGAAACGCTCCTCTTAATACCAAATGAACACAAGGCAGGCATGTGAGAGGCAACCATGAGACTGGCTTTTTGGGATATAATAAGGAAGGCGATTTTCCTCTATGTTTTGTGATTTCGAAGATATAAAAAGCCGGATCTAACGTGTTGATAAATAAAAAACCTACCTTGACAGACATATCTAATGATCAATATCTTTTTCTCAGATTCACATACTTGAACACGAACTGGATAAAAATAAGACAATAGACACCACCTTGTTAAGTCTCCTGGTATCTGATGAAGGTTGAACCCACTAAGCAGAACAACATACATACATACGTAAATACGCATATATAAAAACAAGCAAATAACATACAAATATATATATATATATATATATATATATATATATATATAACTATATATATATATATATATATATATATATATATATATATATATATATATATATATATATAGAAGGAAAAGGATGGAAAATAGCCAACGCAGCATCATAAGTTTATTGGCCAAATTTTCGAGACTTTAAGTCCCATCACCAGGGCTGTAAAATATACAAAATTTACAAATTAAAAACAGACTCAGTAAAATGACAATTACAAAAGTTAAAAATTAAAAAACGCTAAACAATCTATATTAAAAGGAGGTAAAAACGTGAAATAAAAAATAAAAAGTAAAAAGAATTCTAAGAAGCTAAAAAACTAAGTGACATTCTCTTTCTTGGAAGGCCGGACGTCATCTATTCTAAAAACAAAACAGTGGAGGAGGCCTGACTGTTTAACGAGGGCACAAGCTGCTTAATTGTTAGAGATTCCAAAATAGAGAGAGAACAGTCATTGGGTGCCTGGGCCACAATACGGAAATCATCATTCGTAAATAAAGCTCTACATTTATTGGCATGTTCTCTTATACTAGAGAATTCTTTAAAGTACATCCTGTACGGTGACTGATTCCGAGATGAGAATCTATCCTGACTTTGAGCAATTTTTTGGTGGTTCCCACATATATCCCAATCTTACATTTTGGGCAAGTAAAACAATAAACCATCCAAGACCGCATCAAAGCCGGGAGTTTATCCTTGTGGGAGAACAAGGAACCCCGGGTTTTAGGATTTTTAGATATCAGTTTAATACACAAGGCCGGAAAAGTATTCGGGATTACTTTTTGTATATGTAACTTAAATGCGCTGGAATGAATAAAAAGAATAGCGGCATACATTAATAATTTGGGTACTTTAGGAACAGATTGACGTGGATAAAATCTATTAATCAAGAACTTTTTCACATATTTGTAGAATAAGGATGGAGGATACTAATTATTGTTTTTGAAAAACTGGGATAAAAACTGGATTTCAATGTGGAAGTTCTGCCCGTTAGAAGTTGACGTATAAGCACGGTGTAACAGCGTGGAGATGCTGTTTAATTTAAATGTTGAAGAAGAACTCCTATAAAACTTTGTACCCTGACCTGTGAATGTCGTGTTTCTAAAACCCTCGTATTAAAACCACCGAGTAATTAAAATATCTAAAATAGCAAGCTGGTTGTCAGGTTGGTGCTCAATTGAGAATTGTATATTAGTGTGTAGGCCATTGATATATTCCAAGAAAGTTTCGGCTGACTCACGGGATGTAAACAAGGCGAAAGTGTCGTCGACACGTCGCTTATAAAAGAGAGGGCGATAAGATAGCTGGTGAATTTTCAGGATCAGTTAGGGCGTATAAAAAACATAAGATTCAAAGGCTTCT
Source organism: Macrobrachium rosenbergii (assembly GCF_040412425.1). Classification (NCBI taxonomy): domain Eukaryota; kingdom Metazoa; phylum Arthropoda; class Malacostraca; order Decapoda; family Palaemonidae; genus Macrobrachium; species Macrobrachium rosenbergii. The sequence goes on along the minus strand of NC_089752.1, from coordinate 38,756,642 downwards.
AATGGGAAAATTATTTGCTCTCTTACTTACTGAATGAAGCAGCAGGTGAATATTTCTGTTAATAAATATAGCGAAAATTTAATTCCAGGGAAACGATTCCACACAAGTAGACTGACAACGGTCGGAGTAGCAATCCCTCTTAGCAACTGACCTTTCGTCTAAACAATTCATTTTCGCGTAACAAAGCAACTGTTTTCACCTTGCAATGTTATTTCGCAAGGGTCTCCATCCTGCGGAGCCCCACCGAGTATCCTCCGATTTTACGGAAATGGGCAATGATGGAGGCAGATTCCTTGGCAGCACCCTTCCATTCAACATGAAATCAGTATTCTCTGAGTGTAGGGAATGGGACTTCCTTGCCAGCCATATTGGCACTTGTGATTCCAATCAAATATTTCATGTCAGTGGTGCAGGGTATTACAACCACAATTACCTGCATTAGCACTATTGTCGTTACTAATATAAATAGGGTGAGTGCGACAGTTTTCTTATCTCAGAAGCTTTCCCATTTAATGCATATTTCAGCAAGTATCGTACTTCCTTATAAGCTTATATGCTGTATAAAAATACATAATCAGACGATGAAGTGATGCGCCTCAAGGTATTAAAATTTCAAAATTAATGATGATATGAATTGCATAGTAATCACTAAATCTAAAATGTAATATTTCCTGTCTCTCTCTCTCTCTCTCTCTCTCTCTCTCTCTCTCTCTCTCTCTCTCTCTTCAGCTTGAAGATGAAAACTGTTAATTAACTAAGCAGCGGTTGGCGTTGAAACCTATGGAATAAAGGCAGAAAAAAACAAATAAGCAATAAAAGTTATAAAAAATTGAAATTCATTAATAGTGAGTTTGAATTTAGTGTTTTAGAGCCCGAGTACCGGTAATCACCTTATCCGATAATTTGCCCAAAAACCTATGGGATGTGACCTAATTTAATTTCTCGCACCATTAACCGCTTCCGGTGTTTAATGTTTTTCGGTTTATGAATCAGGTTTTATAAATTTTTAAATGAAAACATAATATAGGGCCCGAACGATAGTCATGTCTGGACAAAATGAAAGCATTTTTGTTCCCTGGGCAAAGCTATTCAATTCTATGAAAAAACACGCGTAGAAAAAAGGGAGAACTTTATTTTCATAATAAACTAAAGAATCTCTATGAATATACAACCCTACCCTTTTCAACAAGGGCACGCCTCCCCTAAAAATATATATACACTGAAGATAAAAAGTCTGTTTTTGTGACCGTTAGGGAGGGAAACGAAGAAGTGAATAAAGAGAAGTAAAAGAGAGGGAGGGGGAGGGAGAGGGAGAGGGGGAGGGGGAGGGGGAGGGGGAGAAGGGGAAAGCGAGATTCCTGTATTCATTCCAATTAGTCATTTTTTACTTCGTGGGCCGTGTTTGTGGAAGCAGTTGAATTTAAATTTATAATTCCATTAATTGCGGTGCTGGAAATACCTTACGACTTGTAAAGTTCCCTTTCCGTCTGTCATAGAGTAATAAAAGTAACTCATAAGCTTTCCTTTAAACAAGGGCATTTAAAGTATTTCATAGTATTTAATCTGTAATTTGCACTGTTTTTAGATTTCATCTAATCTTGTTTTTTGAACACTTTTCAAAAAATATGGTGGAAATTCCTCATTTATATTACATAAATATGCAATCTCAGTCCATTCTCTTCGCAAGTACCTGGAAAAACAAAATTTATGTTAATAAATGAGAATATATTCCATTTAAAATCCCTTCTCTGAACGCTTGTGGAAAAAAAGACCCCCGCATAAATAATAACGTTACTACAAACACTTATTCGAGCAAGCAGAGATCAAAATTGCATTAATAGCATGAAAAATATAAGAGAACTAAATAGATAAAAATTTCCATTTCCACCACTTCTGAACGCTGAGTTGAAAGGAGGCTGCGTTTCCACAATTCAGGAACTGTTAAACGGATCTTGACGGACCACGATGAAAACATTTGGTTGGTGCCCTCCAGAGGATGACCACTAAGGAAACAAGTTTCCATGACTCATGAATATAAGTAAATTTTGACAGGAATGCAGCAAAAATCCCACGACTATTTCGCAATTTTAAACTTATAATACAACTCGTTATCGAACAAATGGACTATGGAACACCAATTGAATTTCCTTTTAACATTTTCTAACAAACATGACAAAATTCAAAGATAACTGATGTAATTTCGTCAAATATTAATTAAATACACCTAGACTGGAATACTTAAAACTACCCCATTACCATTTGTCTTTAAAAGAAATATCTATTGCAATAACACAGCTGTCAAAATATATTGCATAAAGAATGGATCGCATAAACTCCGAGAGAGTACATTTTACTCTGCGGTACAGACAGTCCGCGATCACCAAAACCTCCGTCCCTATCGGCCTGACTTGTTTTTAAGAGAATAAACGTGACTGAACAAAGATCAAAGTGAAAGCCAGGATTTCCACTATTCCTCGTTTGTTCCTGTTGCTTTAACTCGGTTTCATAAACAAAGAGCAAACACTTGCAACAATATATGGCAAGATTTGGAGGCGTGTCGCCTTTAAGATAGATATTCCTATTACTATTGGAATTCCAAAATGAAAATATTTCTCATTCACCTCATGAGAGAGAGAGAGAGAGAGAGAGAGAGAGAGAGAGAGAGAGAGAGAGAGAGAGAGAGAGAACTGAGTATTCTGTACCAAGGCACTGCTAATCGGTAAGGAGGTTCTTTCTGCTCCCAGAGCTACAGTAGTTAAAAGTCGCCAGAAAACAATATATTGCATACCTACAACTGACCTCGACTTTCACTGAAACGTGTAACAAATGTTTTAATATAATTACATTACACATTCTAATCGGGATATGGCACATTTGAAGTATAACCGCAAACAATGACAAAAATAATAGATAATGTGATACACTGAAAAAACTACAAAGCCTTTAGCACTATTATTAGAGTTTCAGGAAATTAATAAATACGATAAGTGTAACTAATTATAGTGACGCACATAATCAAATATTTTTTTGCTATCCATTCACTATGATTTGTAACTGACACCACAAAAGCTACTTTCAAAGATAAGTGATCCAAACGAACAATTAAAGTAATCAGTAGATTCGAAAGCTGTACAGCGATGAAATGACATGATTTTTCGTAAGGAAACCGTGGCTAGATTTGTCTGTCTCATGCTCATCTATTTATTAATTTCCACATACCTAATCCACGCCGCTCTTTGGTCTTTACTGAGGGTGAGGAATTTATTTTCTTCTTTAATTCTTGCTAAGGTGAAAGCGAGCAAGGAACAATTCCAATGCATGTGTGTGTGTGTGAGAAGAGTAACACAGTTAATAAAAGATGTTCTAATTCTCAGATTCTGTAATCGTCATGTACTGGGTAATTAAATAAAACTTTCACCGTTTATACTCGAAAAAAATATTACTTGGATAGAGAAGCACAAAAATAGTCACTCCATCTGCAATCGAGTGAAGCAGAAGAGAGAGAGAGAGAGAGAGAGAGAGAGAGAGAGAGAGAGAGAGAGAGAGAGAGAGAGAGAGAGAGAGAGAGAGGTCAATCATAGACAGTGGATGCAGATAACGCCGTACGTCATGCAAGGGGAGAGTGCCATTATGCAAAAAGAAATATATATATATATATATATATATATATATATATATATATATATATATATATATATATATATATATATATATATATAGAGAGAGAGAGAGAGAGAGAGAGAGAGAGAGAGAGAGAGAGAGAGAGAGAGAGAGAGAGAGAGAGAGAGAGGTCAATCATAGACAGTGGATGCAGATAACGCCGTACGTCATGCAAGGGGAGAGAGCCATTACGCAAAGAGAGAGAGAGAGAGAGAGAGAGAGAGAGAGAGAGAGAGAGAGAGAGAGAGAGAGAGAGAGAGAGAGGACCAGCCAATTATGCGACAACCAGAGAAATCAAGATTAAAGGATTCAGATGGAATTGGAAGTTTAACACCCAGGTTCAAACCCATTTCCAGCTTATTTTAGAGCTGCCAGTACTAACGCTTTACCAACCTGCTCAATCATTAAATTGCATTTCATTATAGATATTCCGTTAAAACAACAATAATTAGATAATAATGATGATGACAGAAGAAGTATGTAATTATTAATGAAGCGGTATATATCATCCAGCTCTATAAACAATAAAGTACATTACTTACATAGCAAATTATTTAGCAAATTAAACCTAGAAACACACGTTACTCCATTGAGTGAACTAAAGAATGAACCGAAAACGAAGAAAACGTTCACGAACAGCTGAATTCGATACCGTTGGTCAACGATTAAAAGATCCACTGGAAAATTTAAATTCAAAGCGAAGCAGCTTCAGGCATTAATCCTTCGATGAAGGTGGCTTGGGGCGTTGATTTACAAGTAAGCGCCACTAATTGAATAAAGGTTTGTGGGTACGTCTGAAATGACTGATGTTGTATCTGGTTTTTACTGAAAGTTAAGTAAAGTAAACTGATTTCGTGATGATTATGAATCCCTAATTATTACGGTGTGTAAATTCGATATTCTCACTGAAGAGGCTGACCTAATTAACAAGTGACTTCGTTTTCGCTTAAGCTTCAATGTTTAAACGAGGATATCTTATTTATTGGGGGATCTTCCAAGTGTAAGAAATTACGAAATATGAGATTTACTAGAGATACAATGATCAATATTGACTCAGTTGAACCATATTTCTGCATTCACAGTTCCAAGATAACAAAAAAGTCCCATACATTAGACACTTTCTCTGCATTTGAATGTAGTGTTGATAATCACTGTTGTAACATTTGAACTGAATTCCATCTCTATACATTGACAACAAAGAATTTTATAATGTTAGAACAGAAAATGCTCCAACTGAGAAGTGTGGGAGTGTCCATTACAGGTTTTTTATATATAAAATCATGATACTTGTAATTTGACTGAACCAGAACATTATGAAGATAAAGTCATCGCTACGGAAGACTGCCAAAAGTAAAGGAGAAAGATTTTGGGGAAGGTTCTGATTTTATTAAATTCACTTTATGAACAGTAATCAATGTCTTACCGTCCATATTCTTGAGAGAACGTCTTCTCAAATCCCCAAACTGTAAGAGCTTCAAGAACACATTTTTCGTTAGATTTACATCTACCTGTAATGTTGAAATTCCTGTGAATTGGAAACTGGAGACAATAACAAGATCCAAGAATTTATCTTGCAGAAATTTAGAGGTGAACATAAGAAGGCCATTATAATTCGAGGTCCAGAGACAGAACTAACATAACCAAAACAGTTTTAAGTATATGTGTGTTTGTATCATTTTATCAGTAGACACACCCTAACATCATTTTCAAGCATAAAAATCCACATGCATGTATATAGCAAGATATTACTCAGTACACATATCCTAATATTATTTTCAAGAATAAACATCCACATTCATGTATATAGTAAGACAATACTCAGTACACATAGCCTAACATTATTCTCAAGCCTAAGTTAAGTATACCTTAGTTTTACCAGACCACTGAGCTGATTAACAGCTCTCCTAGAGCTGGCCCGAAGGATTAGACTTGTTTTACGTTGCTAAGAACCATTTGGTTACTTAGCAACGGGACCTACAGCTTATTGTGGAATCCGAACGACATTATAGCGAGAAGTGAATTTCTATCACCAGAAATAAATTCCTCTAAGCCTAAACATCCCCATTTATGTATATAGCAAGAACATTACGAGAAACATGAAAATACAGGCCATGCATACACGCGTTCCATAATTATTATATCCTTTATTGCGTGGAGGCATCAGCAGCACCCTTTCGAGCACTCTCTCACAGATTACTCCTAAGTCATCAGTGTCGCTCCCGTAAAGAGAAGTTTCTTTTTCTTTTCGTTCCTAATTTATCTCTCACCCACTCTTTCCTCCAACAGCCTTCCTATCCCTGATTTTTTTGTTATCACCATTCCAACTGAAATTAAAAATAGTTTTTTTACTTCTCTTTCATTGTAGTATCTTTCCTCTCGTTCTTTTTTATTTAATTTCCTGTGTCTGTTTTGCTTATATACATACCAATCTAATTTTATTATTTTTTTTTACTACAGAATACATAACCATTCATCCTATCTACTAAAATTAACTGAACACACCCATTTTTATATGTGTACAGAATATATAAAAAGTTATAATAGAAATGTTTTGCATATATGTTCACTTAAAACGTCAGTACATCAGATCGGAAGAATATTTAGTTTATTGATCTTTTAAGAGTATAATGATGCAGACTATTCTGAATCTATGTAAAAAAATTATTTCGTATAGCAAAGGTTATGGGAAAATCAACAGAGCAATTTCATGTTTTTCCTAACTCCCAAATATGAGTTTCCTCTCTTCCCGAAGGAACGAATGAAGGTACAAATAGATAAACTAGGCAGAGATAGCCTATATACATATGTATATACAAAAATGTATATATATAAAGTATATATATGTATATATATATATGTATGTATATATATATATATATATATATATATATATATATATATATATGAGGAATTAAACCTAATATTAAAACAGTAGAGAAAAAACTCTCGGTGAACATCTTTCTAATGTCGTGGAAAGCAAAGCGAAAGCTAAACAGCCAAAAAGGTTGCAAAATCGCATATCTGCAGTAATGAAGAGAGAGAGAGAGAGAGAGAGAGAGAGAGAGAGAGAGAGAGAGAGAGAGAGAGAGAGAGAGAGAGTATTTGTAAGAATGATCACTTTCTTTAGTCTTGGGAGTGCTCTCGTGAAATATTACTTTCAGGTTTCCACGACGACGACTTTTGATGTCGTAAAGCCAGTTCGATAAACCACCACTCAATCTTAAGTTTCCAATCTGAGAACTACATTTCTCAAATCATGTGATTATTCTCCTTGGACCAATCATATATTTCATACCTTGATCATGGAACTTTCACCGCAGTTGCATCATTGAGTCAGTATTATCTTTGGTCTTTAAAGTCTGCGTCTCCAAATACAGAAAATAAGCAGAAGTGCTCGAAGCTTTCCAAATTACATTATTACTCATCTACAACTGAGAAACTAATACAAATAATTTATTTGTATTTTCGAACACAGAAAATAAATTAAAGCATGTGGAATGTAATTCATGCTACATATAGAAAAAATACCTTACTTATCACGAGAGCATATGCAAATATCCGCGAGGACTGAGCTATCCGCGCCACAAAAGGTCAATTTTCATAAAAAGTTGAATTCATATCACACCCAAAACTTAGTCATTTGTTGCTAGTCTCAAATCCCAACATAGGCAAAAATTTCGTAGAAATCCAAAAAATTTGTTGTTTAACCTTGCTTAGAAAGAGACTAGCAAAAATTCCAAAGCATACCCTCACTGAAGGAGGTAATACGCCAATGTAGCATGTTTCACAGAGACAAAAAGCCAATTCAGAAGATACATAAATAGTGGAGGCCATACCCTCATGCACTCCCACTCCTTTCATTTACTCTTCCTCAACCGTACTGATTTCTAACGATGGGCCTGTAAAACCTGCTGGGAATTACACTCTAAAAGAAAAGGACAGCAGACTCCAACTGAGAGGGAAAGGGGTTTTCAGCAAAAGGAAAAGCAGCAATCTTTGCCTCATTAACATCACAGAGAGAGAGAGAGAGAGAGAGAGAGAGAGAGAGAGAGAGAGAGAGAGAGAAAACAATATTAATCTATTTGAAGAATACTATTACATTTGGGTAAACGACTGCCACGCAGAAAACACAGCTATAAGATCATCACCTAAGATGAACTTTAGTACATAATCGGAGGTACATGGTCACGATGAAGTCTGACAACCCCCACCCGTCGCTTATCTTTACTACGCAAATACTTATACCCTGCTAACGTTATATGAGCTTTACGTCTTTCACGGTTCCAGAAGCAGGTACTCTTTTTATCAATTCAATAACCACAAAGGATAGTAACAGTTAACACCATACACGATAACTGATAAGACAGAAAAGGTCTCCAACTATAAATAGAAATTTCCATAATCTTATTTTCTTTCCGTCGTTCAGTTCGGCAAAAATTACAAATCTTTACTGACCAAGAATTTATATATATAAAAGAGGCACGCATAATAAAGTTCTCATAGATGCATAAAGAATCAAGCGACATGAACGCTAATGGGAATAGAAACTCTGAAAGCTCACCTCTTTAATAAATGTGGCCATGATTGCGTGTAAGAACTGAGGTAAGTAAACTACCAGCGCCTTCAAGCATTCGGTCTGCCGTAAAATCTAGTAACTTTTTTTATATTCGTCGCCGTTTCTTGTAGTTCCCACCGGCTCTAAGACTGCCATTAGGGTATATCCCCTGTTTTACTGGTTAACTGGTCAAGTAATTATCTATTAACAAGGTTCCCTAGTGCGTCATTGCACGCTTCGAAAGGAGACGCTTTAATAAGAAGTTTGCATCTACACCTATGTTTAAATTAGAGAAATTTTAAATGGATGAATTGCTACCCGTTGTTTGTCTACAATTAAAAAAGTTCCTTACGAAAAGTGGATTTCACCAGCAACAAAGAAGAAGAAAAATAAGAAGAAAAAGAAGCAGAGGTCACATTCCACCAAGGCCATTTCAATGTGCAGCAAGCTATCAAGCACACATTAAGACACCTGAAATACTTATCTTTATGCGAAGAAGGGATGAAAATATTTTGCAGAAACTTAGCAGATCCATTTCTTAAGAAACCTTCTCGATATGGTTATCTATCAGGAGAAATCGGAGAAAATTCCAAATGGTTTCCACGGCAACAAGTTATCAACTATGAGGCTGACTCTTACACGCTAATTAATCTCTGGGAGATTGCGTAAAGAATATCGCCCCTAAACCTAACGTGATCGCCAGATCACAAACTACGATTTACTAAAAAAAAAAAAGAAAAAAAAAGTATTAACGTTTCCATGGAACAAAATGTGAAGTAAGTAGATGCAAAGTCAACTTAGCTGCCAATGAAGCTGCTGAAGAGGTACTTCCTGTATCCAGGTGCTTCGATTTAGCTGAGCATGTGACTTTCACACGGATTACAGCTTCTACAATCAAATAAAAATATCCAAATGACTGGAGGCAAGAAATTCGATATTAAATGAGACAGCCACAACAGACGAATTGGAAAACATACAGAATGACAGAGAGAAAAGGGTGGATTGTAGTTTAGAAGAACACATGAAAGTTGTGATAGAAGGAGTGTTACAAGCAGTTAGAGGGATAAACGGAAACAACAGCTATTAACAAGTGGGAGAACATATGATTAATAATAAGATATGACAACAGCTATTTAATCTAAATACAAAGGAGCAATGTATTGCAACCGGAATGACCATCTTGAACTAGTGTTTTAAAACCTGTCTGAAATTATATCACAATGGGCTATATGTCAGCATTTACGATGCGAAATATGAAAGCATCTCAACACATTTGTTGCGAGGCAAACGGGAGAAGTAGAGAATAACATTCCACTGAAAAAAGAGAGAGAGAGAGAGAGAGAGAGAGAGAGAGAGAGAGAGAGAGAGAGAGAGAGAGAGAGAGAGAGATGTTAAAAACAAAAATGTTATTTCAAAAGCCAAAGAATTCTCTCTTATATATATATATATATATATATATATATATATATATATATATATATATATATATATATATATATATATATTTAAATTGGCCACAGGAAAAATAAAAGGAGTACCAAGGAGTACCTCGAAAAAAATGTGTTGAAAGAACACGAAGGTGCTTGGTACTCCTTTTATTTTTCCTGAGGCCTTAGCTAAAATATATTGTCACACTATTTAGTGACATATAAGCATATATATATATATATATATATATATATATATATATATATATATATATATATATATATATATATATATATATATATATATATATATATATATATATATATATATATATATATATATATATATATATATATATATACAGAGAGAGAGAGAGAGAGAGAGAGAGAGAGAGAGAGAGAGAGAGAGAAGAATATAAATTTGAAGGATTTACGAAATTCGAAGGCTAACCGTCATCAAAACATAACCGGAGATTAGTTTTACAAACCGTTCCTTATCCACGAGAAAATCAGAAACCCGCAGAAGAGAGAGAGAGACGGGCTGCATTTTAACCCTTTAAAATACGAGCAAGCACACACACGTAACTAAAATTAAGCGAAATACCAACATAATTTTTTTATCATAAATTTTATATTATGCTGATGAATTCACATATGAACACACACACACACACATATATATATATATATATATATATATATATATATATATATATATATATATATATATATATATATATATATATATATATATATATATATATATATATATATAATCATTACCTCTCTAAACAATAACGTCGAGGAGATAGTGAAGTGATAAGAGCTGGGGTTGGGATGCTGGATAATGTTGATATAAAATAATTAACTCTTGAAAATCCCTTGTCAATTGTTTCGGGAATTATTAATAGTAATAATAAAACAAGTGCAAAGGCTGATTTTCGCGCTACGAATTTGCTAAAAATCCTGCGACAACGGCCGTGGGTGCGTATACCCTTATTTGATTTTCTTGAATTTTGCCTCGTTAGAGGCTAGTTTATTGGACACCCCCTCCCATCCTGTGAGAGGCGTAGCTTCAGTAAAAGACACATATAGACGCCCAAAAGGGTTGTCACATAGTGGAACAACCCCTATCATAAGTACTGTGGGCTTCAACATTGAGGTAAGTACAGTAAAAACAGACAAAAGAAAAGGGGTGATACCCTCTCCTAAAGGAACACTCGTCTGAGGTCGAATAATAGTAGTAACGATAACATAATAACATACACGGAAGCAGAAATAATAATAATGATAATAGTGGTAAAACGCATACACATACCAGGCACTAATAATTACAATGTTCATAGTCTAGGCTACATTAAATGTAACAGTGGAATCTACACACGATCACATTATACAAAACAGACAGACATAATTACACTAATAATAACATTACTAATTTGCCACTTTTCTGGGCCATATCAGAAATTTATTTGGCATTACAAAATTTTTAAACGTTTCAATTATGTCACTGATGGACTCTCCCGTAAGTAAGTTTACTACTTGGTCCTGCAAAGGGAACAAATGTCAATGAAGCATGCTCCATGAATTCCATGGAGCTTCTGTCTGAATTGTTCTCGGATTGTGGTAATAAAACCACCAATAACTTGTAGTTCTCCATGGTGTGGTTTACGTAGATTATTTTTGTTTTCCGAATCCTAATCATTCCCTTGAAAACATTTCTGGGAAAATTACTTTTACTGTAGCTTTCCACGTGTAAAAATTTCTTAAAATAACTTTTCTATACAAAACATTCTTCACTTTAGTCTGTAAACAGGAAAAGTTTTTTTACTCGGGGGTAAAAAGAACATGTCACCTTCCCCCGCTCTATCAAAATCGTATCACAGGCTGTGTTTGCACAGTAGAGAAAATATAAAAGACGTTGAAATTCATTAACACTGAACGTAATTGTTCAAGTTTATCGGTTGATGCAAATGGTTAAATGCAATGGGACACTGCATAGATTTTAATAAATTGCTTTTAAATCAGAGTTCAAAAAATATGAAATTGCTGAAGCATAATTTGATCATTTTGCTTAAAGCGCTCCAAGCACCCGGACGCCGCTTACTGCAACATAGTTCGGAAAGAGCTAAAAAAAAAAAAAATAATAAAGAAAGCTAGTTACGAACTGTATGCTGTTACCAGCAAATTAAATCAACAAACACCGACATTAAATCATTAACCAGTACAGGATTTTTAATAAGTGAAGTGATCAACAGGACTAAACTAAGTCTAAATACTTACACGATCGTAGTGTCTAGCACTTTGATAAGCATTCATCATCACCATCATCAAAGGCCAATATGGAAAAGCTATGAGAAAACAAGAATTTTCGGCAAGACGATTTTGGGGAGTATTAAGAATATGTAAATATTAAAAACAAAAAAGGGACTCTAACCTGATACGCAGGTTCATTTGAATAGTCCATAATGAATGGGAAAAAATAACAAACCCAAGGCCACGTAGGAAAAAACCTAAGTAAATCAGATTGAAAGAAAACTGTTTTTGCGAGACAATACTTCATAAAGGGAACAGTATAACAGCTAAAGGACAGAGAGAGAGAGAGAGAGAGAGAGAGAGAGAGAGAGAGAGAGAGAGAGAGAGAGAGAGAGAGATTATAAACTATGGAACAAAATTCCGAAGAATTATGCAACATGAAGGCCAACAGACCTTCATCAAGGAAGACAGGATATTCACGCACATGCCAAATATCTAGTGTACGAATGTTATATAGATGGTAATAATTCTAAACTGTTTATTCTATAGTTACAAAGGCAACAGGATAAAGATTAATTACGAAACAAACAAGTAAAAAATGCGCCGAAGTTTCTTCGGCGCAATCGAGTTTTCTATATAGCGTATAATGCTGTATGAAACTCTCATCCACGGCCCATGGAACTCAGCCCAGGTCCATGAACCTTTTAGCCACGGAATGGTGGTGGGCTGTATTGTGGGCGCCTATAGCGGTGCCAGACACACGATCATGGCTAACTTTAACCTTGAATAAAATAAAAACTATTGAGGCTAGAGGGCTGTAATTTGGTATGTTTGATTATTGGGGCGTGCAAGATCAACACACCAATTTGAAGTCCTCTAGCCTAAGTAGTTTTTAAATTCTGTGGGCGGACAGAAAAAGTGCAGACGGACAGACAAATAGCCACCTCAATAGTTTTCTTTTACAAAAAACTAACACTACTTTCTAAAATCGGATGTTTGGGGAGGCATACAATTAGATTAAAACTTCTGAAATTAGCATTCGTTAGAACCAAAGAGAGTCATAACTTAGAATTCTGTTAAGCATCGAACACCCTCTCCTGCTCATAAAAATAATCTACCTGGTTCTTAGACCTTTCAAGATTTAAAAGTTTTGACAATAATTTCGTATGCATGCCTATCTTTTTCCAGTGAATTAATGAACTTTAACAGTACTTGGAAATAAAGCAGAAACTGTTTTAATAATAAACTTAAGGCCCTGTAAGCTATGAAATAACTAGGAACATAAAAATGCCTAAATCGAAGCCACCCTCCTTGTTGAAGTTTTCAATCAGGACGGCTTTGCTATTTTCCTGCCATTCCAGAGAATATATTCTGGTACAAAAATGCTTATTTTCAGTTTACTACACATACTGCTTGAAGAAAAACCTTGAATTTCCAAAATGACCACCCAACATTATCCTTTAAAAATCGTGAAGGCTTTTCATTTTCACTGTTAGTAAAGTTTGCATGATAAAGCAAAGAAAAATGTTGCAAGACCGATACAACGAAGGAAAAAGACGCGGCGAGTCACTAATTGCAAAGCGGTGGTGAAAAACTTTAAGGAGCTTTGAACTAGTTTTTGCAAGGGCCTGAATGGAGTTGAAAGTGTAAAATTTTTAAATCTTAGTAAATCGGAAATTACAGAAAAAGAAGTATTTTTTTCTCCCACGGACTTTTGGCTTGATGCAATAGAATTTTACAAAAGGTGGTGTCAGTAATACGGAATCTCTCTCTCTCTCTCTCTCTCTCTCTCTCTCTCTCTCTCTGTCTCAAGGGACTGGCTCTCCGCCATCTTATGGGAGTGAGCGTTTAGCTTGTAGGGTCCGCGTGCAAGGTGTCTTCTTGAAATTTTCTCCTGTGACGTAAAATATAACCACTATATATATATATATATATATATATATATATATATATATATATATATATATATATATATATATATATATATATATATATATATATATATATATATATATATATATATATATATATATATATATATATATATATATATATATATATATATATGTGTGTGTGTGTGTGTGTGTGTGTGTGTGTGTGTGTATTGTTACAATACCTTGGTAGTAATTGCTTCGTGTTTTTAATCAGGCGCAGCTACACACACACTTAATAAAATACACTGTTCAGATAACTCAGACACATTTACTAATGAATTAAACAGTTAAAGGATATGAGTGACCATCGTCTACCAAAATATCAATTACGTTACAACAGGACATTCGAAGTCCCGAGAGCGAGCGAGCAAGAGAGAGAGAGAGAGAGAGAGAGAGAGAGAGAGGGAGCGAGACGGGGAGTGAAAAGGCAGCTCCTTTCCGCACGGATAATGGTCTCTCAATGGACTCCTCTGTATGGGCGTCTATCTACGCAGTAGTATTTTCCACCCAACAGTGTTTTGATCGAGTCCCATGACGTCTTGTACACTACTGGAGTTACATGAGAAGGTGTTAATCTCAGCAAGTTTTGAATACTGACTAAACAAATTGCGTCCCTATACAACGAACAAGGGCTCCCTGTCCCTTCTCTCTCTACATACCACATATATGTCCTCTCTTAAACCACACAGCGTTTAATCACTGCAACCTTACGCTAACTCTTTTACAGCATATGCGCATCTGAATACAAAATCATACAGTTATACAACAAGTTACACATAAACACGGGGAGATTACTGCATTATGAAAACCACAGCATAAGAATATCTCGTATACATATATATATATATATATATATATATATATATATATATATATATATATATATATATATATATATATATTTTTTTTTATATGTTTCCTGGTGCAGGTGGATCTTATGACTCAACAATTATTACTTTACTCGAAAATGGCCTTGTAAGATACCCAGGACATATAAAACACAAACAAAAAAAGAAGCACACGGAGCGGAGGGCTCCTTCACTAGGGAAGTGCGTGAAACACGTGGATATAAAAATAGTTATATTTGATAGCACACAAGGTCAAAGGGAAAATTAACTGAAAACACGGTAAATTACTGCCGTAGAAGTCCTCCCGAAGAGGGGGGGAGCTTGGGAATGCCAGGAACACGGACCAAGGATAATTCTGCTACAGGCGTCTTCCTGAAACGATATTTGGATCCCCGTTACACATCTAATGCTGGAATTTGGGGATTGAATTACTCGGGGGTGCACTGAAGGCGCCAAAGGACTCCCCGAGGCGTTACTTGTGACTCAGAGGAAAGGAGCTGTGAACACGTGGGCCTGGCTTGAACCAAGGAATATCAGGGAACACAAAGTTATAGGCCCATAAATTAATAAATGCAAAAGGGCTAAGTAATCGTGACTAGCAACTCGTTTTGGGTACATTACCACATTTGTAGGGGCGTAGGGCTGCCGTCAGCTTCCAGCTTCGTCTTCTGCCAGATATACACGTGGTTGCGTCGACAAAAGGGCCTCCCTCACCAAGGTACTGCTTCAAGTCGTAGATTGGGGGCGGAAAAGGGCGCCCGTGGGATGATGGAAAGGCCGCCGTTGAGTATCAACTCGCGTTTGGAGACTTGCAATCCCCCTTGCAGTCGTCTAAGGCCACGTGGAATGGAACATGGGGCACAAAGGGCGGCGATGGGCTCCACGTGGTGGCGAGCGGAAAACGGAGGGCAGGGGCAAGACCGCCGAGACTTGACTTCTCGGCTTAGACTAGCGACCGCGTGTGAGAAAGGGCTGCCTTCGTCCTGACCTTTTATTGCTTCTGGACAGGGGTAGGGGGGGGGGGGCCGATGTCCTGACCCAGGGCACGCTGCTATCTCATAGAAAATGGTATTTGCATCTTTCTGTACCAAAGAAAACGGTGCAAAGCCAGATTACTGTCCCCCAACTATTATATTCTCTGAGCCCCTATACCCCGGACTTTCACTGGTTCAAACCAACCCAAAGCAGGAAAGGAGAACAGTTTCATAGCATATTTTGGCGCTAATCTTTACAGCTCCCCTGGCAAGATAATATTCACACCTATAAACGGGTGCGAATATTGACAACAGCAAAAATGAGCGAAGAAAACGTTCGACTTTACTCTATCTTCTGCTTTGCTACAACTGTTACTGTACTTTTATTTGCAAAACTCTGCTGCCACACTGATCAATAACAAACTGAAGGTTTACTTTAGGAGCAAAGTGCAAGTTAGAATATACACCAAAAGGGTAAACTTATTGGCAAATTAATTATTGCTCAAATACTTCCTAAGTACTGATTCTACCCATTCTTTATTTGATTTACTTTACTGGGGTAATAAGGCGCTCAGACGAAAATAAACAAAGAACACTTCAAAATTACAAAATAACAACAACAAACACAAAACATACAAGACATTATTTAAGGAAGCACATGTAACCCCACTGATTTCTTAATGCTAGATTACATGCATTTTATTAGTTGTGCCTTGAAGAGGCGGCATTCGTGACAATGCATTGTAGGTTTTAAATAATATCCCCTTTACCAAAACTGTAATAATAGAATTCAATTCTTCTTTTCAATCGACCTCCCACGGTTCATAAGCTCGACGAGCCTAACTAATATTTCCCACGAAAGCTAATCTGAAGGGACAAGAACTTGACAGCTGTGAGGCAAAGACATTATTTGCGGGTTTTAATTCGCCAACTTAAATGACACTAAATTTTTAGTCTGCAGCTTACAACTCGGGTGTAAGCTATAAATAGACTACTCGACTTATGAATGGGAGGATAAACAAATGAAGGGGAAAATGGACAAGGATAACATTCTCCACAGGGATAATTAAAAAAAAAAATGTATATAAAAGAAACTACACAGAATAACAAACGAAGGATATTACTTCATACTAAAGGGCAGGCCGCACTGCGGTGATTAAAAGGGCAATGTTAAAATTCGTAAGGGCCTGAGTCTTGTGACTCGAGATTCGTTAAAAAAAAATTAGAAAAGATTAAATGCAAAAGTAAATAATATATATAGAAAATGAAGGATAACAGAGTGAGGTATTTATGATTTACTTCTTTATCTAACTTCCGTCGCCAACAGACGACGGTCAGGGCTAACTCTCAGCCCAAGGGCGGGGAAAAGAAACCCAAAGGGCGCGACCCCTTCAGGAAGAGTTGACACGCCTGCCTTGTGCCGAAGGACGGGCGTAAGGGCGTGCCACTTCCCACTCTGTCCCTCCTACTGCTTCGAAATAAAATGATTTGTGCATTTTAAAAGGGGAGGATATCCCATATATTAACTGCCGCGGTGGTAAGTAAGGGAAAGTGTGAAGGAAAGATCGATAGAGAAGGATGAGGGATAGAAATTCCAAAGGAAAGGAAGAGGATAGCGGAAGGCCTTGGCATCCTCTCCTGGATGAAAGGTGCCAAGACGTTCAAAGATGAAGAAGGGGGCCCTATGCCAAGTTTGCACAGGGGCCAGAAGAGCTCGGGGCTCTTGTGGACTACCTGCGATCGCCCACACCCGTGATAACTCCACCGCGAACCTCTCCTCCTTGGACCGTTGTCCTTGGCCGGGGAATCGGAGGGCCCGAGGCCAAAGGGCGGCAAGGGGTGCCATCTGGGTCAGCTGCTGCGACAACTGACCCAGGAATTGTGTTCGCCATCTCGGACATTAACCGACACAGTTCGCAGAGTTCATCAGCCCAGGAAGGCGGGGCAGAATCATGACTCGCGGAGGAATCTGCGGCGGGCGGCGAGAGAGAGGGGACAGCCGGAGGGGGCGGGGTCGACTTGCATGCAGGGGTGACCAGCTCAGGCACTGACACTGGCACTGGCGCTGGTGGCAATGTGGTGGTGGTCTCGTCTGTCTGGACGGACGGAGACTGGCACTGCTCAGTGCGCTGAAGGGGCACTGGCAGAGGAGTTGAAGGCCGAGATCCTCCTGAAGGGAGATCTGGCTGAGGCCTCGGCACTGGCACTGATGCCGTGCCGGGCACTGGACTCGGATTTGGATGATTTATTGGGGAATGGGGACCCTGTAATGGTTGTGGCTGCAAAGGGGACGCAAAGTCTTGGCCCAGGAGGACGTCATAGCCTCCTGGAATGTGTTTCGCTACGGCGAGACGAAGGGTCCTGGCTCTGTGGGGTCGGGTGATCCTCAGTTGGACCGTAGGGAGGATCATCTTAAACTCGTTTATGCCCTCAATGGTGACGAGCTTGCGTCGGTCAATTATAGCTCCATAGGGAACTTTGTCCCTCCTTATGAGGGAAATTTGCGCGCCAGAGTCGTCAAATGCCTTGATCTGGCGTGCTGAGTATTTACCTCGAGGAGGTGCCACATAGATGGGACCCTCGGCAGGAGGGCCTAAGGACTTGGGATTCATTACTGCCAGGGCGACGGCGGGAGTTCCTGCCTTATTATTTCTAGGGCATTTTGCCCATGAGGAAGAGTGGCCATAAACCTTGCACGCCATGCAAAAGGTTTGGCTGAAATCTCTTCGCACTGCCCGGCAGAGGGCGCAGGCGACTTATTAGGGGCTGTCCGGGAGAGAGACGCGGGTGGTTTATTGCGGCATTGCTCTTTGGCATGCCCGATCTTTTTACAGAACCCGCACACAACGGGCTTCTGTGATTGCCCATTCTTCGGCGGAGGGGCACCAAAGGTAGGCGGGGGGAGTAATTTTGATGCGCTGCAGCGAGCTCTCCTGGGGGTGATGGGTGTCCCATAGATCCGCTAGTCGGCAGCAATCAGCTAAGGTGGGGGGCTCCTTCTTGGCGATGTGCGTGGCGAGGGCCGGCAGGGTGTAGAGTAGGAAGTTCTCTATCTGTATTTGTTCGATGGCATCGCTGAGGGTCGTAACCCCCACGGACTCGAACCATTTGGCACGGGCACGCTCGGACTGGTAGGCCCAGTCTGCCCAGGTTTGATTGGCCTCCTTCACTAGCCTGCGCCAGCGCCTACTCCAGCGTTCAGGGGTTATCTCGTACGCCTTGGCAATAGTCTGGTGTACGACCTCCCAATTTTCCTGCTCCTCCAGCGGGAGGGCCCTGTAGGCAATCAGGGCCTTCCCTCCAAGGAACTTGCCCAACACCAGGGAGAGTTCGGGGGCACTCAGGGGGCAGGCCTTTAACACTGTCTCGGCGCTGTCGAGCCACACCTCGGGCTCGGCCTCCGTCCACTTTGGCATGCAGGCGATAGCCTGGCTGAAGGCACTCATTCCCTGGGGGGCAGGTGGAGGCGAAGGGCCACTCTGTTGCAGCATTGCAAGTTCATGGGCACGCTGCTTGTCCCTTTCTTCCCTCTCGGCTTCTTCTCGTTTCTCCTGGGCCAGTCTTTCTGCTTCTCGTTCCTGTCTTTCTGCCTCCCATTCCTGTCTTTCTGCCTCTACTCGTCTTTCCTGAGCCTGTCTCTCTGCTTCTTCCCATCTCTCCTGAGCCAGTCTCTCTGCCTCCCGTTCCTGTCTCTCTGCTTCTTCCCGTCTCTCCTGAGCCAGTCTCTCTGCCTCCCGTTCCTGTCTCTCTGCTTCTACTTGTCTCTCCTGAGCCAGTCTCTCTGCCTGTATGGCGTCCATCCTCTCCTGTACCCAGTCTCTTAGTTCTCTCCCGGAAAGGCCGAGTTCCTTCCCTGAGGACATGAAGAACTTGAAATCCTCGCTCTGCTGAGACCGTGTCGACATTTTGCAGGCGGGAGAGGATGCTATTAACACACAGAATTAATTTCCCAGAGCTGTGGGAATCTTGGACCCTTTTCTAAAGGACGTATGAATGGTCTCCCAATTTACCGACGGAGCGGGTTGATTGGGGACGATGGGTTAGCAATGATTGGTCTCCCGATTTACCGACGGAGCCGGCTGATTGGGGACGATGGATTAGCAATGATTGGTCTCCCGATTTTACCGACGGAGCGGGCTGATTGGGGACAATGAATTAGCAATGATTGGTCTCCTGATTTACCGACGAAGCGGGCTGATTGGGGATGATGGATTAGCAATGATTGGTCTCCTGATTTACCGACGGAGCGGGCTGACTGGGGACGATGAATTAGCAATGATTGGTCTCCCGATTTACCGACGAAGCGGGCTGACTGGGGACGATGAATTAGCAATGATTGGTCTCCCGATTTACCGACGAAGCGGGCTGACTGGGGACGATGAATTAGCAATGATTGGTCTCCCGATTTACCGACGAAGCGGGCTGATTGGGGACGATGGATTAGCAATGATTGGTCTCCCGATTTAACGACGAAGCGGGCTGATTGGGGACGATGGATTAGCAATGATTGGTCTCCCGATTTACCGACGAAGCAGGCTGGTTGGGGACGATGGATTAGCAATGATTGGTCTCCTGATTTAACGACGGAGCGGGCTGATTGGGGACGATGGGTTAGCAATGACTGGTCTCCCGATTTACCGACGAAGCGGGCTGACTGGGGACGATGAATTAGCAATGACTGGTCTCCCGATTTACCGACGAAGCGGGCTGATTGGGGACGATGGATTAGCAATGATTGGTCTCCCGATTTACCGACGAAGCGGGCTGATTGGGGACGATGGATTAGCAATGATTGGTCTCCCGATTTACCGACGAAGCGGGCTGGTTGGGGACGATGGATTAGCAATGATTGGTCTCCCAATTTACCAACGAAGCGGGCTGATTGGGGACAATGGATTAGCAATGATTGGTCTCCCGATTTACCGACGAAGCGGGCTGATTGGGGACGATGAATTAGCAAGATTGGTCTCCCGATTTACCGACGAAGCGGGCTGATTGGGGACGATGGATTAGCAATGATTGGTCTCCCGATTTACCGACGAAGCGGGCTGATTGGGGACAATGGATTAGCAATGATTGGTCTCCCGATTTACCGACGAAGCGGGCTGATTGGGGACGAGGATTAGCAATGATTGGTCTCCCGATTTACCGACGAAGCGGGCTGATTGGGGACGATGAATTAACAAGATTGGTCTCCCGATTTACCGACAAAACGGGCTGATTGGGGACGATGAGTTAGCAATGATTGGTCTCCCGATTTACCGACGAAGCGGGCTGATTGGGGACGATGGATTGGCAATGATTGGTCTCCCAAGGTAACGACAAACGGGCTTACTTGGGGACTAGATTGGGATATATATTTAGGTCTCCCGATTTACCGACGAAACGGGCTCATTTGGGGACTGAATGGAA
>NC_089752.1:38720576-38730576 GCF_040412425.1 Macrobrachium rosenbergii | reverse complement strand
ACCAAATTGCAGGCCCCCTAGTCTTAGTAGTTTTTTTTTTTTTATTTAAGGTTTAAAGTTAGCATAATCGTGCGTCTGGCAACTCTATAGGACAGGCCACCACCGGGCCATGGCTGAAAGCTTCATGGGCAGCGGCTCATACAGAAAACTCGATTGCGCCAAAAACAGGAGGCCAATGATTAAATATTGACTTTTATGCCTTCGTACACCACATACTGCACAGTAAAACATACAACTAGCTGAAACTTTAAAAACTTCAAGCTTTCTAGAAATCTGAAAGTGTAAACAAGGGACAATTTCATCTCTTTGTTGAAATAAGGTCATTAAAGATTTCATTTCAAAACGCTGCATGTTCTTGAAAGTTTCACTTTATTTAGGAGACATCTTATTTTAAAATTAAGATTTTACCTTTTACATTTATATCTGTCAAATATTGTTCCAGAACATGATATGACCATAATTATTTGTAGTCGTATCATTATCATCTCTCAGCCGAAATAATTCTCAAGTTTCTTGTATTTGACTGATTGCTTAATTGGTTCTATAAAATGGTGGATAATTTACTGTTTTAAATATTACAACTCTTATCATCAAATTATTTAACAAAATTATAACATCTGATGAATGTAAAAAAACAAATCATCACTGCTATTTAGTGTTTCAACCAAAGTCACTGTGTATCTGCTCTATTATTTCGTTTCATCATTCAATTACCCAACCAAAAAACTTACTGCGCATCGAGAGCAGTTCACGAGTTATGCTGGCGCGCGCGCGCGCGTGTGTGTGTCTGTGTGTTAGTGTACCCGTGAAGAAATGTAAGAGATTTGCACTTTTATCGAGGCCACAAAATAAAGTCTTTGTTAAAACTTTTGTCATAAAAACATTACGAAGAATATTGTAAAAGTATACCTCAGTTACTGTGCCAGAAGTTGCAAAATGAAGACGATATTAAAACAGAGAGAGAGAGAGAGAGAGAGAGAGAGAGAGAGAGAGAGAGAGAGAGAGAGAGAGAGCACATATTTCTGTTCAGCCAATCTTCAAAAACGAAAATCAGCAATACATGTTGCTCATATGTCTCTTTCTCTGAAACTTATGCAAATGCAAAAACGGCTAGATGCTGTAAAATAATCATACTCAATATATCCTCAGTAAACATAATAGGAAATTCAGTAGACATGCAAGTATCGTTAAAATTCCTCCAATCCCTTTTGAAACAGAATCAGTATTACCAAAATGCTTATACTAAACTGTGGGTAAGCACAAAAGAGAGAGAGAAAAAAAACAAGTAAAAATATGCACTGAAGTCTCTTCGGCGCAATCGAGTTTTCTGTACAGCGTATAATGCTGTATGACACTGTCGATGTGCTGCAGTCTGAAACTCTCAACCACGACCGGGCAACGCTCAGCTGCTCCCCAGATGCGGTCAAGTCAAGATGCGCCAGCGGCTGCCACACCTAGCGGTGCCAGACGCACGATCTTGGCTGACTTTAACCTTAGATAAAATAAAAACTACTCTGGAGGGCTACAATTTGGTACGTTTGATGATTTGGAGGGTGGATGATCAACATACCAATTTGCAGCCGTAAAACCACAGCAGTATTTAAGATCTGAGGGCGGACAGAAAAAGTGCGGACGGACAGACGATGCCATCTCAATAGTATTCTTTTACAGAAAATAAAATGGAATCAGGTGAACAAAAATTTACTCAAAATCCCGGAGACGACTGATATCCCGGTAGCGAGCAGAAATACGTGCAACCCATCAATATTTGCTAAGAGTAGAAAATGAATATAAATTAGTTTTCTCCGTCGCTCAGGAAGTGATATGCGAGAAGGTATATATAGAACAAACACCTAGAATGTCTCAATGCAATAAAACTTGCATAATCGCAAAGTCAAGTATAGCGATTTTTTTTATTTACAAATCCGGCCCTCAAACCAAAAATATTCAGGAAGCCATTATTCCCGGTGTGGCTAAAATGGTTTTAACAAAATTGTATGTTTACCAACCGCCTTTATTCGCGAAATCGTAAAGCAAGATCTCTCTATTCCAATTTCCACAAATGATCAAGATTACTTAATATCATTAACCCATTCAAAACGAGAATACATTGAACATGATATTCCAGCCTTTTCTGGGACTGTTCTCACATTGAAGAACAATCAATTTCAATTTAAAATACAGACACGCGGTGGTATACAGCCGGACATTAGTAATTTAGTCGCTGCCGTCATAAGAAGTGCCAATGGCTTGATTTAGTGTCGCATCATGTCCCAAGGCAGAACATAGCTCAGCGGAAAGTAGTAAACGCTTTAGGTGGTAAAACATGCTCCATCAATAGCACTGGGACTTCTTCAATTATGGTAAATAGAAATGGCAAATTTGTTTTTGCAGGAGTATCGCATGGAGGTCACCAAAACTGCTGACTCATGTAGTCCACAGCTTCATACCAGTGCTCAAGTAGCAAAATTTGGAGGGTTACTGGGTTTCTGAAGTGGATTGGATTTGATACAAAGGAGAAAAAGTAACATTGAAGAATTAGAATTATTCAAAAGTCACAGCAAGTTTATGCGCGAATAAAAAAATGTATTCATAGGAAGCTAATAGTCAGGAATTAAGGTAAAGGAAATTTATAAATATAAATCAAAGAAAATATTACAACATTACAAAGATAGATAACTTCCCTGGATATGAGGGGAATATCAGGATGTGGGAGAGGGAAAGGAAAAAGTGATAAGACGCGTGTGGAACTCATGTCACAAATGTCATTTTCAATTATGCAATGTCGGAGTCAACGTAACTAATCTTCCCTTCGGTTGCCAAACCCAAGCACTAAATTTCAGATAATCAGCTGACTGACTTATCATTGTTAGTAACAGAAGCCCCAATATCAAATCGAGATATTGAATTAATCACTTGTGTCTTGAAGCAAACGCTGTTAAGAACCACCACAAATAACCAACTTACAGAAAAAGTGGTGCGTAATGCTTTGTGCCGACCAACAAAAACAGCACCAGCATCATTTCAAGGACAAAGAAAATCTAAGTACGGCCCTTATTTTCTACTCACGCTTATTTTCTATCAACACCCCTAAAAGACATTTTCTACGCATATATATATATATATATATATATATATATATATATATATATATATATATATATATATATATATATATATATATATATATATATATATATAGTACATGGATATGCACGCATACATACGTGTTTGCATATATAGCATAAATATAAAATTGCATATCTAAAAACACACACACATATACATATAATGCTTCGATTATGCAAAAAACTGCAGCTTATGCATTAATCAGTTTATTTTCAGTGAATTTTTCAGAAAATATAATCCAACCAAACCTTCTGCGAATCTTGGGAGAGGAATTGTCATGAAGAAATGGAGAACATTTAACTGTCCCTGACATCTGGGGCTGTAAACAACTGTAACAGTTACTAATAACTCAATGTGAGGGGCTGTAAACAACTGTAACAGTTACTAATAACTCAATGTGAGGGGCTGTAAACAACTGTAACAGTTACTAATAACTCAATCATCCTCTATGTGAATGGTCTTTTGAAAACTACCTTGTGTACAGGTATAGTCCCCAGTGTTATATAAAACTAATTAATACAGGAATGGCTAGTGTGTGCGCAAATGCATGCGTTAAGATATAAAAGCAACACTGAAGCACACATGGACACGAGTATAAATATGAAAACGCAGGGAAACACACTTAAGATCGTTATCAAACAGTCTTGTTTAGCATTTTCTATGAGAGAAAGAGCTGGCGAGAGAGGAATGCAGAAAGAAACACCACTCTTTCTGCAATTTCAAATGAACTTTGGGGGTGCAGTCGTGTTGCATCCGAGCAAAAGGAGAACCTTATTCTCCTTGAATCCAGGTAAGCGAAGAGAAGGTGACGATCTGTACAGGTCTTGCCGAGGGGAAATGGGAGAGCTTTCATTCAGGGAAAAATGGGGAAAACTTCGTCTTCGTCGTTCCTCAGCAAGGGTTCTTCAACCTTTCTCAAAGGAAGAACGAGCTGAAAAGACACTGAAATCGAATTGGAAATGCACCAGTGTGCATTTACTTTCGTTTGATTTTTTTTCATTATTTATTATTCAGTTTCTAAAGTTTTTAAATGTACCACTTGATTATCGATTTCACAATTTTCTAATGGATAACAGATACAATGCAACTGCGAAACTAAGAGTAATAAAGCCAAATGTATTGGCAGCTTTAATGTAGTGCTTAGAATAATCTATTGTTGTTAAAGCATGAATACTTTTAGGTCTTTCAACTTCATACATTCCTCAATGTAGTGGCTGCATTAGATTGAATAATTTTAGATTTAATTATTTTTCTTCTGTTTCTAAAGATTTCACTATTTTCCTTGTTTCTAAAACAGAGATAAAAAGAAGTTGAAGGACTATCCATAAGACCAACAATTCCCATAGCTATATTTCGCTACAGCGCAAACTGGCTGTATATAATAAAACAATCTTGGAAACATCTTTGTGACCAGGAAAGAAAGCGTTACATTTACGTTGACAATTTGGATCATGTCAAGATTAGCGAACCCACTCGCAGCAGGGTTCGCTATTTTTTACAAGATTATTGGGTTCGTTATTCTTTACATGGGAATAATCGGGTTCGTTGTTCTATACATGAACACTTCGGTACCATACATTTGATCTCCCAGGGTCTAGTACTAAATAAGGCGAAATACAATTGACCCCCCAGGGGCTAGAACTAAACAAGGCGAAATACATTTGACCCCCAGGAGCTAGTACTAAACACGGCGAAACACTGTACATGAATCACTGTTTCGCCGTATTTAGTACTAGCTCTCATGTGGAATCGGAGTTCGGGCAGGAAAGGGTCGGCCATTCTTTACATGGGGATCATTGGGTTCGCTGTTCTTGACGTGATGTTGGGTTCGCTAATCTTGACATGATCCGACAATTTTTATTTATTCATCACTACGGTGAGAGTAATAAACAAGCGCTGATACAAATTACGACGAAAGCACCAAATTGACCTTATGACTGTCGACAGATTTTTCTTTTATGCTGAGTACCAATTTCATCTCAAGGGAAGAATAATGACTAGTGAAAATAATTAAAATTCTAAGAAATAAAAATTCTAGAAAACGCAGGAAATGTATAAGAGGAAAAGAAATAAACAGTAACAGGGTGATATACGACCATGAGTGTGAACTCGAATGGAAAGTG
Source organism: Macrobrachium rosenbergii (assembly GCF_040412425.1). NCBI lineage: Eukaryota > Metazoa > Arthropoda > Malacostraca > Decapoda > Palaemonidae > Macrobrachium > Macrobrachium rosenbergii. The sequence goes on along the minus strand of NC_089752.1, from coordinate 38,725,324 downwards.
CCAATACAACGAGTATACTTCAGTAATAAGAAAGAGAAATAGGGGAATGGAGCTGGTGCCAAAGCACACATAAATGGAGACTTCATAGGACCAACATAGGAAAAGCTTTGAAGATAACGCTCAAGATCGCGTGAGGGACATCGGCGAGGATAAAATGTTTTATAAAGCAGTGATGACCTTTAAAGTATTAGCATGTAATAAACTACGAACGCAGGTTATGATTTCCACACATGCGATGAACTTTATACTCTTCGCATAAACTTCATCCGTGTATTATCAAATACTAAAATTTTCCAACGTTCCCATTTCGGGAACATGACTTTCCTGTAACTTGGCAGGTTTCCCTGATTATTGGTAACGTAATTACCATGTCAGGTATAATATTAGATACATAATGGACTATAATAAGTGATAAAAAGTTAATTTTGCGTAATTTAGAATCTAATTATTGCTTTACATTTTCCATAAATTTTCGGGAAATTAGTAACCCCAAATAAACATTATGTTTCAACATAAGAAATTCTGTATTTCATTCATTTCTTTTCTCCATATACACTATGCATGCTTCGTATTCAAAAATATATCACATGCACTACGAATTGTATTACCATTTCATCACTGCTAGTGATTTTGCAAAATGTTGCCTAAATGGAAAAGTTGGACACTATGGTATGCTATATACCCTAAGTTACTCATGAACCTGAATGAAAATGTTTAGCTTTACTCCATCATATCTAAAACAACATCAATCCCGCAGTTTATATAACGGGAGTGCAACTAAAACGTGTTTAGCAGCCACTTCTGCCCCCAGGATATGTTGAGAAAGCAGCAGCGTAGGTGGAATTCCATACCACCCATGGATATCAGAGGCTTTTAGGGGTGGGTGTCCCAAAAACAATATAGATTTCTACGTAATGCCTCTGAAGCAGTTATTTAATCAAATCCTGAGGATACTGATATTGTCATGCTAACCCATTTTACTGGTAATCAACCTGTTGACAGTAAAGAAGAAAATGAAGATGAGGTACTTGACAGCAATGATGTGCCAGGTGAAGTTAGTGGAGAGCTTGAAATTTATGATAATACAGCTGAGGAAGGGTAAGAGATTGAAAGGTTCAGAGAAACAGAGGATAAAGAAGATGGCGTAAAAGGGAAAATCCGTCTTTTGGTTTACGTTCAGTTCCTTCAGGTGTTTGTGAAGCTCATTTAGGAAAAGGATGTTTGAGATATACAAATTATTCTTCCCAGATGAGATCATTAGTCATCTAACATTACAAACAAATTTGTAAGCTCATCGAAATAAAAACAATAAGGATTTCAGCGTTAATGAAATCCTTATTTCATGTGGCAAATAACGATAGCCTATCAAAATCAAGGTAACCAAGATTTTACCCCTACTTGATATGCTCAGAGATAATTGTCAAAAATGTGGTGTTTTTCATAAATTTCTTAGTATCGATGAATCAGCGATTCCTTACTCAGTTTATAAGAAACAAACCCGTCAGATTTGAGTACAAAATGTGGACGATGTGCAGTGCTGATGGCTATCCTTATAACTTTTCAATAAATTGTGGAAAAGATGAAAAAAGGCAATGCCACCTGAATCTCAATTTGTAATGGACATGGTACAGCCAGCAATGAAGGATCCATATGTATTTTTTGGCAACTTTTTCACCAGCCAGGTATTGATGGTTCATCCTACAAAACAAGGTTTCCGTGGCTATGGAGCTGGCAGAGATAACCGCACAGGAAAATGTCCTCTTTTGTCTAAGAAAGAAACTGAAAAGAACGAGAGAGGGTCATACGACTACAGATCATATAATACAACGTTATGTGGTAGACAGAATGATAACAGCATTGTCAAAGTTGTCAGTAACTACAGCGGAGTAAGTCCCATTCTCCACAGTCAACAGATGAGTAAAAAATGAAGGGACGAGGACAGTGCAGCAGCCATATCTCATAAGTATGTATAATAAATGTATAGGTGGAGCGGATGTGTGTGACAAAAAGGCCATGGGCACGCTCTAAAAAATGGTGGTGGAATACATTCTCCCAACTACTGAATCTCCCAATTGTACCTAGCTTCAGATTCTACCAGCATGTAAATCCTGGCTCTCGCATAACCCATGAGGATTTGAGACGTGAAGTGGCCCGTGTGTTGGTAAGGGTTCAAACATCTATAAATCGAGTAGGAGGGCCAACATCATCTGTACCAAAAGCAGTACAATTTGATTTTATAAATCACTTTCTTGAACAATACTCACAAGGAAGATGCTATGTATGTAAGAAAAACGTGTGTCTGGACTGAATAAAGTGTGAAAAAAAAGACTTCAAGAGGAGTGCGGCATAAAATTCTACAAGAAGTGAGTGCATTATTCCACAAGAAATGAATGAAATAATCAAGAGACAGAAATTAGGGAAACTTTGTCAATATGGTAAAGATAGATTGTAAGCTGTTTTCTCATAAAACACGACAGATTTTGTTATTTTTTCATTAAGCCTATATTTTATTTTTTTACACCATGAATATTATCCCTAAATATCCAACGTTCCCATTTTGGGAACATATTAAAACACAACACAGGTTATCAATTAAAGAAGAATTTTGGTTTTATTCTCGTAAAATGAATCTAAACAAATCAATTTTGAGACACTCAAGTATAAACTCAAAGTCCTTCATCATATGAACATTAAAGGGTTAATACGGAACATAAATTATAAACGGGTCTCCCCATATTTATTCCCAGCATTCTGATTGTTGATGTATTTCTTCGAAACTTCGCGTAACTGAGCAGCTGGCTCTTGAGTTTTCCGTTTAAATTAACATATATTGTTCAAGTTTGAACATGCTCTGCTTTCATCCACTTTTAGCCCTGAAGGTCTTTCCCATTCTGTACCACATGTGTTATGATTGTATTTTGTGAATAGTCTCAATAGAATATATATTATACTGAAATAGACTTAATAAAATATATATATTACGGAATAGTCTTACAAGAATATATATTACTGAATAGTCTTACTAGAATATATATTACTGATATAGTCTTAATAGAATATATATTACTAAAATAGTGTTAACAGAGATATATCATTGAAATAATGTATGAAATATGATGATGCATCTCAAAGCAAGTTTCATACCGAAAACGACAAAATAAACTGAAGGAATTAATTAAAAGAATAAAAAATAATTGAAAGTGTGAGACAAACTAAAAAAAAATATATAATTTTAGGAATGGACTTAGTAAGTATAACGATTACGTTATCATTTATGTTATTTGTAAACGCTATGGCATAATCGAGCTTCAGGATAAAAAGGAAGATGCCAACAAAAAACAAATTTTATTACCCGTACTTTTGAATCCCAAGTGCGTTTCATAACCATTTGTAAAATAACGCACAATAGTCAGTTATATATTTTGTCAGAATATGAATTACTGCATGCAAGGGGCGCTAGTTAGTAATAATTAATTACAAATAGAAAATGAAAACATTGCAGTAAGAGCACAGCAAAGCTGGTAAAAGGCTGAGATTCGAAATAAATTCCATTTCGTAAATTCCATTTTGCAGAAGTCAACGAACTGGGCAATAAACATTCTTTATCACTATTGCGCAATGAACAAAAAAAAACAAAGGCACGAATCATATATAACCATGCTAAAAGCACAGAGAGAGAGAGAGAGAGAGAGAGAGAGAGAGAGAGAGAGAGAGAGAGAGAGAGATATTTGGGGGTAGCTTACGTCACAGAAATCGTATGAAATTGGAACAAGAAAAGAAATGGAGAATTACTTTCCACACGAGAAGAGTCATTTAAAATGTACAATGTTATCTCTGTAACCTGTCTTCAAAAAGAAAGGGAGGGGAAATTTATTTTCCTTATTAACAAACACAAAATGCTACTGAACTGAAAAACATTTTAGACCTCATTCAAACAGTGAAATTGCAATGCCCCAAAATGGCTTTCAAAGTTGAAATACAACACAGCTACCTGAAGGGAATAATGATCTACTTTCCCTCGTTATTTAGCATTAGCTTCAGACTCGTATCTGAATTCTTAAATAAAACAGACCAATACTATCTCATAAATAAAATGAAACCGGATTAGCTCGGCAAAAATGTGTATCACGTCCGGTTCCACTAAATTTCAGTGTTAAAACTAAGCCAAACATACATAAATAGCAATTTACGAGATTTCAAAAGAATGCATTTGTACCGATGCGTCTCTCAATAATACCATTTACCATTAGCAATGTTTCTACTACTACACACACACACATGTATATATATATATATATATATATATATATATATATATATATATATATATATATATATATATATATATGTATATATTTATATATATACTTTTACTGGTATGTTGTGAATGAAACCCATGTTCAGAAAACTTGTGCAGCATTAACCGCACTTCTTATGCATCCAGAGGAAGGTCATCAGCAGCATATACAACCCCTTTCGCACTGCTACACTAACTACCTTTCATGCACTATCGCACTTCCTAGATATTAAGGACCTTCCTTTCTTTAAACAGATTCGACTTTTTTCCTCTCACATATTGGCGTTAGCTTTCGCACCGGGTGTAAGTTGTCCAATCCCGAAACATCAAATATTAGAAATCACATAAAACTATGCAAAAGTAAAATAAACTATAATGATTTCAAGATTATACCAACCAGTCAACACGAACACCACCTCCCTATTCTTGAATCGTTAGCGATCAAGAAGCT
>NC_089752.1:38693076-38715576 GCF_040412425.1 Macrobrachium rosenbergii | reverse complement strand
GAAGGAATTAATCAGAGTGGACATCATGCACCAACGTCAGATAGGATTCAAAGCTAACAACATAAAAAGACTTGAAAACAATCACTACCATCAGAGAGAGAGAGAGAGAGAGAGAGAGAGAGAGAGAGAGAGAGAGAGAGAGAGAGAGAGAGAGAGAGAGAGTGAGAGAGAGAGAGTCTTATGCCAGACCTAGCATACATATGTTATGTCCATTCTGAAAGTTTATTTAGGAATTCAGAATGAAACGAAAATATTAAACGTCATATTAAAAGAAATTTAAGAAGAGAGAGGAAAAGGAATCTTATAATAATGATAGAAAGAAAAATAAATACTGAAAGAAGACACAAATCGTCCGTTATATTCTCTACTGGCTGTGCTCGGAAAAAGCGTCCTCGATGTAAATCGCCCTGGATTTATATGCCACAGAAGGATTTGCAACTTTATTTTTGCCGACGCACAAACGGGTACAAGCCAAGAACATCAGAGAGAGAGCGAGAGCCACAGATTTAATAGCAGACATAATACATACTATTGACATTCCAGTTACTTTATCTCTGGAGAGAGAGAGAGAGAGAGAGAGAGAGAACTAAGCTAAACAAAACTCGAAATCCCGGGGAGGTTCTGAGGCAAAGATACGGCCTTGTCCCTAAATTTCATGTTCTTAAGATCAGAGATTTTCTCCGACCTTTACAGAGGAGACACTTTGGAACTTTTAACTAATAGCTGAGATCACCTAAATGTAGGGTACTATAACGGATGATTATATCCTCGTGGTTCTTAAAAGGCTGCTGTCAAAATAAATCTTTTCTATAAAACTTTCAAAATTAATTACAAATTTAATGTTGCCGGATAGAAAACACACATATGTTCATACAGATATACAAATAACAACAAACACCACTATCGTTTCAAGCAACTCGGTAAAAAAAAATAATAAATGAAAAGTTCGATTTTTAAATGCTACACTGAAGGACAGTAAGTATTTAATTTTCCACCTGGATGGGTGTATCAACGCTTACAAAAGGAATTTGTGTCGCTTCTGTGAAACAGAAGAAAATAAGAGAGGAGAGTGACAAACACACTGATCATTTTTAAACTGTATCGGTAATATAATGGACACCCTGTTGAAAGTTGAAAGTTGATTAGACTTAACGGCAAGAAAGAACTTCTATAACCCCTAAAGATCAAGATAAAAGGGTAGAACGTCTCCAATATAATCAACAGGCCAAGAACATGAAATGCATGAATTTTACTATTATTTATATATATATATATATATATATATATATATATATATATATATATATATATATATATATATATATATATATATATATATATATATATATATATATATATATATATATATATATATATATATATATATATATATATATATATATATATATATATATATATATATATATATATATATATATATATATTATATTATATATTATATATTATATATTATATATTATATATATATATATATATATATATATATATATATATATATATATATATATATATATATATATATATATATATATATATTAGCCTAACAAACACCCAATTTTTGTTTCTGTTCCCTCCTTTTAGTAATGGCCTCTTATCTTTCTCACAAACGAGTTTTGAAATCAGGCTTCTATGTCTATTGTCCAGTGATTTAGACGCCGAGCCAGCGTGTATTTCTCCCTTTGCATATCTAAACTCCGTTCTCTTTGAATGATTTCTGACTTATGATCTCTCTAGCATAACATCTACATTATGGTTTCTCTTCGGGACTAATTCTTCCCCACTATAATGCACTAATATCTTACCAATCCCCTCATATTTTGAGCACAAAAAATGCAAAATGTTTCAGACTTACCACTCTATAATGTATTTCCAAATAAAGGCATTCAGAAGGTAATTTAGGCTTAATCATGTCTATTCATATGGTTTAACTTCCCCTAAATATAGTACGTTACAATTCCTCGTTAAAAGTTTTGATTGTGTGTTCTTCTGAACTAATCCCAATATATTCTGAAAACAATTTAAGCACAGTATTTCTCAGGTTTAAATTCTCATTAACATACCTCGCTCTTCATTACCCCCACGATATTCTCCACCTTAACTATTCAAAAATGAAACTAAATTTCTCTTGCACTCCCACGGGGCATTAAGATTTCCAGGGTATTGACATAAGACATAACCGGAGAGACGAAGAGAGAGAGAGAGAGAGAGAGAGAGAGAGAGAGAGAGAGAACTATCAGCAACAGTGAAGAAAAACCAAGAAAATGTTCTGAATATTATCTAAACCACTGTTCACTTGATGACCCATATGAACTCCCCGACGCAAGAAATTTATCATAATATCTAATCTCAAAAAGAGGACTTTTCTGCAAATGGGGTGGAATATCAATCGTAAATCTCTTAGCAGCGTAGAGTGCAAAGTTTCTTCACCAGCTTTCTCTCATTTACTGGTTAGAGACCGGGAGGAAACGGCGAAAGTTTTTCATTTATTTCTCCCTTCGATTCAATGTTCTTAAAAGGAAAGCCCCTCCTACAGCAAAAGGGAAGCGAGATGGTAAAAGTTCGGATGTCAAAAGTTTCTAGTCGCATGACGCTGATGAACATTATAAGCATAATAATAACATCGTTGCCAGATCGTTCCGCTCGATAGCACTCATTAAACCACAGCACATTACAACCATGTTCCCAAATTCTCTCTCTCTCTCTCTCTCTCTCTCTCTCTCTCTCTCTCTCTCTCTCTCTCTCTCTCCATGTCCTGAGTATCCTGTTTGATATTTCCAGATAAACCAATTCAAGGGGAGTAGCATATTCTACTGGCCATGATTGCGATAAGTGAAAGCGTTACGCACTGCCGAGCTAATTTTTAAAGTTCTTATAATATTATAAACATTTTCATTGTAAAACCTTCAAGTCATCATTAACACAAGCGTCCTCAATACTAACACTGCCAATGTTATGAAAAGCTGAAATACAGTTGTACACAACTGTATTACTATTGTAATATTTCCTTGCATAAGCGTGTGTGTGTATTTTAAAATTCTGCCACTACTATTCCGAATATTCGAGTACCATGACTACAGTAACCTTTCCCTAATACAAAGTACAAACAATGACCCCATCCTATACTTAAGTCACTTAATTGGTTCATTATGCAATGTTTGTATTGCACTTTATTCATTAACACTTGGTATTTACTGACACAATCTTCTGTACAATAATATTAAAACTATTGAACATAACACTCTAAACGGTTTTAAGGCATTAGCAGGTTAGAAATTATGAAAATGGCACGAAATGGTACAACTGGTCTTTGTGGGCATTTCCTGGATAGAAAACTTGAGAAAAAATTTTCAAACTTTCTCCACATGGTACTACCTGTTTAAACTGTTAAATGCAAGGCGAAAAAACTGAAATCCAGAAGACAGTGCATAATAATCTTCAATTTTGCCATTTCTAAGCTAAAATCGTTTTGTAATGCTAGTTTTCGAAGTTTAACAGAGTTCAGCCAAAAACTTTTTTATAGTTACATATTTTAATGAATAATTTTAAGTAATTAATATATATATATATGTGTGTATATATATGTGTACATATATGTATGTATATATATGTATGTATTTATATATATATATATATATATATATATATATATATATATATATATATATATATATATATATATATATATATATATATATGCCAACCTATTCAGCTAAGAATCAAACACTGTAGTACTTTACAAGAATGTAATTCATCAACAATGTTTTTAATCACATTATAATTGGATGTACAAACTTCAAACAACGAAATAAATAAGTATGAGAGAAATTGAGGGCTGGAAGTTCAAGGGAGAAAATAAAAGGGCAAAACTAGGTTACGCTCGCCAAGCAAGAGATACGAGGAAATTAAGTTCCAAGTTACTGAGGAAATTTGCGATGAAGCAAAATGTAAATAACTTCGAAATATACGCTGATGAGGAGACACAACCGGACAATTTATTCGACGTCATCAAAGGAAAAGTTTATGGGAGGCGGTGGAATGAGGGAAGAGGGTGGGGGCTGGTGATGGGTCTAGGGAATAATTGGAAAAATGCACAATTACTTGGAACTTCTTTCCATTCTATATCCAATCTCTTCTACTTTTCTTCCATCATATATATATGATGAGTACAAAAAATGAGACGACCGTTTTTCAGTCATCATACTTTTTCAGGTGCATGCTATTAACAGTGTCCACAAAAGAATTACTGAAAATAAATACGAAAATATACGATAGAGAGATAACCTACACTTACATCCCAAATCAGTGAAATGTATGTGATCAGTCTATTACCCCTTCTAAATCTAATCCAGATAATTTGCCAATTCATGCTCAAATGGCTGCGGGTTTCAGAAATCTGAAGATTTGTCTATTAATACTTGTGCAACTTTCATATATCCAAGTAACCAGTAAATCATGATTTTGCGAAAGCTTATATAAACACAGTAAAAAGGTTTACAGGCATCCCTGGTATACCAAGGAAATGTAACTTTTTTTTTACAATTTACCCCATTTTATTTCTTGATATGTGCGTTACAGAGGACAAGGTAATCTACGAAGAGCGACCTGTAATTACTGCAAAAAAAAAATCATTAAAAACAGGTGCTCAAAACCTACGGCACAATCCTTTCTTAATGTGAAAATAAAATCAAATATAAGTGGTAACGAAAACAAATCAGATAGGATAGCAAGGAGTAATTCCTTGTATGAAATTATCACACAAGAAACTCACATTTAATGGTCTTGCAAGTGCGAAAACATCACGAGATTCACACACAATCACACACACACATATGTATATATATATATATATATATATATATATATATATATATATATATATATATATATATATATATATATATATATATATATATATACTGTATATATATATATATATATATATATATATATATATATATATATATATATATATATATATATATATATATATATATATATATATATATATATATATACATATACATATATATATATATATATATATATATATATATATATATATATATATATACATACACATACAGGCATATACTTACAAAAGAGATATGACAGAGAAAGATTATTTCACGCAAAAAAACAGTTTCATTCGCAATTATATCAGACAAAATTTCCCGCTTTTTTATTCGTAGAAGTATGAAAATGATGTTGATATATCATTAATTATATTAAACAAAATTTTCAAAAACTTGTCCAGCTACTAAAGGTAAAAGGATAATTACAAAATCAGGAGAAAGCAGTAGTGCTGAAATGAACTGCAGCTGAGCATAGCTTAAGGGAAAACAGTTCATTTCAATGCAAAATACTGAGAACTCCAGACGCTTCGTCTTTCTAAATCGTGGAAGGAATTAAAATCTAATTAACGTTATATTTCTTTTTCATTTAGTGCAATTGAACTTGGAATCCTATTTTATAATTTTAGCTCTTTAATGGGAATGTTTCAATATTTTACATCATGAAAATGAAATTATTTATTATCCATTATGTGGACATGGAACGGTGAAAGGCCAGTATAATTTAATTATAAAAATAATTAACATTCAGCTTTAAGACAGAAAAAACAAATGGAACACACTTGCACTCTCGCAACTCTCATTAGCAAAATAATGAGTCACTGGCCACTGCAAAACAGGTCTCAGATGAATATATGAATTATAAAGATAGCATAATTGATCCCCTTACAAAACAGCCTCGCATTTTGATTAAAAGCTGAAGAGCGAAAACAAACATTCTCATAACATTCGAAACAGCTTTAGAAGAATGAAACTACAATTACATGCGGGGAAATAGAACTGCCCTATTTGGTATTCAGGAGGGAAGGCGCTAGTCATCTAGCAGAAGCTTTTTTCCATTTTTCTCTCGAGCCGAGGAAATTTTAGATTGTTTCCACCAAAATCGTTTCTGCTCTGCTTCTTATGCAAGGAGATAGTAGAATATGAAGTAATAAAAAATGCTAAAAACATAAAAGTGAGATGTTATAGACTTCACAGAAAATTCAAGCTCCAAATATTCGAAAATTCATTAATTTATCAAGGTAGTCATCAGGATTCTAATTGGATTTATTCATCACAGATTATAAGTCTATCATAGACAGGCAAACTGGGTTTTTATCTTCCGTCTGAGAATATGTATGTATGTATGTATGTATGTATGTATGTATGTATGAGTTCCATAACTGACTATAACCTTAGCTTCCCCTTCAAGTCACTTTTTGTGATTTTTTTTTAACTACACGAGCTCTGACATACAGCATCAAGTTAATAATCTCGTCCCTCTCCGTTCGAACACGTTGTAGGCTGGACGCGCCACCACCAAACTACGAGAGAGAGAGAGAGAGAGAGAGAGAGAGAGAGAGAGAGAGAGAGAGGAATACATCTCAAGTTTTGATATGGTGAAAGGCGAGCACAGATCCAATACGTTTGGAGCCAAAATACCTATAAAATTGGAACTCACGCTCCAATTACTCACTCCCTCTCAAAATGCAGACTGGCCTATCAATGCCAGTGCACCTTGTTAGATACCCTCCATTTCAGGTATATACGCTTGCATTCTAAACCGCAAATATACAGCTAACTTTATTACAATATCTATCTTTCAATCTGAATCTGCATGTTTGAGAATAAAGAGATAATGGCTGTTTGCCTGAGATGAGAGCTTCGATGGCTCAGTCGGTTACAGCAGCAGCTTCGGACTTCGTAGAGGTCTGTGGCGCGGGTTCAATCCCGCAAGCCGGCTGATCAGAGAGGCAGACACTTTGCTATCCGTGTAGACATCCCGGGATTATATATGTAATCAACGGATAGGTTTGCTTAAAAAGCAGATGGATGTTACAGACTAAATACACACACAAAACAAAGCCACTACAACACCTTCTAAAAACATAACAAACATCTCACACGTCTCGAACACTCGCCATACCCGCGCAATAACTTCTCGCTGCTGGGAAGAAAGGGCGTTGGGTCTGGTATGATACATGAAACATACGTACCGGGGTCTAAGCGATGTCAGGCAGGGCAGCCGATCGAGACCACAGGTCTACCCCAAAGCCAAATCAAAAAGTCCTTCAAAAGAAGGCATCGTGCTTACCCCATACAAAAATGGGAATAAAAGCACGTTAAAAGAAAGAAAGGCTGTTTGCCTGAGATGCAATTTGACATTTCAGGTTCATTCTTGCGGTTTGCTCTACCTTTTCACCTAAAGTGCTGATGCTTGGCTTCAGAAAACCAACCAACATAATAACACGTGAAATCACAAACCTGCGAGTCAAAATGATTGTGGTAATTATAAAGCAAAACCATCAGATAAGGAAAATGTAAGCCAAAAGTGACATTTTTGACCATTCGACAAAAACTCAATTATCGGGTTTACTGAATCATACACGAAGGGCGAGAGCGCTGTGAAAGTGACCTGGTAGCAACTGGACAGAATTTCCGTCATCAGTGGCAACGGCAGAGGCAAATGAGTTAAGAGCAACCTAGTGGCGAAACATGAGTTGGCGGCGGCTTAGGTACACTGGCGATTTTATTAAGATCATGTTTTGACTCCTGCTTCAAGCTCGCTCGCTGCGTTAGGAGATGCGTTTCCAAGTAGCGCATAATCTAAAGGTTCCATTATTAAGAATGTTTTTTTGTAGTTTTTTTTTTTTTTTTACTAGGGTTCTGTTCGCGCGGACCTTATTTGGACACTTATTCAGTATCTCTCGCAAATGAAGACAACCAACTCTGCACAACCGGCACTAACAAAACAAGTGTTTATAGAATAACAAAATTACAAATAATTTACGGTTACTTCCTATACCGTAAAAAAACAAAAAAAGTGTGAGAGAATGGAACAAGAAAAGAAGGCTGAAGGATATGAAAAGCAAAATTGGGAGATGCTTAGAGTAGACATTATGGCTAGGTGCATTACTTCAGTGTTCTTACCGCCGAGAATATTCCTAAACTACTTCAAAAGGAAACACTTAAGAAGAAAGTGAGCCTAAAGGAATGAGCTCTGGTAAAGTCATCATGATTCCTCGGAGGCCCTAAATACAGCTTTTGATCTCTATCGGAAATAATGGACAGCAAGGTTATAGTTCCTCGTTGGACAAGCGGGTTCCGTTCTCAGCCAGCACTCTGCTGGCCGCGAGTTCGAATCTCCGGCCGGCCAGTGAAGAATAAGAGGAATTTATTTCTGGTGATAGAAATTCATTTCTCGCTATAATGTGATTCGGATTCCACAATAAGCTGTAGGTCCCGTTGCTAGGTAACCAATTGGTTCTTAGCCACGTAAAATAAATCTAATCCTTCGGGCCAGCCCTAGGGGAACTGTTGAACAGCTCAGTGGTCTGGTTTAACTTTTTATAAAAAAAAAATAGTCTGGAAGCGCCTAAGTACCTTGTACTTCTGCTCCACCACGGGGAGTACACAAGGGACATACTCGATACGTATAGAAAGTAAGTCGGCAAGTTTTTATGAATTGGAGCTCGAGACAGCAAAACAGACTGCGTTTCTATGCGTTTAAATCTACTGTTCCTTAACATCACAGATCTCTGATCCTTTGTTGCATTAGTTTTGAGAGAGGGAGAAAAGCTACCGACAAAGCCTACTGACGTCATTCTCAAAAGCCCCACACAACCGAAACACAAGCGTGAGGGATACGGTTTTTTCAGTCGACTTCAGTCGCTGACATAATGACATGCCACATTGAATGTTGCCCATTGTGCCTTACAGAGTGGCTTGATAATCCAGCCCATATGGTTCACTCACCATTACGATGTACTCCACGGGCGATGACCGCTCATTAGCGCGTCTGTTAAATGCCTCTCACTGCATGGCAGCACGGCTTCCTCCTTCTCCTTACTACTAGTCTTAAACAAGTCTTTTACTATCCTTTAAATATCATTTCAACTCGATCGACGATGCATTTCTTCACGCAATAAAGCCTTCAATGTTAATGACAGCTCAAATCAGCGTTTCCCAGGCATCCAAATCTTGAGATATTTTAGCAACTGTATAACTTGTAACCCTATCACCGTAGGAGATGTAAAATTAAATAAGAGAAATAGATGAGATTACAGAAAAACCAACGCCTACACATCGTTATAAGCAACCGTTTAACACACGCAGGTCATAACTACATGACCTTAGAATTTTCCTAAAAAAAATACAATAACAATTATTCCATTTGGTTGGGATGTACGAATACAACATGTAAATACAAAATCATAAAACAACAGTTTAAATATGGATAGGGAGGAGTGTGGTCAGGAGCTTCTAAACCTACTACGCCAGTACGGATTTAATGCGGAATGGTAAGCTTTTACACTTATTCATAAGCGATCATATGGCCTTACCTAGCTAGGGAAACTCCCATTCTTTTATTCATTTACGATGCATGTTTCGTATTCTTTATATTAATTTCAAGGTTAATCTCTAACCCATGTATGTACTACAGTTGATGATCTTACATTAGCCCTTCCTCTACCTCTAGGCATTTTCAAAGATCAATTCTATCCCGAGTACCCTTCCTTCTTTTCACCAATGATCCTCTTTACAGGTTTACGTTGTCTCACTTGCTCAAGCTAATACAAAAGTTTACATTGATATGCGTTTTATTTCACATTCCTATGTAATAGCTATAGCAATGCATTATCTTATATTCGAATCAAGTATAAAGTATTGTTGAACACTGCGAAAAAGCGATGACGGTGGCGCGTCATTTGCAAACCTCTGACTGCGCGTTGAAAGGGAAAAGCTATCACTATTCAAAATCATCCAACTGCCCCACTCATCGCCCCCGCTTCCCCCTCCCCCACCTTCCCCTCCCGCCCGGCAATAAGAATTCGAAAAACTGATCATCACCTTGAAACGACTGTTATCCAGAAAGAATAAAAATAATCGGTGATCACTGAAAAACATTCTTGTGGGATTGACATATGAGCCCAGAGGTATGTTTCACGTTGGGTTTTGTCAACTTTTTTTACATGTACTGCGTAACAGCAATGAAATTTCCCCTTCCTTCTTCTGTAAATATTCCTTTGTTTCACATCCGTGTTAGTATTCAGAGTATAAGATGCAAAATGAAGTTCTTGGGAATCAAGAATGACTTTTTCCTTCCCCCTTTCCAATGCATTTCTTTGTGTTTCATTCCTAAATTCTATCCGACCCTTCTCTTTCTCTTTCTTTTCCTCTGTACACCACTGTTGACATATCCATGATTCATGTGTATTCGTCCATTAGACACTAAATGAAATTTAATTTCTGTTCCGAGGAATGGACATCCTCCCTGCATGTCCTGATGATTATTAAAAGGGAAGAATGCGTGTGTGTGTGTCAGTAAACTTCATTCAAATTTCTTTAAATAAAATTCACATAAAAGAGTGATTGCTGCTTATGTACATAAGTCATCAATCATGCTGATTCCCGTTTGTGCCCGAGACCGATAATTCCTTTAAGAAATCCATTTGCTGATGGGTCAGTTCGTCCGGAAACTTATATAACGTTAATAATTATTACAAAAATAGCTCTGTTTATCAGTTATTCTAAAGATAAGGAAGACTGAACTACGATGGATGATGACAATAATGGTAGCTTGAACTTATAAGCAAGACAAAACCATACCAATTATGAAAATAATCCAAATGGAGTTTTAGGATCACAGAGAAAATTCGAAGAGTAATGGAGCCACTGAGACGTTTGTCGTAAGAATGGCATCCGAAATGGAAATGACTCCAATCAAAGGGGGCCCGGGAAGAAGCTTCTAACGTCTGTCTCTGTTTGCTTCTGTCCTCGTCCCGTCTTCCCTTTCACTTTAAATCGAATTGCTTCCTTTTCATCAATCTGATGAGGATAAATAGAAGTGATATCTCCTCACATCCAAACTCCTTCCAATTTTGGACGGCTCGAACGCGAGCCTTTGTCAATTGCCATGTATTCAAAGAGCGTTATTATTCCGATCTGGAACACTCCCTTACTTTAAGACATGCATCACTAAAAAAAAAAAAAAAAAAAAAGTATATACTACATTATATTTATCACACTGATGGGCTTATTTTATACTTCTGTTCGAGGAAGAGACCCGTATACCAATTCGAGTATTAGGTCATCGACGTAAACATAATTAAATATTGTTTCCCTCTCTCTTTCCACTCAAATGATTTAAAACAATCTATTTTTAGCAAAGAATGCGTATACATGCGAAGTCATCTGTGTAAGCTAAATTTTTATTCAAAATACCAGACTCAAAGTAATTTGTATTTTACCTAGGATACGAACCTACGCTTTCTCGGATGGATTGTTCAGCGCGCTTTGCGCTAAGTGCTCCACCTATGACAGCGTAGGTTCATACTACCGTCGGAACAACTGAAGCTTTGTTAAAATTTCGTTTAAGTAAGCAATCTTTCTTTGACAGTTATAACTTCTTTTTTGCATTATGACTTCATCTCCTCTAACCCTTTCAAAAGGTGGGAATTATTATTCAAATTTAAAATGAACGGGAAAAGATAAACATAACATGGGCATTTTCTTTTCAGTCTTCAATTGGAATCTCAAATAAATGCATGGTTTTTTCATCAGTCACAAAAGAGCACTTCATTTCCACAACCCCATCCTGCTTCTCTTGAACTCTGGCCTAAGACCTAACGAGCAATAGAAAAAAGAAATTAAATGAAAATCATTAGCAATGTTCTTCAGCAACTACATGGTATGCTCTGGAACTATATAACAAAAGAAGAAACTCCACGACTGGAATAAGTATAACTCTAAGATTCCCTACTGGAGAAATGATAAAATACCAGGCTACAAAGGAAAAATAGCATTATCTGTAGATGACGTGCTGTGATCGTTAGTAATAAGAATATTCAAAGTACAGTGACAAAGTAATGACAGCTCTTGGACTCAAGTACACGAATTATTTCTAAGTGACTTTCGATTGTCTTATTATGGAGATGAAGAACGACGGCCTCGTTACTGAGTGATGACCACCAACAGCACGCACCAAAGGAAAACAATTTCATTAGTGAACTTAATTTCTTTTTAATTTATTTTACTTTTTAAGAGACTGAAAATTACCACGCAAATTATTCTAGTCCTAATACAAATATTGATCACCGTCTCTCTCTCTCTCTCTCTCTCTCTCTCTCTCTCTCTCTCTCTCTCTCTCTCTCTCTCTCTCTCTCTCATTCTCCAAAAAATAAACCTTTTGCGTACATCTAGCCAGCTCAAATTCGTAGTTCATGACCTTGGAAGGAAATTTCACAATTCTACAAGACTAGAGACCAGTCGTGAATCTCCTAAATATACGAATAAGCGAGACTTAACTTCCATTGCCCTGGTCATTTTTTAAAATTATCTATCAATTATCATTCATTGTTTCACGTGTACCGAACCATCTTGCATGCTTAGCTAAATTATCAACGCACTAAACGCAAACATAAATGATGCATCAAGATACAATCTGAATTCCATTCCTTCGCAATATATCCATGGGTTCCTTATTTTACAAATTCATTCATGAAATAAATCGTCATTCACGAGGGAAACAAACAAGTATTTAGTAATAGTGGGAATATTAGTCTCGAAGTATTCAAATCCTTGTCGATTGATCTCTTTAAAAACGTGGATACGTAATACAGACAGACAAAGCAGAACAAGCAGTGATATTTCTCTATACGAAACTACACATTCACAATTTAGAAGCATACGGCAGAACCAACAAAACATCAATTCTTGTAAACAATTTCCATGACAATGCTGGTTAATAAATATTTTTCTACGTCATCATGAAGCATGAAGCTCTTCATAAGAAAGATGTAGAGATATAGAACGTTCACATACTAGATTCATATATTGAACCAAATGCTTGAGAGAGAGAGAGAGAGAGAGAGAGAGAGAGAGAGAGAGAGAGAGAGAGAGAGAGAGAGAGAGAGAGAGAGAATATATTGAACCAAATGCAGAGAGAGAGAGAGAGAGAGAGAGAGAGAGAGAGAGAGAGAGAGAGAGAGAGAGAGAGAGAATATATTGAACCAAATGCATGAGAGAGAGAGAGAGAGAGAGAGAGAGAGAGAGAGAGAGAGAGAGAGAGAGAGAGAGAGAGAGAATATTGTTGTGCAAAGTAGATGTGGGAGAGCGAGTGACTTCAAGAATTGTGATCTTGTTTTTTTGTGTGAAGAATTAGGATATTTGTAAGAAAATGATCGACCTTGGGTCAGTGCCTCTATCCTCTCTTAAACGCTCATTTACCATTACGAACAGATTTACAACACTGAAAATCATACTATAAAGACACCACGAGAGACCATTCCAACTCCAAAAAATCACTCAGACAGAGGCCGGACTTGATTTACTAAGTAATTGAACTGTACTACCAAGAATGAAAAATAATAGTTTCTTTGTTTCACATTCTAACCAAATACGCACATTTCGAGTTTCAGAGGTGCAGCCACAAAATCAGTGCTTCTGATTCATAACCTGAGTACCCAATGACGGGTTTAACCGCAATAACCAGTAATGCGTTGAACTGACATAATAATTTTCTCATTCCCTTCATAATTCTGCCTACGCATTGTTGGAGTCGGAAGCGAAGATCGAATACCTGGACGTACTCCACTGATGTTCAATTAGGAATCAAACTCGAATATAATGCTGAGATGGCAATACACTGACAGGCTTTAATTAAACCTTCAAAAACGAGGCTTAAGACAAAAGAAACATACCAAACATGAAAAGACGGACCAGAAAATAAACATGTATTGGAGCGATTTCATGGAATAAACAAGAGACTGGAAAATCAAGAACACTATAAAAGTCAAAAGACTGCGACATGAAACAGAGCAGCAACAAATTTTATTCACGAAAATAGGAGACCATCGGTCTACAAAACAATGTCACACTAGGTATGCGAATTAAAGAGCATACATTAAGTGCTGAAAAATTAAATAAAGACACGAATAATATGGCTCAAAATTTGAAGCCGTAAGGTTTAAAACATCAAAATGAAAAGAAAGAAATTTGATAAAAATAAAATATGAAAGAAATTGAGCAATCTTGGATATAACAAATCATTATGAAAGAAAACAGAATCTATAGAAAGTCAAGAAAATAAGAGGCTGAGTCACATGATGGTGATTAGTAATAATAACTACATATACTACGAAATAATGTGACTCGTCGAAAACAAACATCCTGTAAAAGTCAATTAAATCTATTGTAACAATAACGAAAACCACTTATTTTTTTTTTCTTCTCAGCCCTTCAGAACTGAGAGCGTTGAAAGTCCGTTGTAATTACCAGTTTACCAGTAATGGTCGCACATTTTCTTGTGGCACCATCTCATAACGACAAATATTAGTAAGCTCATCTATCTATCTATCTATCTATCTATCTATCTATCTATCTATCTATCTATATATATATATATATATATATATATATATATATATATATATATATATATATATATATATATATATATATATATATATATATATATATATATATATGTATGTAGACTCGTACATTTATAATCTAATGTTTTTGGAGATGAAGCTGCAACTTCATCTCCATTGACAAAAGACAGTAAAGACACCAATATTTATATATTTCTCTCAAGAAGGAAACATGACAACTAAAAAATTTCGATAGAAGTCTTAAATTCTGAAAGGCTCCATTCTGAATTATCAATCACCCACTTTCATTCCTCCATCATACATACTGACTTCCTTTGCTCCATCTTCCAGATATTCATTCGCTCTTGTTAAACGCACATTTAAAAACGATGTGACAACCCCAGAATTCAGTCGCCCTTTCAGGCTAAGAATATCTGAATGTGAAAGCACGGAACTAATCTTTTTCGAGTTCTATAACACTGACTAAACTACTTCAGCCAAAACTGCCCAAGTTGTTTTCAGCTTCAGTGAAAGAGAGTACAAAAAAATGGACAGTATAGGAGTAAGAGTTCCCGCCATTTTTGAAATGGGCCAGTTCCAAAGTTTTTAAAGTGCCTCCCACTCGATCAAAGAATTTAGTGTACATTAACCCGTTTTGTCATCTATTATTCCTCCTCGCAGGCGCCCTTGTAACAACCGATGGTAAAAACTTAATTATTTATCCTGTTACTTTATTTTCATTAATTATACATACAGATCCGGTTAGTTTCTTTCTCTGTATTGTTGTGCTTGGAGTTAATTGTATAATGCACTACCTCTGAAGAGACTGTTGGTTCTGTCAGGCTAGAGGTCATCTTTACTTTCCTTCCCATTTTTCCTTGTTTCAAAAAAACATACGCCGGAATTTCAGGGGATAACATTTCCGAGTTATTTGTCTGCTGATCGATACCTTCCACAAAAATTACAGAGCGAATGAATGCATAATCTATGCAAGATTTGCAATTTACAACGTTGGTGTCTATGGAATGGAGAAGAGACCCATCTCTGAACAGCAAAAGACGAGGTTGATAAATGGGCGCACCATTTCCTGAACTCGATGAATCTTTTCACCTATCCAAAAAACGCCCACTAAAGAGAAAGAAAAAGAAATTGACAAATAAAAGATATTTCTAATTGTCTCCCTTTTCTCTCAACCCAGTCTTTCATTCCTCGAATGCCCCCTTAGCAATAATGTTTGGTGGGAGCCCCTGATTTTTTTCTTCCCAATGGGCAAGGGTGGATCTAATCCTTCTAGGAAGAATAAAATTAACCCCTCCTAGATAATATAAGGATGCATCTTTCCTTTCTTTTGTTTTCTTTTCTCGCTGATTTTTATGAAATAGGGTTCATCTATTCATTTAACTATTTATACTAAATTTCGCGAATTGTTCGTATAGCAGTTATTTAGGTACTGAGAGCCACAAGGACATTCGGAGAGAGAGAGAGAGAGAGAGAGAGAGAGAGAGAGAGAGAGAGAGAGAGAGAGAGAGAGAGAGAGAGAGAGAGATTTTTAATTGATCAGTCGTTTTACTTTTAAAAATATTGCAAATTATATGTAAAAAAAACCGTAGTGCTGAAAGCCTGTAAAGCCAATCACTATCAAATCTATTAAATTCCCGTAGTCCTTAGATTAATCTGGAGACCAAGCAAGTCATCCAGAATAAAAAGTAAAAATGCGCAGAAGTTTCTTAAATAAAAATACAAGCTAATGAGGCTACAGGGCTGCAATTTGGTATATTTGATGATTGGAGGATGGATGATGAGCGTACCAATTTGCAGCCCTCTAGCCTCAGTAGTTTTTAAGATATGCGGGCGGACAGAAAAAGTGCGGACGGACACACAATAGCCATCTCAATAGTTTCTTTTACAGAAAATTAAAAACCGAGAGGGTACAGGGAAGCCCATATCAGCGACTAATTTTGCAATTGTATGAAATGTCTGATCTCTTTCTGTAAAAGTATATAAAATCTGAATTTTATTGTGATATTGTGGGTAAAATATGATGTTTCTTTACGATTCGAATCTCCTAGAGGTTAACAATGCTCTCCCCTATCGAATCACACACTCTCTCAGTGATTTTGACATTCACAAAACGAATGTGTGATTCTCAAGATCCGCAAAGGTCTTCGAACGGAAATAAGTTGCGTATATATTACAGACCATAAAGAGACCTTCCGGATCATTAAGCACAATACTATTATTGACAGCGGAGCGTCAAAATCATCCAATTTCACAGTTATTTACTCATATAAACAGGGTTTATATTAATGCAAACGTGATTGCCAATTAAAACCTCGTTCGGGGAAAGGAAAAACTAATCCGGCGAATACACTTCATAATTTTGATTGCTTAATCTGAAATTACTATTATTGCTTACTTAATGAATCCTCTGCAAACGATCTCAGACAGCAGAGCAAGAAGAATATTATGTATGTACTTACATAAATTTGTTCTTTCAACAAATAGCCTGGGGTTGGATGTCTTTCCAGACAAAGACACGTGCCACTGACAAATTCATCGTTAGGTTTTGTATTAAGAAAGAGGTTAAAAAAAACAATTTTAAAGTAACGATCGTTATTCCAAACAATATCATGAACGATCTAGACAAAAATAAAACAAAACAAAAATACATGGTTAGTTGGGACTCATACTAACAACAGTAAGATAACTAGAAATAAAATACCCATCAGAGGGGAGGAGAAGAGGGGTGGGGCTTACATGGCACCTTCTGACAATTTTGATAAAGTACATTTTGGTCAGAGCGGCAAATCGTGCAAGGAGAGAGCAAACCGGCATAAGCAGAACATTCGCTACCACATCCAAGCCTCAGCACTGGCCAAAAAGTAAGTATATCTTAGTTTTACCAGACCACTGAGCTGATTAACAGCTCTTCTAGGGCTGGCCCGAAGGATTAGACTTATTTTACGTGGCTAAGAACCATTTGGTTACTTAGCAACGGGACCTACAGCTTATTGTGGAATCCGAACCACATTATAGCGAGAAATGAATTTCTATCACCAGAAATAAATTCCTCTAACTCTTCATCAGCCGGCCGCGGGAATTGAACTCCGGCCCATCGAATGACAGTCTGAAGCTCTACCGAGTCGGCCAACAAAGGGCTTCAGCACTGGCCAAACACTGCTTGGAATTATAAACATAAGATCGACTGGGAAAAAACAGATTTCATATACAACAACAAGAATGAAGCATCGAAGGTGATCGTAGAGAACGCCCTCATCAACTTCCATGAGAAAAAAAACACGGAAGGTGACATACGGAATAATTTTGAGTACAAGACCTCTTGTGAAATTATATACCAGACTTTTGTTAAATTATTTACCAGAGTTTTAAGAGGAACATAAACAACAAGATGGACAATAAAGGGATAATCCCGAACATCGAAGGATTAAGCATACGACCACGCAGATCAAAAAGACTGCATGGAAGGGCAGCAGGAACTGAAGATTATGGGAGGTGCATATATATACCCAAGTGTACCTGTCATCTTCTCAGTGCATCGGTATCTGATGAAGAAGACTGTCTCCAAAAGCTATTACTTGGCAAACCGCACTTTGAAAATTAAAGAAAATGGAATCTAAACTTTCCCGTCTTATTGAAGCCCAAAAGTAGTAATATATATATATATATATATATATATATATATATATATATATATATATATATATAAATATATATATATATATATATATATATATATATATATATATATATATATATATATTTATATATATATATATATATATATATATATATATATATATGTGTGTGTGTGTGTGTACATACATGCATGCATGCATGCATGCATGCATACATACATACATACATACATACATACATACAGACAGACAGACAGACACGTGCGCATGCGCGCACAGGCGAAAAGACATGTTGCAAATGCATCCTTATTACATATACACATCATATTTGCGAGAATTTATTTTGTGAAACCTAGAAAACTGCACACTTACTGTATGTTCGGAATGATATCATACCTCCAAGGAGTATGCAGGCAAAATATGCAATTTGAAGTGCAAGCCAAGACAATTCTGACTGCACAACGAATGGCAAATACTGTTAGGAAGAGATGCCAAAAATTCCAAATATCTAGATGATTTTTTTCACCTCGAAGAATGAATTTCAATGAAATCGATGCAACCAAACCCATATGTGCATGAATATCGCTGGCTAAAGGGAATAACATCTGATATTAGGATACAGGCAAGATAAACTTTCCAGGCCAAGAGAAAGGAAAGGAGAATTAACCATGGGTAAACAATTCCATTTATAAAGAGCCACTTTTAGAAAAAAAGTGATCGACTCACTTCACGAAAGACACTGTATCTACGACGAGAGTCGTTGTTGATATAAATTGCTTGCCCATGACACCCCTGAATTTGCTAAGCTGTTAGGCGCTCTTATTGGACTGAAATTCTTTATGCTATACAGAATTTTTCATTTCGGCACTCTTCTTCTTACCTGCCCACTGTAAGCACAGCAAACCATACATACTCCAATATCGGACCCACTTCTAGCCCTACAAACTGAGTTAACTGATATTCCCAACCCACCTCCTATTTCTTTGAGTACCCTTCCTGTCTTGAACCTCACCTTCCTATCCTATCCAATAAGCGTCGAAGACCGCAGCTGATTTCAATTTGGGAAATGATTCGATTAAAGAGCGAAGGAGAAATGTCGCTGAACAGACTGCACCCAAGTGCAAACGTAATCTCTCGTCAGTCATTAATAATTCCCTTAGAGATGCAGAGAGTGCGAGACAAGAGGTAGTTCCAGTAGTCCTTCGCGTAATTTTCTCTTGCAGGAGCACACGGGGAAATTTAGTGCTAACCAAAAAGTAACGGTATAACATAAAACAAAACTTTCAGTAGTGGATTTCTCGCAGAAACTGAAGGAGACACTTAGTATTCCTGTCCAGAAAATAAGATTACGAAAACATAATAACACTGGAAGGATATATAACTGTATCAAATGAGTTAATAGAGTTGAAGAAACTCTCCCTGTTCTATCTGAATGACACAATGTAGTCAAGCCTTAATAAAACACAGTCGTTGGTGCGGTAAAGGTTGGAATCGACGAGTTTCAGTTATAACGGAGAAATTTCACCAAAAACTACCACCACTCACAGACCACCGCGTAGTTTATCATGCCAGCTATGATAAATTACGTCTACCCGAGTGGTGAATGCGTTTGGACCATGGTATATCAACTTCTACCGTGATAACTCTGAAATGGGATGTAAATTGGTTCTTTCTCCATCAAATTCTACAACTACAGGTATCACTAATGATCAAAGTATATTTATAAAACTTTAAGCCGTTTCCCCTAACAAGACATAAGAATACGTGCCAGACTCACACTTCAACTGTTTTCCTTCTTCTGTCGGCTTTCATCTAGAAATCATTTCTTCGTAATGTGACAATGACTAAAAATCAATATTTTTCATGAGACTAATTTCACCACCTTCCTCCCTTCCATGGCGTGACATTCGAGTTCAATTCATTTCATATACACTGCAATTGTCTTCAGATCACAAACACTTTCGAATGGGTAATAAATACACCCAACTTCTAAAATCCACTACAGTTACGAAAATTACGCCAATTATGCTTTGATATCCGCCAGAAGCTGGAAAATGGCTTCAGTTTCTCGAGTCTAATGGAAAAATTGGGCTATTCTAATTTCATGGGCCATTCGAACAAGTCTTCCCGGAAAATAAATTCTTTTATTCCTCACTTTCCTTCCCCTAGTCTCTCTCTCTCTCTCTCTCTCTCTCTCTCTCTCTCTCTCTCTCTCTCTCTCTCTCTCTCTCAGCGTCAACTTGTTAAAATTTACAAGTAGCTGTAATGTTTCATGTATCTCAAATAAACATAAAAAAGTTTTTTACTTAGAATCAGCCATCATTCTTATTCATATTTTTCATTAGTCTTACTAAACATCAACGTACTGGGAAATGGTGAAAGATCCTTAATGATGAAAGATATACAAGGAATACAACATAAGTTACAGATGAACACAAAACAGTATAAAAAGTAAGTTCGTTTACGTTCATCAAAGTTAATGTGCAAAATTATTTCACACGAAGGAAACCTACAGAACTCGTTTTCTTTTAAAAGTAATATGTAAAATCAAAACCAAATGCTGGGGAAAAAAGTCGTGGAAGCTGAATTAGTGCCAACAAACTTGTTGGGATTAAAGATAACGAAGGGTCTGGAACAAGGTAACCAAGATGCGAAGTGAGGAAGATGAGCGGGTTATAAACGAAGCAGCTCTGGGCAAGGGGAAGAAGGGAAGTTGTCCTGAAGGAGAAAATGAGGCTACTGAACCGAGGCTGCCGAGATTAAGACTGAAATAATATTATTATCAAGGCCAAGAGAGACAAGCTTTGCTCACTTACCCCCAAAATCCCCCATGTAGGCGGAGCTTTGTCTACCTCCTTGTTGCGTCAGCAGGTGAATTGCCGTAATGAGCAAGTACCTCTAAGATAGTCATCGCCTACGTAGTTACCCCAGGTGGGAGGCGACTCCGCCCAACTGGGTAGACCTTGTAACTCTTGGCCTTGATTATTATTATAACAACAAAGTATGAAGAAAAATACGCAGTTCGAATAAAAGGTTATAAGAACGTAAATGGAATAGACTACGAAAAACAAAGAAGGCTTTTACCAGTGGAAAGAGCAAACAACGCCCTTCATAGATAAAACATTAGGAAAACTTCCTTCACAGCGACAAGATAAACACATCACAGCAATCAAGGACAATAGAGTATTCCTAGAGCAAGAGAACAAATAAACAAAAACGTGGCGAGAAAGAAAGAATACTGGGAACAAACACAAAAAACAAATATGCCTTCAAACAAATAGCAGTGTGTTGGGCAGCGCCATTGCCTAAAAGAAAAGAAAAATCAACACAATTCTTTTTCAGGATATCCAACCAAGGACCTGGAGACTTCACCAAAGACTATATCATTTTTAATTTTATACACGTAATAATATGTTGTATTTTGAACATTATTTCAATGATTTATAATAAAGACAGTAAAAAATCTTTGTTAAAATATGTATTACCAATACTAACATTAAATTATCATTTACGCAATCGATATACAACAATGCCAAAAAGAATATAGAGATAAATCAATTGTGGCAGATTACTTTCACCTAGAATTCACACTTCCCTTCAATCAATAACTTTTGCAATGAACAGGTGAGGAGGAACCATGTAAAACAAGTGCTACACGAAAAATGTGATCAACTGTAAAAGATTACGATAAAGAACTATTTTTAATGTAGACCAATACGCTTAAAATGATTACATGATTGAATGCCTGAATAATGAGTGTTCCATTCATTATGTACATTAAAATCGATATATATGAGTACTGCTACAAGATTTTTCAAATCGACGGGTCAAAGTTAAGTATACCTTAGTTTTACCAGACCACTGAGCTGATTAACAGCTCTCCTAGGGCTGGCCCGAAGGATTAGACTTATTTTACGTGGCTAAGAACCAAGTGGTTACCTAGCAACGGGACCTACAGCTTGTTGTTGAATCCGAACCACATTATAGCGAGAAATGAACTTCTATCACCAGAAATAAATTCCTCTAATTCTTCATTAGCCGGCCGGAGACTCGAACTCGGGCCTAGCGAGTGCTAGCCGACAACTCTACCGACTCCCCCAACAAGGAACTAATCGACGGGTCAAATCTTCATTGTTGCTAGTCTAGTAAAATGCTCCACGTGAACACGTTTTGGTAACGTTCGACTCTAAAGAGAACAGACACCTTATTGTTTAGGTGTATTTGTGGTTCGATATTATCTACTGCTTACCCGATGAGATTGAAAACACCATCATCCACGTCATTAACTTTACCCGTGCTTGTAACTGAATGCCATCTAAATGGATATGTTTGAAATTCAGTGCAACCTCGATTACATGTATGTTATATACCCAGATATATGAATCTTCAGCTAAAGAACAA